>NC_142889.1:16475856-16784689 GCF_051225735.1 Oryctolagus cuniculus
TTCAAGGAGTTTAAAGAAAAATTAAATTTAAGATAATTTTATTTTGCAAAATTTTTGAAACCCCCAAATAGAGCAATCTTCAAAGGGGTCAGAAAATGGATATAATGAAAAAACTTAATTTGTTGTAGAGAGTAGTGCAAAAGTCTAATGTGCTGTACATTGTGATTTAATGCTATAACTAGCACTCAAACAGTATTTTTCACTTTGTGTTTCTATGTGGGTGCAAACTGTTGAAATCTTTACTGAATATATGCTAAGCTGATCTTCTGTATATAAAGAGAATTGAAAATGAACCTTGATGTGAATGCAAGGGGAGAGGGAGCGGGAAAGGGGAGGGTTGCGGGTGGGAGGGAAGTTATGGGGGGGAAGCCATTATAATCCATAAGCTGTACTTTGGAAATTTATATTCATTAAATAAAAGTTAAAAAAAATCTTCATCCTAAATTTATATCTATGAAATGTAGGAAGTTTGTATACCTTAAGTCATAAATGGAAAAAAGAATCTTTGCAATATCAGGGTTCCTTAAAAATAAGTGTGTACAATATAAATAATTACTTGTAGTAATTTTCATGACAAAAAGAAAGGCCACTGGTGATGTGAGATCTGTTTATTTGTTTGTTTCACAGGTATCCAAAAAGGCTTCTTGTATGCTTTTAATATGAACAAAATTTCCACTTATGTTGTCATTAAAAATTATGTATTTTTTCCAAGCTGCCATTTGAATCTTAGCCAATGTCTTTATCTTTCTCTTCAATATCTTCACAATCCACCAAGATCTTAGGCCTATGCCCACTAATGTGACCATCTCTCACCTGGCTTTTTCCACATAATGATGCTACTCACTACACTGTATATTTTATTTCCAGACATGTTCAAGTCGCTAAATTTGCCAAGTGACTTAAAATGTAAGGCTTTGTTCTATTTGAGTAGAGTGATGAGGGGGTCTCTCTGTCTGTACCACCTGCCACCTTAGCATCATCCAGGTCATCACCATCAGCCCCAGCACCTTCTCTTTGTCAAGATTTAAACACAAGCTCACAAATTATATTATCCATTCTTTCTTCTGTTTTTGGTCCTTCAACCTGTTGTCCAATGATCATCTACAGTGCAGCTCTATCTAACATAACCAATCTATTCCATATCAGTAAGTACTGCTGAATTTCTTCAATGAACTCCATCATCATGGAAATATATTTCACACTTGCATTGTCCCAGAAAATCTTTGTAGAAATCATGCTTTTCTCCAGTGCTTATATGGTGATCTTCTTATCTAGCCATCAAAAGAGGTCTGAGTACCTTCAAAGCATGAGGGATTTCCCAAGGACCTCCCCAGCAAAAAGAGCCACCCATACTGTCCTGCTGTTGGTGAGTTTCTTTGTGATCATGTATACTGTGTGGATATCATAATGCCATCCTTCTCAACCATATTGTGGAAATATGATCCAGTTGTTCTGCATGCCCAGAAACTTGTGGGAAATATCTATGCCACTGTTAGTCCTTGGTGCTTATTAGGGCTAATAAATGAATAGTTGGAATTCTTCAAAACGTGAGTGATATGACATCAATTTTAACATGCTGATAAAACACACCTGAAAACATAAATTCTATCAAGTACAATATTTTAAAGTCCAGAATTTTAATTCTAATTTAAACATGCAAAATTTGTATTTTTAACTTTGTATCTAAATATTTTAAAGATGTATATATTTATTGGAAAGGCAGAGCTACAAAGAGACAGAGACAAAGACATAGAGAGAGGTCTTCCATCTGCCGGTTCAATCCCCAGATGGCAGCAAAGGCCTGAGCTGGGGCAATCCAAAGCTGGAGCCAGGAGCTTTTTCAATGTCTCCCACAGGAGTGTAGGGGCCCAAGGACTTGGGTCATCTTCTACTGCTTTCTTATGTCATACCAGAGAGCTGGATCAGAAGTGGAGCAGTCAGGAATTGAACTAGCACACATATGAAATGCTGGTACTGCAGGTAACAGCTTTACCTGCTATGCCACATCACCAGCCTCTAAATGTTTTTTTCTCTTGGACACTGCCTCTGTTAGTTCAATGTTCTGCATGTATTGAAGTTTATTCATCTTGTTCTTTCTTAATTTCATGCAAGAGAACATTTGCATTTCTTTTTGTGGTGTGCTCTATGAAACTACGTTTGGTACCTAATCCCTAGATCTACTTAGAAATTAATCTAAGTTTACCTTTGTTTGTTGAAGGCAGTTACTCTATGATGTCTTAATATTTATATCTGTTCTGACACTATATTAAAGGTGTGGACCTTGCTCTTGTATTTGTATATCATCACCCTTATTTTATCACTTATTTAAGTCTTTTTTTTCCTCTATGATGTCACAAAGTATAGATATTACTGAAGTATTTTTTGTTAAATTTTCACTTTTGACCCACTAAACTTCTGAATCACAGGTTTGTATCTTGTGATCAATTTTGGAAATTTATGCCATAAAAATTCTAATAATACTGTCCTTTATTTCTTTTCCTTAGTCCAGAGAAACAGCTAGTAGTTTAATTCTTTCTCAGTCTAAGCTTTTTATATGTAGGTTTATATTTTAAACTCCATTCATTTACTCTTTAGTGTGTTTGAATGTACTCACTGTGCTTAATAATATAGTTCAATAGTCTTCAGCTCAGCTCATGTTTAACATGGTTCACATTAAGTAGATTCACTACCTATTCAGTTATGTACTTGCTGTTTCCAAAATATACCTTTTTATGCATATAGTATCCTGTTTTCATTTTCATTTTATTTTTATTTTTCTACAGCCATTGTATTCACTTACAGTGTAACAATACGATCCCTATGTCTGAAGCTTATGTGATGTGGAATTTTATTTTGGTTATCTCTTGTGTAAAAAATAATATAAAAATTGATTCTCATATAAGTGAAAATTCACTTTGAAGTGTTTGCAGTTAGTTATTTTTAAGTCCTTTTGCCCCCTCCAAACTGAGCAACCCAAATAGATTAGTCATTTTTTTAAATAGGTCTTACATGAAATGAGAACTTGTTTCTTTAATTTCTTCTCTAGACCATTTTCTTGGTTTAATTTTGTAGTTTTGGAGTCTTCGAATTTTCCTTCCATATTATTGGGAATTTTAGGGAATCTAATAACATTTCAGGATTTTGACTTTCTGTATTATAAATTATTAGAATATATAACAAATTTTCCAAAAATCACAGTTATCACTATTATACAAAGTAACATTTTAGATAGATTTCTTGTACTAAACAATCATATTTCATGAGAAATCCTTTTCTTATTTTTGTTTGGAACATATTCCTCATATTCTTGCTCAATGTACTAGAGCATCATGATAATATGTAGAAAACCATTATTTTAATATCATACAAATATTTTCATGTTTTTTTTACAAACTTATGAAATATTGCATTTCTTTGCCATTAATAGTCCCTATATACAAGTTCAGAATTACAGTTTTATGATAGCATTAAATGACTATTTGTAAGAATATTTATCTGATTCAGGATTATTCACTCCTCTTCATTAGCACTCCCATGAATCTAAAAAAATCATTTTAAAATTTCTGTCTAAATTGTGGGCTATCTTAAATGATCTTAATGAAATGAACATGTAGGTATCTATCACTTGATGTTATTACACTTCACTTGATAATTTCTATTGTCATTACAATGCCCCAAAAATATAATCTGCTGGATTTCTGCTGTGAAGGATGCAATGACAATTTTATACCTAAAATTTATACCTACTTAAGCACTTAACTATGGTTTCTGAACTGGAAATATTATCCTTTGTTTCCTGGTCAAAATGTTCCCATTTATTTCTATGCTTAATTAAAAAACTTTTACATAAATTACTGAACTATATATGTGTTCATGTACTTCATTCTTTGTTGTTTACATATTGATATTGATTGCTTTTAATGAATCAATGAAAACTGAAGAATCCTCTGTTGATTTCTCTCTGTTAATATAATGGAAAATGTATATATTTTTCCTATTTAAAGGATTTTTGTGTTACGAATTTGGAGCTTTTAACTATTAAGCTCATAAATACCTAATGGTTTATAATATTTCCTAACATTGTCTATAGTGATTAACACTTTAGATTCATCAAATTATTTTTGTTCATAGCATCTTCAAACAAAACTTTATTTTATATTCATTCTTATTATATATACTACTATGTATATATATTTAACATTTAGTTCAATATATTTATTTAACATATATTTATATATGCAGTCCATCATAATTAATTATCGATAAAAAAACTGCCATATAGTTAATCTGACCTGTTTTATAAATTTCAAAGACAAAAGGGAGTATCACCAGCTTCCTTTAGATTAAGTAATCTATCTGTATCACACACTAAGTGTGACTATGCAGTACTAAAGTTATATTCATTTTGCTTCTTACATCCTACAAGAGAAGAAAATTTGAGTCCTTCATTCTTTGAGCTAAAATTTTCTCCCATATTAAAATTCCAATTGTTTTCCATGCCAAGTACCCATAAAACCTATTTATATGGATTACTACAAAAATTTTATTAAGAGGTAGATACTATTAGTGGAAACTCATGAAACTGATTACGTAACTTGACTTGCAAAATCATCTTGAAAAGATTTGTGGAAATGCATATGATAAAAAAATGAAAATCAACCTAGTTTTTCATCAAAATACACTCTCTTTTATTTCCAATGTCACAAATTTTTCAATCACTTTTGTATAAAAAGAAGTAAACTCTGAAGTCATTAAAAAGTAAAATAAAATATTTATTTAAAAATCCTCCCATGTACAAAAGCCCATGGTTCCATTGCTAAATATGTGTCTATTAATAGAGATGTAACAATACAAAGTCTTAACATTGTATTCTCTTCAACATGGCTTTATAAATATTGTTTTGTGCATCTGCCTTTAAATCACATAGAAAAAATAACCACCAAAAGGAATGAGTAATGGTTGTTATAGTTGTCTATTTTGTTATCAAAATCTGTGATTTTATTAATTCATATCAGTTTTAGTTACTGCATTGTGCCCTTCATTTCAGCCTGACAAACTCACTTGCTCACTATGGTAGAATTGTTCTATTAACACAACCACTTCAATTTTATCTCACCATGTTTTAATTTTGCATGATATAGAACTCATATCTGACAGTTGTAGTCATTTTCCTTCCAGTGATTTAAATGTGCCTTCCCACTTATCTCTGACTGCCATTTTTGTCAGAGGAAATCAGCTGTTAGTCACTTTAAAGATCATTTTGTATCAAAAATCATTTGCCTCTTATTCCTTTTGAGATTATTTGCTCATATTTTGTCAGTAATTTGTAAAGGAATATATCTCAGTGTACTTTTGCAGCCCATCCTCTTGAGTTCACTCTAGATCTCACATCTGTGAATCAATGTATTTTGTCATATTTGGATATTTCAGCAATAATTTACCAAATATTCTGTATCCCTGTCCTCACTCCTAGTGGGCATCCCATGACGGCAATTTTAGGACAATCAATGATGTGCTACAAATGTCTTGGGATCCATTTACTTTTTTCATTTATGTGTCTTCTACTCAGAAGACATAGCTTCATTTGTCTTCTAGTTTACTGATTCATGTGCCTCTTCAAGCCTGTTACTGAACTTGTTATGTGATTTTTGGTTCAGCTATTTCTTAATCTCCTCAATTTCCTTTTGCCTCCTTCATGATTTTATGTTTTAAGAATATTTTTATTAATTTATTTTATAACTTTTTATTAAGAAGTAACAATTGTTCAGGTTTGTGGGGCAAAGTATAAAATCCCACAGTATTAACTAGGTAGCTTTTCTTATCAATTTTTTGTGTTTGGAGCCTTCCAGCCTTCTCTCTTTGTAACCCAGCCATCCCACCTGTGGGTTTATATGCAATGACATATAGAAGAGATCCCTGCAGTCCCACATTCACTGCAGAATTATCTTTTTGCTCACATTCCTTGCTGTATATCTTACCTATGTTTTCCTTAATTCCTTGTCAATGTTTCCTTTAAGCCCCTGGGCATTTGTAGGGCATTTACTCAATGCTAAATAATTACAATTCATTGATTTTTGTAGAATGTCGAGCAGTTGGGGCTTGTCTGATATATTTTTGGCAAGAATACCACAGAACTTGTATATCCTCAGTATAGAATGTTAGGGGACCAGGTATCCAAATCTCACATTACTGGTTGACTCTGAGCAATTGGTTCAGGTGGTGTCTGCCAGGTTTCCCTAAAGTTACTATTTCCCCCCACTGTAATTAGTGAGTATCTTGTGGTGAGAAACTTTGATAGACAAAAAATCTATTTCTTTTCATCATAATTTTATCCATTAATTTATAGAATCCACAGATGATTCTTACTTACACATAAATATTATGGCCTGTGGTATTAACCAGTTAGTGATTTTCTATTTCCATAATTCCTTCTATATTTATTCATTGAAATTTTACTATAAGGAAAACATATTCCTACCCCCTCATTTATTTACTTGTTCAATTATTCATTTATGTATGCATGGGCTCATGGACACCTATGAGTTAATAATCTGTTACTACCATTTTTCAATATGTTGCCCATATTGTCCCAAAGTTGGCTTCTTATGAGGTTTTGACATACTTAAATAATTTTTCAAGCAGTTGCTTACTTTATGATCTTTAAAATCTTTTTATTTTAAAGATACCATATGGGACACCTGTATCCCTTATCAGAGTGCCTGGGTTCTAGTCCCAACTCTGCTCCCGAGTCTAGCTTCCTGCTAATTCATAACCTTGGTGCAAGAGGTACTGGCTCAAGTTGTTGAGTCCCTGCCACCCACATGGGGGACCTGGATTGAGATCCTAGATCTTGATTTCAGTCAGCCATCCCTGCCATTGCAGGCTTTTGAGGAAGTGAATCTGTGAATGAGAACTTATCTCTGTCATCTCTGCCTACCAAATAGATAATCTTTTAAAAGTTCATGAAAAGTTCCTATTAAGAAGAAACTATGTGTGTATTTTTCCATGATTTTTTTTGGAATATGTGTATCCTCACATATTATTTCACAGGTCTGTCCACTAGAGGGTCCAGGACCAATGTCACCTGCTAGCAAGGGCATATCTAGTACCCTGGGCTTGTCAGTACTCTCCTCCCATGGAAGGGATCAGAGCTCTTTGGAGAAATGGCAGGGCTGTGGCAGGGAGGTGCGAGATGAGTTTGGAGCATGTTGAACCAGAGCCTATATGGGATGCCAGCCCTGCAGGCAGCAGCTTTGCCCGCTACCCCACAGCACCAGCCCCCTAAGTGGTATCTTAACTGCTATGCTTAACCATTGTGTCCACCATACTATTATTGGCCACATTTTACAAATTAGGACAAAGTTATAATTTTGGGAAATAAATTCATATGTCCTACTGTATAGTAAGGTGCAAGGATGATGGACTATATATTTCAAAAGAGCTATCAGAGGGTCTGGCACTGTGACATACATGGGAAAAGCCGCTGCCTGCAATTTCAGCATCCCATATGGGTGTCAGTCGGAGACCCAGCTGCTCCCCTTCTGATCCAGCTCTCTGCTATGGCCTGAGAAAGCAGTGGAAGATGGCCCAAGTGCTTGGGCCCATGCACCCACATGGGAGACTTAAAGGAAGCTTCTGGCTCCTGGCCTCATATCAGCACAGCTCCAGTTATTGTGGCCATTTGGGGAGTGAACCAGTAGATAGCAAAACCTCTCTCTCTCTTTCTCTCTCTCTCTTCCTCTGCCTTTCAAAGAAATAAATAATTTTTTTTAAAAAAAGCTATCAGAAAGAAATGATAATGGTTTGAAGAGAGGGACATGCATTCTGTGATTTGAAGATGACTATATATGTGTGTGTGTGTGTGTGTGTGTGTGTGTGTGTGTGTGTATATACATCAAACATCACATAGTTCTTTATAAATATGTATCATGTTCATGTGTAAATTTAAAGAATACAAATTCGGTAAATGAGGCACAAAGAAGGTAAGCAATTATTCCAAAAATCAGAGTGCACATGTAGTGGAAGGGGGAAATCAAAATACAGACAGCCATACTGCAATTCCTAAGGAGTGGAGGTAACTTCTTCACATACACATGTCAGCAGAAAGCCACCAGCCTGAGAGTCCAGTATGGACCTTGTCTTGGGAATAAACAGCAGTCCTAGTAATAGCCACAAAGGAAGCATCATGTATGCATTGCCTGCCTGGGCATTAGGTAGCCACTGGAGCTCCCAAAGTCCTGTGAGGGAGACATTACTGCCCTCAGATTAGACATCAGGGAATCAAAGATCAAGGAGGCTAAGTGATGTGTCCAAGACAAAATAGCTAAGCCACAGAGCCAATAGTTGACCTCACACGTATCTGGATATAAAGTCCATGCTTATACTACATATCCATGTTTCCTAAAATGTATTTTCTTTGGAATATAACTTAGCTTTTTATCACTTTAATAGTTACATGTTTATTTTAATTATGTTAGAAATAAATCTAAGCATACTTCAAACTCTTTTCAGATATAATACTGCATACAGTGATGGTGTTTTGTAAAATAAATTTAGATAAAAAGTATGAAGTATATAATAATAGAAGTAGAAAAAATTAATAAACAGCCCATGAATGTTTGAGGATTAGGAGATGTAATACTCTAGGATTGTGCAGATTCCTTCTCAAGCATGCCCAGGAAATTAGAGTCACCTATGGCTGCAGAAAAATACAACAGAATAAGGATGTTGGACCTAGATGGGTTTTAACTCTACATATGTCATTATTACCTTTATAACTTAGGATATTTCATAAGATCTCTCTGGGCTTCCATTTCTGAAATAAAGTAGAGAGAAACAGAGCAATTTAATTAAGACAGCTCTTTTGAAAGCAATTTGATAATAGTTTCAAGAAACACAAAACTGTACCCCTTTTTATTTATTTACTTTTATTTATTTATTTTTGTTTATTTGAAAGGCAGACTGTGAGAGAGAAATAGAGAGAGATCATCCATCTGCTGTTTCACTTCCCAAATGGCCATAAAAACCAGAGCTGATCCAGGATGAAGCCAGAAGACCTGAGTTTCATCCACTGCTTTCCCAGGCACATTAGCAGGAAACTGGATTGTAAGTGGAGCAGCTCAGACTAAAACTGGCACCCATGTGGAATTCTGATATCCGAGGTGGCTGCTTAGCCCACTATACCACAATGCTGGCCCCACAAAACTGTTCTTTGATTGGTAATTCTACTTTGGGAGCTCTCTCCCAAGAAAATGGAAAACATTTATTTATAAGAACAGAGATATTCATTAATATTGTGCCTCAAAATAAAACAATCTAAATGTTCAAAGGAGAACATAAAGAAGATGGAACACATATACTTGGAAGGAGTGTTATGCAATCACTAAAAATGCTAAATGCTATGGAGGTGGGCATTTGGTGCAGCAGTTAAGTCACCACTAGATACCTGCATCCCAAATTGGAGTGTCAGCTCGAGTCTCAACTCCTCTACTTCTAATATAACTTCCTGCTAATGTACTCCCAAAGAAGAAGCAGATGATACCTTAAATACTTGAGTCCCTGACACCTAGATAGTAGATGGTGATTGAGTTTTGGGTTGCTCTTTTTTGCTGGGCTCAGCCCTGGCTATTGCAAGCATTTGGGGAAGGAACAAGCAGATGGAGGATCTATCTCTATATCTCTCTTTCAAAAAAATGAAAATAAATTAAGAAACTAAAAATTTTTAATTCTATGAAATGACAGCAACATACTCATGAAGTGGGGAAATAAAAGAGATCTGTTCATGGGCCAGCTCTGGAAATAATTATTCTTACCAACTATTGGTATTTTGGCATATTTGTTACCTGCATGTTTTTCTTTATATGGTGATTACTAAATATAAAATATATATAGCTATATACTAATATACTAAATATAATTATATGCTATAATAATATATAGTATATTACTATACATAGTATAGTAATATGTAATATATAATACGTAGTATATAATATGTAATATATATAACTATATACTAATATACTATATAACTATATAGTATATTACTATACATAGTATATTAGCAATATAGAGTATATTAGTTATATATATTACTATATATATTAGATTATATATAGCTTACTGTAGGATGTAATATACTCTATATAGTATATAATGGTAAAACCGCCTTCTGAAGTGCCTTCATCCATATGGGCACTGTTCAAGTTCCATCTGCCCTACTTCTGATCCAGCTCTCTGCTGAAGCCAGGGAAAGCAGTAGAAGATGACCCAAGACTTTGGGCCCATGCACCCATATGGGAGACCCGGGAACAGCTCCTGGTTCCTGGTTTCAGATTGGCCCAGTTCCAGCCATTACAGCCATTGGAAAGTGAACCAGCAAATGGAAGATGTTCTCTCCCTCCCTCTCTCTCTCTCTCTCTCTCTCTCTCTCTCTCTCTCTCTCTGTAACTCTGCCTTGCAAATCAATCAATAATTCTTTGTTTTTAAAAAATAATCTGTTCACATACTATAGTAACCACCATATAGAGAAAAACATGCAGGTAACAAATATGCAAAATACCAATAGTTGGTAAGAATAATTATTTCCTTGCATTTTCAAAATTTTCTCCAATATTCTGAGATTATATTTAGGAAGGAGAAAAGTATCAGTTAAGGGATTCAGCTGTGTAATCACAAAAATTCCCTTTGGCTTTAATATTCTGTGGCTTTTTTCTGGAAATTGGGGTGGAGGTCAAGCAAGAACAAAATGTTAGAAAAGTTTAGTGGCAGGGACTCACCTGTTTAAATTATTTAATGGCACTGTAAACAACACATGAGAACATCTGAACTTGCAGAGAACGTGCAAGCCCTCCATCTGAGTGGCAGAAAGGGCATGAGTCTGGGAAATAGGTGACTTAAATTGAACCAGATGATCTTGAGGGCCCTCTCCAAGCAACTCAATCACTTGCACATCCACTTACTGAATAAACATCCACCAAATGCCTAGGACATGCCAGGAGCCATGAGGTTGAATGATCATTGAACCATTACTTCAGAGTGTAGTGAGAAAGAAAGATCTGATTTTCATTTCATTTAACATAACAAAATACCACAGTCTGGTGGCTTAAACAAAAGGGACTCATCCTTCACAGTCCTGGAAGCTGAAAACTCAAAAACAAGGTGTCTTCAGGTTTGGTTTCTTCTCCCCTCCAAGTATGAACCAGGCACAACTTTGCTTGGCTCCTGAGACCAGACAAGAATAGGTATGTTGAATGTGACATGGTCATAGACTAGACTGGTGTCATCTAAGTCCTCTCCTTGACTTGCAGATGACCACTGTCTTGGTATGGCACTGATACAACAAAGTAGCACAGACCAGGCTTTTATAAACAGCAGAAGTACATTTCCCACAGTTCTGGAGATGGGGTGTCCAAGATCAAGAATACCAGCATGACTGCACTGTGGTCAGGTGGTGACCTCTATGCTGTTTCAGACACCTGCCTTCTCCTGTGTCTTCATATGCCAGAAAGACCATGATAGAGCCCTCTGGGTCCCTTTCACCAGGGCACTAATCTCATGCACAAGGGCACCACCCTTTGGCACAATTAGGACCCATCTCCTAATGCTGTCACATTAGGGGTTAGGTTTCAACAAGCAACTTTCAGGGGGACACATTCAGTCCAGAAGAGTAGCTTTCTTCCTATATCCCAGCCTGGTTGTACCTCTGCCTACACACACCTCTGGGGTCTTTTTTGTGTGTCTCTTCTTATATGGACACCAGTTAGAATGGATTAGGGCTCACCACAATCCCAAGGATTCTCTTCCAATATTGTTTTAGCTTCATGTTGATCCAAATAATTCAGAAGATCATCACATAATCTCCAATTTCACAATTATAACTTTTTTATCTGCTTCCAAATCTTTTGAATGAAGTCACTGCTCTGGATATCTGATGACCTTATTTCAGTAATCTAAAACTCAACTCCAAATCAAGTTTAGATTCTAGGTGATGTTACATAATCCACTATTCTTACAACCTCCACATACTTCTCTGTTAAGACTATCCTCTAGGATGATAATGAAATATAAATAATTATGTTCTTTGTTTCCTGGGAAAAGCAGAAATTCCACAGGAATTCTGTAGATGTCCTTATACATAATCACAATTCTAACAACCCAAAGTTATACTTTCTTCACATCAGCAAATTAAAAATCATTGGCCTGCTGAAAATTATATTTAGAGTATATGAAATTTATTTACAAAAATTTGTATCTGTAAATGTTAAGATTTTAGCCTTTCCTTAAAGACCAATTTACAGAAAGATACATTTTTTGAACTGTAATTCTTCTAATGTGTGTATATGAGTGAGTTGGGGGGAAGTACAAGAATATTTATAAATTTATACACATGTGTATCCATATATGAAATTAAATAGTTGATGTGAAGGGGTTACATGCATAATTTAAAGGCAATAAAATTTTTAAAGCATTCACCATCTCTTTTCTTCACCTAATGATTATCAGATTCACTGTCTTCAAGTTAATCGATACCTTCTTGGAATTCCCAGAACTATCATAGTAACTTCAATTTGAATATCTAAAAGCCAGCCTCCAAACTTTAAGAAAATACCCAACAGCATAGTAATATGAAACAAGTTATTAATTTTCTTCATCAATAATAACCTAAAAGCTGTAAATTATGAAAAAGGGTGAATAAAAAGTATGCGTATTACAGAAACAATGCCAAAGACACCAGCACTTCATATACAAGCAATCTGTGTGAGTTCTTGTCCAATACTTCCAGCTACTTTCAACTGATGGTTCACTACAGTCACCGCGAACATAAGTATACATATATCCCCTTTGTTTCTATATATACCTTTGTTTTATATACGTTTTATATATATATATACATATATATGTATATATATATAGTTTCTAAGTCTCTAAGGAGGATACAGAGCAAAGGAAGAATGTGTACCTTTAGTGTATAGCAGAAACAGTATGCTTCCCAACATAAAGAAATTTGAAATTAGTGTGCTCATATTGCTTTTTGAGAGAAAAATATATTTTAACACATTTACTCTTGGATAACCAAGGAAGCAAGATTGAAAGCATCGCTATAAGTAAAGAAAAGGTAAATTATCACAACACAGTCACAAAGGAAGCCATGATGAAACATCCTCATCATCATCAAACCTTAAAAATTCCACCAGATAAGCTGAACATCATACACTAGGACCAAATTCATCCTGCTGTTGGAATGGCTATTAGCTTATTTGAGCACAAAACTCTTATACACTAAAATCAAAACATCTCAAATTTTTCTCTAATTTCAAACTTGCCAGCACCTGTCTGATGGACTAAGTGGGTTGCTATGGAAATAGATCAGGTGTTCATGAACATCGAGTCTGCAAAGACATTTCTCATTTTAATTTAATTCACAGAAATTCTGATATATATATATATATATATGGATATACCTGATATATACATACATATATGTGTGTGTGTATGTGTGTGTGTGTATGTGTGTGTGTGTGTGTGTATATATGGCAATGCTCACGTCTGTGCCTCTTTAGGTAAAGTCAGATAAAGAGTAAGTAAAGCATCATTTCACTGTTGCCTGAATCTGGACCTTGTTTTGGCAAACTACTGATCTCACCATTCACCTATGTTTCAAAATTCAAAAATGTCTACCTTGCTGGGTTATGGTGTATTAAACAGGATTATGTACAAAACAAGGCTTTTCTGGTGCATTTTATATATGATGCAAATAGCATTACATCTCCTTCTCTACCTCAAAATTCATAAAACAATCATCTTAAGGGACACTCTGGTGATACTTTCCCATCAATCAGAAAAATGTAATGTTCCAAGCTAAAGCTCATAATATTCCAATAGGCTATTATTTTAAAATTATACAATCTATTATTTATTTAATTTGTTCATAAAAGCTATAATAAAATAGTTTCACTCATAAAAAATAAACCATAGTAACAAGTGTTTAACCATTGGTCTTAAAAAATAAATTTATTTATTTATTTGAAAGGCAGAGTTACAGAGAAGTAGAGGCAACAGCAGGGAGAGAGAGAGAGTGAGGTATTCCATCTGCTGGTTCACTCCCCAAAATGACAGCAATGGTCAAAGCTTGGCTGATCTGACCCCAGGAGCCAGCAGCTTCTTCCAGGTCTCTCATGAAATTGCAGGGGCCCAAGCACTTGGGCCAACTTCTATTTTCCCAGGCCATAGCAGAGAGCTGGATTTGAAATGGAGCAGCTGGGTCTTGAAATAGCACCCATATAGTAAAATGGCACTGCAGGCTGCAGCTTAACCTGTTATGCCACAACAGTGGATCCTAACCATTGCTCCTTTGGGGGAACTACACACTGTGTGTTGATATATTTTTGAGAGTTTTTTTTTAAAAATTGATCTCAATACCAATAATAAAAAGGTGCACAAAAATATTTATTATGAATTATATGTAACTGTATAAGTGTTAAACAGTGCCATCTTCAATTTTTGCAATGATAACCATGATTTTAATCTATAGAAATTCAGTAAATGGAGTTTTAGGTTAGTGATCTTGTCCTTTTCCCAACAAATGTATTGTCATTTTATCTAATTTGTGACCTTCTATTAAACTATTCCTCCCTCTTATAACAGTTGTATGGATCAGAATGAAACATCTTTAAATTTCAGCACTAAACATGACATACTTTAATTCAAACATTTATTTTTCAAATTTTTATGAATATAATAGAACATATCTCATGTATTTCATAGGTACAAATCCAAGAAGATAACCATAAAGCTCTTGCTCACTATCTGCCTCCGTCAGTCCTCTTCTATCCTTCCTTTCTTGCTTTCTTTAAGTTTTGCAAATACATAATTTCACTCTACTCTATAATCACAGGTTTAATGTGCCACTAACAATAATATTTAATATGTAAGAATATAAATTCCATAGTTCCACAGTATTATAAACAGGGGCTAAAATAGCTTCATTCATAATTATGTGTATATATATATATATATATATATATACACATAATACACACATATATATATATATATTCGTGTTCTGTATTAACTATTACAAATCAGAGAAACCATGGCATTTTTTGGGGGGGACTAGCTTATTTTTGGGGGGGACTAGCTTATTTCAGTAATAATAATGGTTTCCAGTTGCATCCATTTTGTTACAAAGACAGGGGTTCATCTGGTTCATCATTTTTCAAGGCTGAGTAGTTTTCCAAAATCTGTGTGTGTGTGTGTGTGTGTGTGTGTGTGTGTGTTCTATTCATCATTTTATGGACATCTGGGTTTATAACCTAACTATTTTGAGTTGAGCTGCAATAAACATGGGGGAATACAGAAAATTATTTTATAAGTCAGTTTCATTTCCATTTGGTAAATTCCTAGGAGTGGCATGGCTTAGTTATGTGGTAAATGTGTTTTCATATTTCTGAGGATTCTCCACGCTGTCTCCATAATGGTTGTACTGGTATACATTATCACCAAATATGGATTAGGGTAACTTTTACTCCACATCCTCACCTGTATTTATTATTTCTTTGAATTTTGTATGACAGTCAATCTAACTGGGGCAAGGTGAAACCTGATTTTGGTTTTTATTTGCATTTCCCTGATGGCTATAGATCCTGAACATGTTTTCATGTCTGATGGTCATTTGTATTCCATCATTTGAAAAATGCCTATACGTGTCACTTGCCCATTTCTTAATTGGAGTGTTTGTTTTGTTGTTGACTTCCATGAGCTCTTTGTGGATCTAGAATATTAATCCTTTTATAAGATTTATGGTTTGCAAATGTTTTCATCCATTCGGTCAGTTACATCTTTACTTTGATGAGTGTTTACTTTATAGTGGAGACACTTCTTGCCTTCATATCTATTTCTGGTTTACTTGCCTGTGCAAGAAGTCTGCCTAAACCAATGTATTGCAGACTTTGTCTGTTTTCCTCAAGTAATTTGAGGGCATCAGGTTGTAGATTTAGATCTTTATCCACTGTAAGTTGATTTTTGTAGAAAGTCTAAGTTGTTTTTTTTCGTATTTTGCACATGTAGAATCAATTTCTCCAATATTAGTTATTGAAGAGAATCTCATTTATCCAGATATTGATCTTAGTTAATTGTCAAAGATTGTCTGGTTGTAATGGCATGAAATAATTTCTGGGTCTCCAATTCAATTCCCTCGACCTACCTTTCTATTTTTGTGCCAAATAGTAGGAAGTTGTGATTATGCCTGCCCTACAGCATGTCCATAAATCTGTGATATACCTAGCTTTGTTTTTTTTTTATGTTGTTTAAAATGTCCTCCACTATTACTGGAGTCTATGTTTCCATTAATATTGATTTTAAATTACCAGGCACCAGCCACTGGGTGCTGATACATTCACTCAAATCACATCTTTCTGTTGAGTCAATTCCTTAATCATTACATAATAATAGAATGTCTATTTTCTCTGATATTAGGATTGCTACTGCTGCTTGTTTTTGCTTCGCATTGAATGGAATATCATTTCCATCCTTATTCTTTCATTCTGTTTCTTTCTTTGTTGATGAAGTTTGATTTTTATGCAGAAAATAGATGAGTCTTGTTTTTTTTTTTTTTTTCCATTCATCCAGTCTGTACCTTTTAATTGGAGTATTTAGGCCATTTAAATTTAGGCTTTCATTTATACATAATGACCTGACCTGGCATTTTCCATAAATTTTCTTATTGTTTGCTTTGGAATTCTTTTTTACTTTTCTAGGAAAATTCTGAGTTCATGTTCTTTCCTAATGATGATTATCTTTCTCTGTTTCTGTGTGTAGCACACCTGTAAATATCTTTGTAATACTGGATGAGTGGTAACAAATTCTTTTAATTTTGCTTTGCTTTGGAACATCTATTTCATCTTCATATATAAATTAAAGGTTTTCTGAGTATACTATGCTAGGCTGACAGTTTTTTTTTTTCTTATAGGACTTAGGCTATGTCTTTCCATTCACTCATAGTTTGTAGAGTTTTTAATGAGAAATTAGTCTCAGTGGAATTGGATATCTATGAAGGTAATCTGACATTTCTCTCATGCATATTTTAGAATCTTTAGATTTTACTTTTTTTCTTTTTTTAATTTATTTGACAGATAGAGTAAGACAGTCAGATAGAGAGAGACAGAGAGAAAGGCCTTCCTTCTTTTGGTTCACCCCCAAAATGGCTGTCATGGCTGGCACTGCGCCAAACCAAAGCCAGGAGCCAGGTTCTTCTTCCTGGTCTCCCATGTGGATGCAGGGGCCCAAGCACTTGGGCCATGCTCCACTGCCTTCCCAGGCCACAGCAGAGAGCTGTACTGGAAGAGGAGCAGCCGGGACTAGAACCTGGCACCCATATGGGATGCCAGTGCCACAGTTAGAGGATTAACCAAGTGTACCACAGTGCCGGCCCCTAGGTTTAACTTTTAAACATTTCACTATGATGTGTCATGGTTAAAATCTTTTCTGATCTTGTCTATTCAGAGTTTTATGTGCTTTCTGTACTTGTGTGTCCCTAGCTTGGTGCAAATTATGGAAAATTTCTGTTATTAATTAATTAAATACACCTTAGAAATCTATTCTCTTTCCACATCTTCAGAAAGTCCTAAGGCACATATATTTGGTCAATTGATAGTATCACCTAAATTGTGAACACTATTTTCAGTTTTTCTATTTTTCTTCTTTTTTTCCTTGGTCTGAGATACTTCCAAATATTTGTCTTCTAGCTCAGATATTCTGTATTCTTTGTTCTGCCTCAACAAGTCTGCTGTTAATGATATCTATGTATTTTTATTTCATCTATTGAATCATTCATTTCTGAAATTTCCATTTGATTTCTCTTTAGTATCTCTGTCTCCCAGAAAAATGTTCACTATGTCATGCATGGATGTCTTTAAGTCATATATTTGCTTTTCTATGATTTTGAGTAATCTTACAATCATTTTTTAATTTCTTTTCATGCATTTTAACATTCCCTTTACATTCTAATATTGAAGTGTTTTATTCCTTTTGTGAAGTCATATTTCTTTATTTGCTGACATATCTTGTATTTCTATGTTTATATTTAAGCATTGTGGGAGCACTTTTTTCCATCTGGTGGCATCTGTCATTGAAATATGCATCTGTGTCTTAGTAGAGTATCTGCTTCTGCAGTGGATATACAGATACATGGGCTACATGGGAGCTGGGTGATCAGTGATCAGTGCTTGAACATGGGGCGGGAATGCAAGTTGGGTTTGATAGAATTCCTCTGCTGTCAGCAGGGGGTGGTGTGATTCCCCTCAGCTGGTATGATAGCCTCACCTTCACTCTGCTTATGTGACTGATGACCAAGATGAACCCACAGTTGGTACATACCTTTCCCATGCATATATATGAACCACACAAAGGATCTGTGCAGTCCTCGGTGTGAGCACAGATCCCTCTTCAATGACCCACCCCAAACACACAGGGAGCTTTGAGTCTCTTAATCCAGATGCAATGATTACTCATAGATGTAGCTACACATCATGCCCTATCATGAAGTCACAGAATTTCCACAGTCATAGAACACAGGCCTCCCACTCTCACAGGGAACAAGAATTCTACTCAGCCTCCATGAGTGTGGTCATCCATGCAGAAAGCTAAGGTGTTCCCAGAAGCAGCTGTCTGTCAGCGCTTCACTATTGCAGTTTGTGTCTCAGTGTCCATGATGGAATGAAGGGAGAGGAGTGCCTTATGGGACTAAGTTGAAGCTCCAGCCCATGTCAACCCTGCAGGCCAGACTTCAAATCATTGGGGACTTCAGATTTATTGCTGTGATGAAATCCCTAGTCACCCCACCTACCCACCCTAGCAAACCAGGTGAGACAAGACTGCAGGGCCTGTACCATTGTTGATATTGTGAGAGGGAAAGCTTCGTGATCTGTGCCTTTTTGAGTTTAGCCAGGATCTCTCAGAAAAGCAGGGCCACTTCTCACCCAGAATGCAAGAGGAAAGTAAAAAGCAGAGTGTCTGTATCTACCTCTTCCCTCCTGCAACAATGACCTGCAGTCAGTTGTGGAAAGGCTAGCACCACTTTTGGACTTCGGGACATAGTGGCTGCCTCAGATTGTGTGTGCACACCCAGAAATTCTTGAAGTCACCCTCACCCAGTCAGCAAGGTCATTCACTGGAGTGAAATAAAGACCTTCCATAATAAATGGAAATTAAAAGAATTTGTCACAACACATCCAGCTTTACAAAAGATGCTGAAGGACTTGCCACACACAGAAATACAGAATGAAACCCACCAGCATGACAGAATGCAAAGATAACCCCCACTAAAAGTACAAAAGAAACCCAAAGTGATTGATAGCAATATTGAAAAATGGCATGGTCAAGTGGTTACTTATCAATAGTTACCTTGAGAGGCCAGTGGTGTGGCACAGCAGGTTAAAGCCCCAGCCTGAAACACTAGCATCCCATATGGGAGCCAGTCCATGTCCCAGCTGCTCCACTTCTGATCAAGGTCTCTGCAATAACCTGGGAAAGCAGTAGAAGATGGCCCGAGTCCTTGGGCCCTTGCACCGCATGGGAGACTTGGAAGAAACTCCTGGCCCCTGGCTTCAGATAACCTCATCTCTGGTCATTGCAGTCATTGGGGGGAGAACCAGCAGATGGAAGACCTCTCTGTCTTTATATATCTACCTCTCTAACTCTTTTGTCCAAATAAATAAAGTAAACCTTTAAAAATAATTACTTTGAATGTAAATGACCTCAACTCTTCAGTTAAAAGATACTGACTGTCTAAATAGATTACAAACAGACCCATCTATTTGCTGCTTAAAAGAAACACAACTCAGAAAGATACACATAGACTGCAATTGAAAAGAGGAAAAAAAGATATTTCATGTGAACAGAAAAAAGGCAGGTGTAGCCATCCTAATATCAGACAAAATAGACTTTAACACAAAAACTATTAAAAGAGACAGAGAAATATACTATGCAATGATTAAGGCATCAATACAACAGCAAGATGTGATTATAATTAATGTATATGCACCCAATAACAGGATGCCTGGCTATTTAAAAAAATCTATTAAAGGATTTAAAGGAAGATATAGACTGCAATACAATAGTAATAGGCACTTCAGTATCCCACTTTCATCAATAGGCAGATCAACTAGAATGAAAATTAACAAAGGAACAACAGAGCTAATTGACATCATAGACAAAATGGACCTAACTGATAACTATAGAGCTTTTCACCCTAGAGTTGCAGAATATACAGTCTTCTCTACAGTGCACAGAACTTTCTTTAGGATAGACCATATACTAGGCCATAAAATAAGTCTCAACAAGTTTAAATAAATCAAAATCATACCATGTACCTTCACTGGTCACAATGGATTGAATCTTGAAAAAAAAAAAAAAACAACTCAAGAATGTCAAGAACATATGCAAACACATGAAGAATGATTAAAATGCTCTTAAGTGAACAGTGGGTTATAAAAGAAATAAAAAGAGAAATTAAAAAATTTCTGGAAATGATTCAAGATGACAATACCTCATATCAAAATGTGTGAAATACAACAGAAATAGTGCTAAGAGGGAATTTTATAGTGATATGGGGCTACATCAAGTAATTGGAAAGTAATATAACAGATGAGGTGTCGATGCATCTCAAGGACCTAGAAAAAAGAAAAACAACAAACCAAACCCCAAATTAGTAAGAGAAAGGAAATAATTAAAATTAAGGAAGAAATACTATTGAAACCAAAATACAATATAAAATATCAATGAAATGAAGAGCTGTTTTTTTGAAAAATAAAATTGACACATCAATGGTGCAACTAACAAAAAATAAAAAGAAGATGCAAATCAACAAAATCAGAGATGAAAAAGTAAATATAACAACACATAAATAAAAAGAAGCATCAGAAAATACTACAAAGAGCTGTATGCTAATAGAATAGGAAACCTAGGAGAAATGGATATATTCCTGGCACATACAACCTATGAAGACATAAATCATCTAAACTAATTATCAAAACAGAGATCAAATCAGTAATAAAGACCATTCCAACAAAGAGAAGCCCAGGTCCTGAAGGCTTCATGGCAGAATTCTACCAGACATTTAAAGAACGAACTCCCATTCTTATCAAGCTATTCAAAACAATTGAAAGGGAGGTAATTCTCCCAAAATCCTTCTATGAAGCCTGCATCAACTTAATTCCTAAGCCAGAAAAAGATAGGACAGAGAAAGAACTATAGACTAATATCCCTGATATTATAGATGAATGTAGACACAAAAATACTCAGCTCTGGCTGTTGTGGCCATCTGGAGAGTGAACCAGTAGATGGAAAGTATCTCTCACTCTTTCTCTATGCCTCTCTCTTTCTCTGCCTCTCCTCACTCTGTATAACACTGTATTTCAAATAAATAGATAAATCTTTAAAAAGGAGGGGGCTCAGCATTGCTCATCAAGACTACAGTGGTTATCACCTCACATATGCAAAAATGGATATTATCAAAAAGTAAGAAAAAAAGATAAGTTTTGGACAAGAGAAAAGGGAACACATAAATTGGAGGAATGTAAATTGGTACATCCACTATGGAAAACACTATGGAGGTGCCTCTAAAAATGGAATGAATGACAAAACAATCCCTCTAATGGATGTGTATACAAAAGAAATAAAATCACTATACCTAGGATACACCTGCACATCCATGTTCATGTAAACATTATTCACAAGTACAAGATATGGAAATAACCACATTGTCTATCAACAGATGAAAAGACAGAAGAAGACACACACACAAGATGGAATCAAATTCAACCTTAAAAAAGAAATTCTGGTGTTTTGTCACAACATGAATCCCAAAGTACGAATGTGGACCTTATGCTGTTTAACATAACACAGAGAAAATAAATGTCACTTATTTGTGGAATCTAAGAAAGTCAATCATAAGCACAGAATATATTGTGGATTTCCAGGGGCTAAGGATGAAATGATTGGTGCAGCTCAGGTTGTTGTGGCCAATTGAGGAGTGAGCCTGTGGATGGAAAACCTCTCTCTTTCTCTCTACATTTCCTTCTCGCTCCGTATAACTCTGACTTTCACATAAATAAATAAATCATTAAAATAATTATGGGAAAAGTAAAGGGAGGAGGAAGAAAGGCAGGAGTTTGGATGGGAGGGAGGTAGGAGGAGAAGAAGCATCATGTTCCCACATCCATATATATTAAATTCATAAAGTTGTATTCCTTAAACAAAAATAAATAAATAAATAAGTAAACAAACAAACAAACTAGTCATGCACATGTGAGCTGCAGACGCCTTTACTTGCCTTATTAAGATGGCACTTTCTTCCTGCTAGTCACCAGTCACCTTTATGGGGGAATAGAGAGAAATCAGTGTGCTCTTCTGTCACAGGGTAAGGTGGGAAAACTGTCCCTTACTGTCCACCAGGCTTCACTCAAAGTCAAAGCTGTCCAAATGGTTCTCCCTCAGGTAATATCACAGGTGACACAGGATGTCACAGATAGAGCTCACCCAACTCCAAGAAGATGGTGTCTCCTCCAGATCCAGCTGTGGGAGTCCCCTGTGGTGTTCCCGCTCACTGCTATGTATTTGTACTGTCCATGCTGCTCCAGAGTCTTCCTACTTTCTATAGGATTTCTACTGTAAACTTCTCTTAAACTCTGTCCTGGAAATGCAGTTACTTCACCTTCTTTATCTTTTCTTCCTGTGGTCAAAATCAGTACATCTTATCCCTATTCAGCCATCTTGGACCTCCTGTTCTGCTGTATTAAGTTCAGAAGTAATCTCAAATGTCTTACATCTGAAAATCTTCAATGAATAAGGCATGAATTTGTGTCAGGCACTGTGGCTGGCAAATGTTACTTATCTCATTGTATTTTCACTAGCACTGTATATGTTTCCATTATCCAAATTTCTGATGAAGATGATGAAGATTAGAAAGTGTCATTATATTGCCTGGAAGCACTCAAGATGTTATGAAGAAAACTGGAATTTGAATATAGGTATATCTGATATTGAAGTCCAGATTCTTAGACAATTGTATTTTGTTCATATGGTTAATAGGTTTTCATTTTATCGGGGTTCATTTTGAAGATTTCCAAAGTGATTACCTACTTGCTACCTACATATTAACTTGCTACATTCTCACAATTCTGCAATTGAAATAAATCCAGCTGTAGAGTAAATGAAATGAGTCTATATGAGTCAATTATTAAGTAGGAACTATTAGCATGAGAAAGAAACTATAGTTTAACTATAGTTTAAAACTATAAAACTAGTTTTAAACTATAGTTTAAAATTTTAAATTAAATCAATTTATAAATGAATGATTCATGGGGATGTGGTTTAGGTTTTGCATTTTATACATAATTTTAAAAGAAATTTTAGCTACATGTTTATCTATAATACAGGTAGTGGTAGAAAGTTATTGTTTTTTTTTAAGAGATAAAGTTTATTTTCCATGAACTTTTTTTTATTTAATGAGCATAAATTTCCAGAAAGTTATTGTTTTAATATTCTGCTTTTGTGTAGACTGATGTAAGCATTTTAATGGAAAATAGGAAAGTCAAAAGTAACCATTAGGGGCCAGCGCTATTGCACAGTGGGTTAAAGTCCCAGCCTGCAGTGCTGACATCCCTTATGGGTAGCATTTCAAGTCCTAGCTGTTCCACTTTCAATCCAACTCCCTGCTAATTTTTCTGGGAAATCAATGGAGAATTATTTTGGAATTTTCCTATTGGAGGAGAGGGATCAGGTAAGGAAGTAAATGTGACATCACTTCCTTAGTAATAGAGTGAGAAGTCACCATTCAGCTAACTTGGTCAGAGACAATTTTAAAAATAAGATATTCTCATGCTCAGTCCATAGAGGTTATGGGCTCAGGAGACCATGGGTTCAGAACTATCTTTAGATATTAGTTTAGACCACCATCCCTCTCATGCTGGTTTCCATCTTGTAGTGGGATGACATAGCTGACAGGAGGAGCTATGCTAGAAATGAGAATGAGCCAGCTCAGTCTCATGATGACAGAGTTGTGTCATGCCATAGCAGAGTGAGCAGAGGGGACTGAAGAATTGAATTTACAGGGAATTATAATGGGAAACAAACTATGCTCTTCTTTTGTTACTTTGTAATTATTCATTTGTTAAATTTATATACAGATCTGATGTCATTATTAAATGTGACTTCATTTTTTAAAAATTTATTAAAATTTTAATGAAATTCCCAGCTGAATCTAATGTTCACACCAAATAAACTTAAGAAATATCAATGTCTTATATAGTGTCTCAATAAAAATAAAGCAGAAATACTATGTGCCTTTATAGTCATAAAACATCAATCTTTAAGAATAACTCAAAGCACAAGCATTTATATTACAATTTTTAAAATTACTAATTTATTAAATTCATATTTAATTGCAATTTTGTAAATACCTCTTTTTTTTTTAAAAGGCAGAGTGGACAGTGAGAGAGAGACAGAGAGAAAGGCCTTCCTTTGCCATTGGTTCACCCTCCAATGGCTGCCGTGGCCAGCGCGCTGCGGCCGGCGCACTGCGCTGATCCGATGGCAGGAGCCAGGAGCCAGGTGTTTTTCCTGGTCTCCCATGGGGTGCAGGGCCCAAGCACTTGGGCCATCCTCCACTGCACTCCCTGGCCACAGCAGAGAGCTGGCCTGGAAGAGGAGCAACCGGGACAGAATCCGTTGCCCCAACCGGGACTAGAACCCGGGGTGCCGGCACCGCTAGGCAGAGGATTAGCCTATTGAGCCGCAGCACCGGCCCTGTAAATACCTCTTTATATGTCTTTATTTTAAGTATATAAAATGATATTCTAGCATACATTTTGATAGTCATTTGTCTGAATAGAAGTTAGTTATAACATTATTTCTACCATTATGATTAAATATTACATTATGAAATTTTAGTATATTTTCTATTCTTTGAGAGAACTCTAATGAATTTTCTAATTAATTATCAAAGCAGGTTGGTCTTTCAAAAAGATGTATATTTGGCAAGAAAATGTTGTAGTATCTTTTTACCCAGAATGCCAACATTCAAAATTGCACTAAAAACATTTCAACTCCATTTCTTCATGGAGACCTATAAAGCACTTGAGAGAATATTTTAAACAAATCTTAATTCATCTGCTTCATTTCATCTTTACTGTTTTTCAAAGAACGTTCCTGTCATTGTGTTTATTCTCAATAGGCTTGCTAATTTGTAGGTCTTCAATATCAAGTTTTGTAATGAAATGTCTCTTTCCTACCTCCTACCTTTCTTACTGGACAGTTTTTTAAACAGTTACCTAATTGATTTTTCTTATCTTGCTGTCCCACATTAGATATTTTCTCTAAATTTAATGATTCCAGATGAAAACTTATCTTTCTGACTTGTGAAAGAGTTGAAAGGAGGAGCTGCCAAAACATTCTATTTCGAGCTCTATAATGTACTTCAGGTTTTGAATCAAACTTTTTTCCAGACTGAAATTACAACATTTGAGAAGCCAACATACTCTTACTATAATTTATACCCTCTGTTACCATACTAAGCTTATTCATTTCTGCACTGAGACTTTAGTAAAAATTCCTTTTCTTTTTCATTCAGTAATTAGATTATCCACTTTGTTTTCTAGATCAGTATAAAAATAGATTTAAAATCAGAAAGTACTATAAAATTTTCCTTTCCAGCCGGCGCCGTGGCTCACTAGGCTAATCCTCCACCTTGCGGCGCCGGCACACCGGGTTCTAGTCCCGGTTGGGGCGCCGGATTCTGTCCCGGTTGCCCCTCTTCCAGGCCAGCTCTCTGCTATGGCCAGGGAGTGCAGTGGAGGATGGCCCAGGTGCTTGGGCCCTGCACCCCATGGGAGACCAGGAAAAGCACCTGGCTCCTGGCTCCTGCCAGGATCAGCGCGGTGCGCCCGCTGCAGCGGCGGCCATTGGAGGGTGAACCAACGGCAAAGGAAGACCTTTCTCTCTCTGTCTCTCTCTCTCACTGTCCACTCTGCCTGTCAAAAAAAAAAAAAAAATTTTCCTTTCCATATATAAAATACATATATATGCTAGCAGGTTTTTCTTTTATTTTCCTCCATAATATATAATCAATACTGCAATCACAATAGTTGTGCTCAATAAAATGATAATTAAATAAAATCCATTCCCATTATTACATAGGGTACTGTACAAGACAGATCTTCTCTCAGTACAGTCTGTACAATTTCAGAGCACAAAAACTAATCAGAAATATCAACAAATATTTATAAATCAGAGTAGCATCAAAATACAAAAAAAGAGAGAAACATATTTGGAAAAATTGGCTGAATACAAATAAGTCATTTTTAAAATACAGTTTTTGAAGCTTCCTTGAAGAGTTTTTAAATTTATTCTATATTCCTAAATATCTATGTTTATTATCTTTTACATGATCTATAACATAAAACTGTAGTTTTTCTTTGGTTGCCCCATAAACAAAAAAATATATAAATTGAAATAGTACAAACATGCACTGACTTCTGTTGCTAAGTTTGCAACTGGTAACACATACGGCCAGTTTCTAAAGTCATGAAAACACAATTTTGCTGCAGCTATTAAGTTCCCAAAGAAACTGTCTAGGATGTCTACTTCAGTGATAAAGAGAGGCAGAGAATTTAGGGAAATTTACTAGGTACAAGGCTTTCAACCTCCTGAAGTTCCAGATCTGAATCTTTCTTTCTCAAAATGTTGCCAGCTGTCACCCACGGCCCACCCATTTTGGAAGCAAGGAGGGCCCTCGCTCAGAAGTGAGGACCCAACATAGGCACTGATTATTGGCGGCCGCTGGTCTTCCATGCACATGCGTAGTGACTGCCCTCTGCAGGCCGAGTTCACTTCCGTTTAACCTCGTTGCTTGGCTACAGTCACTGTGAGTTAAGACCGTGGGAACAGGAAGCCTGTGTGCTGGTACTTTGAGGCCAGGGCTTGCTCCTCTCCTGGGCTTGCCTCAGGATTCCCATGCTGGGAAATGCCGCTAGAAGGATCAGCCGTGAAGGAGGTCTTACCTCCCCATTGAAGGGTGTGCGTGTCTCTTGAGCTCCTCCGCTGGGTGAGAGATGGCGAATGGGATAAAATCACAGCCCAGCTACCTCTTCCCGACAAGGATAAGGCTGCCAGCGTGAGTGAGGAAGTCTGAGGGCAGCAGCTCTGCTGCTCAGGAACAGTGGCCGAGGCCGCCCTCCTGTGACCAGGAACACTGGGTGCCCAGCTCCCACAGGCCTTCCTTCCTTGAGAGGGAGAAGCACCCAGGCCGCCTTTCAGAGCAGCAGAAGCAAAGCCTACACCTCAGTCTGTGTCCAAGTTAATCATAATGCCCTCTATTGTACACTTCACTGGCAGGTGATAAGTGATTGAACAAAATTGATTGTTTCCTGTAGTTTAATGTACATGTTTCATTTTATACACTGTATACATTATGGGGAATTCATGTGGAGAAAAATAACTTATGGTTCAGACTAAAGTATCCACAACTTAGGGTCCAGCACTGGTTTCTGAGTAAAGATTCAGAGAAGAACAGACAAAAATTAAAATGTTTAAATAAAATTAAAAATTAAAAACGTGAAAATAAAATTTAAAATGGGTAGGGTAAAGTTAAAAATTAAAATGGGTAAAATATTCTCTTATATAGAATATCTGTGTTTGTAATGCAAATTGTAATTTGATTTTTTTCCTAGTGATAGTTTCTATGTAACTTAAAGGGCAATAATATTATACATGGGGATTAAATTGGAAACAGAATGAATAATATTAAGGGACAAAGAAAATCATGCCACTCATACTAACTCAATATATAATCAAATTTACATTAAGCTTTCTGTCAAAGCAAAAGGAAAAAGAAAGTTACTCATTGTGTTTGATAGAAATAAACCAAGTTTAATATTTTTTAAATTCATTTTCTATTCGTAAGGCACAGAAAGAGAGACCAAGCTATATCATCCACCCACTTGTGCACTACCCAAATGCCTGCAACATCCGGTTATGAACTAGACCAATGTCAGAACCCAAGAGCTCAATCTGAGTCCTCCACAGCAGTGGCAGGGATTCAAGCACTTGGACCACAATCTGTCATTCAGGAAACAGAAAACAGAAGTGGACCCAGGACTTGAACCCAGGTACTCCAATATGGGATACAAGAATACCAAGTGGTGTCTTAGCCACTAAGCCAAATGCCCACCCTTAAAGATATTTTCAATAAAGACAAGCATCTCTGGATACTGAAAACTATTTGTAAAATATTTAATTTCATTGCAGGACATCCCATGAAATGATTATTATTAAGCAGTATGAATTTGTTAAATTCACTTTAATTACAATAACAAAATTCTATGACTTGCATAACATATTTTGTATCTTATAAAGGATGGCCAACTGACTTCCCTAGACAAACACATTATAAAGTCAAAGTGATATATTGCAAGAGAGTAAGGTAGGGGTGAGTGTGGCACAGTGAAGTAAGCCATCACTTGTTATTCCCATGATAGTATTTGAGTGCTGACGTATGTCCTGGAAACCTGCCTTCCAATCTGACTTTCGGCCATCACACCATGAAAAGCAGTAGATGATGGATCATTTGGGTTTCTGCCTACCCACATGAGTCCCAGATGGAGCTTCTAGCTCAGGTCCTTGCTCCTGGCTGTAGTTTGTCCAGCCCTGACAGTTCTGGTAATTTAGAGAGTATAACAGCAGCAAGATTTGTCTATTTCTTTTCTTTTTCTTGCTCTGCTTTTCAAGTAGATGGAAAAAAAAAACAAGTATTCTTTTTCAAAACAACAAAAATACATATTTAAAATATAAAAGGAAAAATGAAAAAAATTGTCTTGCAAATGGATTTAGTGTGAAAGTGTGATTAAAACATCACTTGACAATCAATAGGTTCTATTAACAAGTACTTATGGATTTCCTCATAAAAATAATTAGTACTTCTCTACATTTAAGAATATGCTACAAGTATTTTTAAAATTACAACTAGTATAATTCTTACAGATGGCCATGCTATCACTCAGTCACCTGAAACAACATGAGAGGATTTTGAGTGGCCTTATTCTAAAACTTTCAATATTGCTAATTGAACAACATGGAATTCATTGTAAACATAAGACAAATGCAAGAACATAAGAAATTTTTACAGGGCCAGCACTGTGGCACACTAGTTTAATCCTCTGCCTGTGGCACTGGCATCCCATATGGGCACTGGGTTCTAGTCCCAGTTGCTCCACTTCCAGTCCAGATCCCTGCTGTGGCCTGGGATAGCAGTGGAGGATGGCCCAAATGCTTGGGTCCCTGCACCTGCATGGGGGAATGGGAGGAAGCACCTGGCTCCTAGCTTAGGATCAGTGCAGATCTGGCTGTTGCAGCCATTTGGGGAGCAAACCAATGGAAGGAAGACCTTTCTCTCTCTCTCTCTCCCTCTTTCTCTCTCTCTCTCTCACTGTAAATCTACCTGTCAAATAAATAATTTGTTTTAAAAATACTTATAAAAGAAATTTTTACATATGCTGTAATTCTAAGAATATCTGCATACACTGCTTAGTATTGCACATCAAGCACTGATATGTCATAGTGCTGTCTAGCTCAGAAATCCTTTATATTTAAATTGAATAAAAATGTTGTATAAGGTAACTCTCAGCCAAGGAGTTAATATAATTCCCAGGGTACTTTCCTCAGTGAGAGTGTCATTCCTAGTCTTTGTTGATTCTGCTTCTCCCATGTCTTTACCTAAGTTCGGGTTACTACTATGTACCCGAGGATTACTGCAGTAATCTTTGAACTGTGTTCCTTTCAACCCTGCCTCCTGAAACCTTGTTCAGACTTTCAGATATTCTTTTATATTTTAAAAAATTTAGACCTAATGATGTTACCCCCTGGGTAAAAAAACAACTATGAGGGCCATCATGTGGCTCAGCAGATTAAGCTACTGCTTGTGATGCTGACACTTCATACTAGAGTGCCTGTTGACATCACCATTATTCTGCTTCCAACACAGCTCCCTGCTTATGTACCTGAAAAGGCAGAGAATGATGGACCAAGTAGCTGGGCCCCTACCATCCATTAGGAGACTCAGATGGATTCCCAGGCTAATGGCTTTTGCAGAACTCAGCCTTGGCAATTGAGGTCCTTTGGAGAAAGAACAATCAGACTGATGATCACTTTGTTGTCTCTCTCTCACTTTGTCATTCTACCTTCCAAAAAATAAAATTAAAAAGCTTTAGGGGCTTTCCGGCAAGATGGAGGAATAGGAAGGGAGCACACTGATAGTCTGGGGAGAGATAGTTTAATAAAAGTGGAGATACTGCAGGTTCAAGGAAGAGTAGGGGAGGAAACAGCAGAAGAAACTCTTCTGGAACGCGTGACTCACAGCGGACCTGCGTGGAGAGCGTGGGAGCCCACAGTTCGGGACATCAGCGGCAGACTCAACACACCAGCGCTGGAACGCGAGGTGAGCCGAACCTCAATAGCCCGAGACACTGGCAGGCAAGCGGAGAGAGGAGACTAGAGGGAACGACCCCCGGGGGGGGGAAGTTCACAAGGCTAACTGGAAGAGAGAGAGAGAGAGAGAGAAAAAGGTGACTAGTACGGACACGGGTTTCTCTCTCTCCGCTCACCTCTCAAGGATGAGCAAGACAAAGAGCAGGCGCCATCTTGGACATACGTCATAAGCAGAGCGACCTCAGGTCTGCACCGGCCCTGAGCCTAGCAGAAAAACCTGACTATGGGCGCGGCGAATTAACAGGAGATTAGGACCTAGTAAATTTGTGGTGCTACTGAACTGAGACTGTGAAAAAAGAGACGGTGGGGGAGAGAACTCACGGAATTCACGTGAGCACTCTACAGAGACGCTACAATTCCGTAAGTTTGGCAACCCAGTGGGAGGCTGAAGGAGAATTTGAGCCCACTCTGAGGGCCGAACAGATTCCCTGTGGGGATCTTGGGAAAGAGCTTCCGATCTCTGGCTCCTGTGGATATATCATTTGCCTGCTAACTACTTCCAACTTCGTTCAGCTGTGCGGAATTACTTCCCTTTTGAATAAAAAAAAAAAAAGAGAGAGAGAGAGAGAGAGATTTACCACGCCTAACCTGGGAGTGTCACCTTTGGCACACCAAACAGAGCTCTCAGGCCACACCCATCTCAAGCCCTAAGGCTCCATCAAAAACAGATAGTCCACTTAATCTAGAGTCATAGTATAACAAGAAAAAGCACCACAGTGAAGAAACCAAATATCTCCAATATGCCAAATAACAAACGCAAAAACTGAGGTAATAAAAACAAGGAAGTCACCATGACGCCCTCAAATGAAAAAGACACCCCAATTCAAGATTATGAAGATGATGACATAGAAGAAATGCAAGAAGCAGATCTCAAAAAATTGATAAGAACATTAAGAAGTTCTCAAAAACAAATTCTGGAACTACACAAATCCTTAATGGACAAGATAGAAAATCTCTTTCGTGAAAATGAAATATTAAGGAGGAATCAAAATGAAATGAAACAATTAGTACAACAGGAAACTGTGATAGTGACTGAAGTGAAGAATTCAATAGATCAAATGAAACACACAATAGAGAGCCTTACAAACAGAATGGGTGAAGCAGAAGAGAGAATATCAGACTTAGAAGACAGAGAACACGAAAGGGTACAGTCAGACCAAAGAAAAGACGAGGAAATTAGAAATCTAAAACATATTGTCGGGAATCTTCAGGATACTATTAAAAAACCCAACATTCGGGTTCTAGGAGTTCCTGAAGGCATGGAGAGGGAGAAAGGATTAGAAGGCCTTTTTAGTGAGATATTAGCAGAAAATTTCCCAGGTTTGGAGAAGGACAGAGAAATCCTAGTACAGGAAGCTCACAGAACCCCTAATAAACACGACCAAAAGAGATCCTCACCACGACACGTTGTAATTAAACTCTCCACAGTGAAACATAAAGAAAAGATCCTAAAATGTGCAAGAGAGAAACGTCAGATTACTCTCAGAGGATCTCCAATCAGACATCAGACTCACAGCTGACTTCTCATCAGAAACTCTACAAGCCAGGAGGGAATGGCGAGATATAGCCCAGGTACTAAGAGAGAACAACTGCCAGTCCAGAATATTATATCCTGCAAAGCTATCATTTGTGAATGAATGTGAAATAAAGACTTTTCATTGCAAACAGAAATTGAAAGAATTTGTTGCCACTCGTCCAGCCCAGCAAAAGATGCTTAAAGATGTGTTACACACAGAAACACAGAAACACGGTCATCAATATGAAAGAAGGTAAAGGAAGGAAATCAAGGAAGGAAACCTCACAGCAAAAGATCACAGGGAATTCAAAGCATATATTAGAACTTATCTTTGGCAAATGGCAGGGCAAAGTTACCACTTATCATTAGTCACTTTGAACGTGAATGGCCTGAACTGTCCAGTTAAAAGACACCGATTGGCTGATTGGGTTAAGGAACAAAACCCATCTATTTGCTGCTTACAAGAAACACATCTTTCCAACAAAGATCCATACAGACTGAAAGTGAAAGGCTGGAAAAAGATATACCATGCCAACAGAAATGAAAAAAGAGCGGGCGTAGCCATCTTAATATTGGACAACATAAACTTTACCACAAAAACTGTTAAGAGAGACAAAGAGGGACACTATATCATGATTAAGGGATCAATTCAACAGGAAGATATAACAATTATCAATGAATATGCACCTAACTACAGGGCACCAGTTTATCTAAAAGATTTATTAACTGACTTAAAGGGAGACTTAGACCCCAATACAGTAGTACTGGGGGACTTCAATACTCCACTCTCAGAAATGGACAGATCATCCGGTCAGAAGATCAACAAGGATACAGTAGATTTAAACGACACTATAGCCCAAATGGATCTAACAGATATATACAGAACTTTCAATCCTACAGCTAAAGATTTTACATTCTTCTCAGCAGTACATGGAAGCTTCTCTAGGATTGACCACATACTAGGCCATAAAGCAAGTCTCAGCAAATTCAAAAGAATTAGAATCATACCATGCAGCTTCTCAGACCATAAAGGAATGAAGTTGGAAATTAGCAACTCAGGAATCCCTAGAGCATACGCAAACACATGGAGATTGAACAACATGCTCCTGAATGAACAATGGGTCATAGAAGAAATCAAAAGAGAAATCAAAAACTTTCTGGAAGTAAATGAGGATAATAGCACAACATACCAAAACTTATGGGACGCAGCAAAAGCAGTGTTAAGAGGAAAGTTTATATCAATAGGTGCCTACATCAAGAAATTGGAAAGACACCAAATAGATGAACTTTCAATTCACCTCAAGGATCTAGAAAACCTACAGCAAACCAGACCCAAATCTAGTAGGAGAAGAGAAATAATTAAAATCAGAGAAGAAATCAACAGGATTGAATCAAGAAAAACATTACAAAAAATCAGCCAAACGAGGAGCTGGTTTTTTGAAAAAATAAACAAAATTGACACCCCATTGGCCCAACTAACTAAAAAAAGAAGAGAAAAGACCCAAATCAATAAAATCAGAGATGAAAAAGGAAACGTAACAACAGATACCACAGAAATCAAAAGAATCATCAGAAATTACTACAAGGACTTGTATGCCAGCAAACAGGGAAACCTATCAGAAATGGATAGATTCCTGGACACATGCAACCTACCTAAATTGAACCAGGAAGACATCGAAAACCTAAACAGACCCATAACTGAGACAGAAATTGAAACAGTAATAAAGGCCCTCCCAACAAAGAAAAGCCCAGGACCAGATGGATTCACTGCTGAATTCTACCAGACGTTTAAAGAAGAACTAACTCCAATTCTTCTCAAACTATTCAGAACAATCGAAGAAGAGGGAGTCCTCCCAAATTCTTTCTATGAAGCCAGCATCACCTTAATTCCTAAGCCAGAAAAAGATGCAGCACTGAAAGAGAATTACAGACCAATATCCCTGATGAACATAGATGCAAAAATCCTCAATAAAATTCTCGCCAAGAGAATGCAACAACACATCAGAAAGATCATCCACCCAGACCAAGTGGGATTTATCCCTGGTATGCAGGGATGGTTTAATGTGCGCAAGACAATCAATGTGATACACCACATTAACAGACTGCAGAAGAAAAACCATATGATTATCTCAATAGATGCCGAGAAAGCATTTGATAAAATACAACACCCGTTCATGATGAAAACTCTAAGCAAACTGGGTTTGGAAGGAACATTACTCAATACAATCAAAGCAATCTATGAAAAACCCATAGCCAACATCCTATAGAATGGGGAAAAGTTGGAAGCATTTCCACTGAGATCTGGAACCAGACAGGGATGCCCACTCTCACCACTGCTATTCAATATAGTTCTGGAGGTTCTAGCCAGAGCTATTAGGCAAGAAAAAGAAATTAAAGGGATACAAATTGGGAAGGAAGAACTCAAACTATCCCTCTTTGCAGATGACATGATTCTGTATTTAGGGGACCCAAAGAACTCTACTAAGAGACTATTGGAACTCATAGAAGAGTTTGGCAAAGTAGCAGGGTATAAAATCAATGCACAAAAATCAACAGCCTTTGTATACACAGACAATGCCATGGCTGAGGAAGAACTTCTAAGATCAATCCCATTCACAATAGCTACAAAAACAATCAAATACCTTGCAATAAACTTAACCAAGGACGCTAAAGATCTCTACGATGAAAATTACAAAACCTTAAAGAAAGAAATAGAAGAGGATACCAAGAAATGGAAAAATCTTCCATGCTCATGGATTGGAAGAATCAATATCATCAAAATGTCCATTCTCCCAAAAGCGATTTATAGATTCAATGCAATACCAATCAAGATACCGAAGACCTTCTTCTCAGATCTGGAAAAAATGGTGCTGAAATTTATATGGAGGCACAAGAGACCTCGAATAGCTAAAGCAATCTTGTACAACAAAAACAAAGCCGGAGGCATCACAATACCCGATTTCAGGACATACTACAGGGCAGTGGTAATCAAAACAGCATGGTACTGGTACAGAAACAGATGGATAGACCAATGGAACAGAATTGAAACACCAGAAATCAATCCAAACATCTACAGCCAACTTATATTTGATCAAGGATCTAAAACTAATTCCTGGAGCAAGGACAGTCTATTCAATAAATGCTGCTGGGAAAATTGGATTTCCACGTGCAGAATCACGAAGCAAGACCTCTACCTTACACCTTACACAAAAATACACTCAACATGGATTAAAGACCTAAATCTACGACCTGACACCATCAAGTTATTAGAGAACTTTGGAGAAACCCTTCAAGATATTGGCACAGGCAAAGAGTTTCTGGACAAGACCCGGGAGGCACAGGCAGTCAAAGCCAAAATCAACTATTGGGATTGCATCAAATTGAGAAGTGTCTGTACTGCAAAAGAAACAGTCAGGAGAGTGAAGAGACAACCGACAGAATGGGAAAATATATTTTCAAACTATGCAACAGATAAAGGGTTAATAACCAGAATCTACAAAGAGATCAAGAAACTCCACAAAAACAAAACAAACAACCCACTTAAGAGATGGGCCAAGGACCTCAATAGACATTTTTCAAAAGAGGAAATCCAAATGGCCAACAGGCACATGGAAAAATGTTCAAGGTCATTAGCAATCAGGGAAATGCAAATCAAAACCACAATGAGGTTTCACCTCACCCCGGTTAGAATGGCTCACATGCAGAAATCTACCAACAACAGATGCTGGCGAGGATGTGGGGAAAAAGGGACACTAACCCACTGTTGGTGGGAATGCAAACTGGTCAAGCCACTATGGAAGTCAGTCTGGAGATTCCTCAGAAACCTGAAGATAACCCTACCGTTCGACCCAGCCATCCCACTCCTTGGAATTTACCCAAAGGAATTTAAATTGGCAAACAAAAAAGAGGTCTGCACCCTAATGTTTATTGCAGCTCAATTCACAATAGCTAAGACCTGGAACCAACCTAAATGCCCATCAACGGTAGACTGGATAAAGAAATTATGGGATATGTACTCTTTAGAATACTGTACTGCAGTAAGAAACAACGAAATCCAGTCATTTGCAACAAAATGGAGGAATCTGGAACATATCATGCTGAGTGAAATAAGCCAGTCCCAAAGGGACAAATACCATATGTTCTTCCTGATCGGTGATGACTGACTGAACACCAAGAGCGAAACCTGTTGGAGTGAGGTGGACACTATGGGAAACGGTGGCTTGATCAGCATACCCTGACTGTTAATGAACAACTTAATACATTATCCCTCTTAGTAGTTTTTTTTTATCTGTTCTACTTAATATGACTGGTTTAGATCTGTAATTGATGCACAGTTATTCTTAAGTGTTGAAAATTAACTGAAATGTGATCCCTGTTGAACATGGTGGTGGGAATGGGAGAGGGAAGAGATGTATAATTTGGGACATGCTCAGGCTGACTTGCCCCAAGTGGTGGAGTTGGAAGCATACCAGGGGATTCCAATTCAATCCCATCAAGGTGGCTTGTACCAATGCCATCTCACTGTTCCAGATGATCAGTTTTAGTTCACAGTTGGTCATGGTGGAGGGACTGGGAGTCAAAGGGAGCACATAGACAAGTCTAGTACCTGCTAACGCTAACCGATGGAGTAAATAAAGGGGAGAGTGATCCAACATGGGAAGTGAGATACTCAGCAGACTCATAGAATGGCAGATGTCCTAAATAGCACTCTGGCCTCAGAATCAGCCCTAAAGGCATTCAGAGCTGGCTGAAAAGCTCATGAGAGTATTTCAGGCATGGAAAGCCAAGACACTCTGGCAAAAGATCTCTGCGAGTGAGATCCCAGTGGAAAGAACAGGTCATCAAAGAAGGAGGTACCTTTCTCTGAAGGGAGGAGAGAACCTCCACTTTGACTATGACCTTGTCTAAACAAGATAAGAGTCGGAGAACTCAGAGGGCTTCCATAGCCTTGGAAACTCATGACTGGAGCATAGGGAGATTACTGATGCTATAGACAGGAGTGTCAATTGGTAAAGTCAACAACAGGAGTCACTGTGCACTTACTCCTCATGTAGGATCTCTGTCCTTAATGTGCTGTACATTGAGATTTAATGCTATAACGAGTACTCAAACAATATATCTCACTTTGTGTTTCTATGGGGGTGCAAACTGTTGAAATCCTTACTTAATGCATACTAAACTGATCCTCTGTAAAAAAAAAAAAAAAAAGAAATTATCAATTCCCAACTTGACTCTCACTGGGATTAAACATGACAATAGGTCTGCTCTGATTTCATCATCATTTAAAAAAAAATCATCTATTATTTTTCACTTTATGTTTCTGTGTGGGAGCAAACTGTTGAAATGCATACTTGATGTATACTAAGCTGATCTTCTGTATATTAAGATAATCAAAAATGAATCTTGATGTGAATGGAAGGGGAGAGGGAGTGGGAAAGGGGAGGGTTGTGGGTGGGAGGGACGGCATGGGAAGCCATTGTAATCCATAAGTCATACTTTGGAAATTTATATGCATTAAATAAAAGTTTAAAAAAAAAAAAAACCTAACAGAGGAAAAAAAAAAAGCTTTAAAAAACCTTGACATTGCTATAATATATGTAGCTAGGAATTTATCGCTTTATTTGAGATTTTAAAATTTGTTTCCATGTACTTATACATAGTAATTTTATGATTTTTTATTTCTGTGGTATCACCTAAAATATCTCCTTCTACATTTGTAATTTTATGATTTTTCTTTATTTTTTAATCTTCATTTAGTAAATATAAATTTCCAAAGTATAGTTTATGGATTACAATGGCTTTCCCGCCACCATAACTTCCCTCCCACTCACACCCCTCCTATAACCTGCTCCCTCTCCCATTCCATTCACATCAAGATTCATTTTCAATTCTCTTTATATACAGAAGATCAGTTTAGTATATATTAAGGAAATATTTCAACAGTTTGCACCCACATAGAAACACAAAGTGAAAAATACTATTTGACTACTAGTTATAACATTAAATCACAATGTACAGCACATTAAGGACAGAGATCCCACATGAGGAGTAAGTGCACAGTGACTCCTGTTGTTGACTTAACAAACTGACACTCTTGTTTATGGCCTCAGTAATCTCCCTAGGCTCTAGTCATGAGTTGCCAAGGCTATGGAAGCCTTTTGAGTTTGCTGACTTCAATCTTATTCCAACAGAGTCATAGTCAATGTGGAAGTTCTCTTCTTCCTTCAGTGAAAGGTATCTCCTTCTTTGATGGCCCCATTCTTTCCACTGGGATCGCACTCATAGAGATCTTTCATTGAGGTTTTTTTTTCCAGAGTGTCTTGGCTTTCCATGCCTAAAATACTCTCAAGGGCTCTTCAGCCAGATCCGAATGCCTTAAGGGCTGATTTTGAGGCCAGAGTGCTGTTTAGGACATCTGCCATTCTATCAGTCTGCTGTGTATCCTGATTCCCATGTTGGTTCATTCTCTCCCTTTTTGATTCTATCAGTTAGTATTAGCAGACACTAGTCTTGTTTGTGTGATCCCTTTGACTCTTAGACCTATCAGTGTGATCAATTGTGAACTGAAGTTGATCACTTGGACTAGTGAGATAGCATTGGTACATGCAACCTTGATGGGATTGTATTGGAATCCCCTGGCACATTTCTAACTCCACCCTTTGGGGCAAGTCTGATTGAGCATGTCCCAAATTGTACATCTCCTCCCTCTCTTATTCCCACTCTTATATTTAACAGGGATCACTTTTCAGTTAAATTTAAACACCTAAGAATAATTGTGTGTTAATTACAGAGTTCAACCAATAGTACTAGAACAAAAAATACTAATAGGGATAAAGTATTACATTATACATCAACAGTGATGACAAGAGCTGATCAAGTCACTGTTTCTCATAGTGTCCATTTCACTTCAACAGGTTTCCCCTTTGTTGCTCAGTTACTTGTTGCTGATCAGGGAGAACATATGATATTTGTCCCTTTGGGACTGGCTTAATTCACTCAGCATAATGTTTTCCAGATTCCTCCATTTTTTGCAAATGCCCGGTTTAAATTATTTTTGAATGCTGTATAGTATTCTAAAGAGTACATGTCCCATAATTTCTTTATCCAGTCTACCGTTGATGGGCATTTGGGTTGGTTCCAGGTCTTGGCTATTGTGAATTGAGCTGCAATAAACATTCATGTGGAGACAGCTTTTTTGTTTGCCAATTTCATTTCCTTTGGGTAAATTCCAAGGAGTGTTATGGCTGGGTTGAATGGTAGGGTTATCTTCAGGTTTCTGAGGAGTCTCCAGACTGACTTCCATAGTGGCTTGACCAGTTTGCATTCCCACCAACAGTGGGTTAGTGTCCCTTTTTCCCCACATCCTCGCCAGCATCTGTTGTTGGTAGATGTCAGCATGTGAGCCATTCTAACCGGGGTGAGGTGAAACCTCATTGTGGTTTTGATTTGCATTTCCCTGATTGCTAATGACCTTGAACATTTTTCCATGTGCCTGTTGGCCATTTGGATTTCCTCTTTTGAAAAATGTCTATTGAGGTCCTTGGCCCATCTCTTAAGTGGGTTGTTTGTTTTGTTTTTGTGGAGTTTCTTGATCTCTTTGTAGATTCTGGTTATTAACCCTTTATCTGTTGCATAGTTTGAAAATATATTTTCCCATTCTGTCGGTTGTCTCTTCACTCTCCTGACTGTTTCTTTTGCAGTACAGAAACTTCTCAATTTGATGCAATCCGAAATGTTAATTTTGGCTTTGACTGCCTGTGCTTCTGGGGTGTTTTCCAAGAAGTCATTGCCGGTACCTATATCTTGCAGGGTTTCTCCAATGCTCTCTAAAAATTTGATTTTGTCGGATCGTAGATTTAAGTCTTTAATCCATGTTGAGTGAATTTTTGTGTAAGGTGAAAGGTAGGGGTTTTTCTTCATGCTTCTGCACGTGGAAATCTAATTTTCCCAGCACCATTTATTGAATAGACTGTCCTTGCTCCAGGAATTGGTTTTGGATCCTTGATCAAATATAAGTTGGCTATAGATGTTTGGGTTGATTTGGTGTTTCTATTCTGTTTTATTGGTCTATCCATCTGTTTCTGTACCAGTACCATGCTGTTTTGATTACAACTGCTCTGTAGTATGTCCTGAAATCTGGTATTGTGATTCCTCCGGCTTTGTTTTTGTTGTACAGGATTGCTTTAGCTATTCAAGGTCTACTGTGTTTCCATATGAATTTCAGCATCATTTTTTCCAGATCTGAGAAGAAGGTCTTCTGTATCTTGATTCGTATTGCATTGAATGTATAAATTACTTTTGGGTGAATAGACATTTTGATGATGTTGATTCTTCCAATCCATGAGCATGGAAGATTTTCCATTTTTTGGTATCCTCTTCTATTTCTTTCTCTAAGGTTTTGTAATTTTCATCATAGATATATTTAACATCCTTGGTTAAGTTTATTTCAAGGTATTTGATTGTTTTTGTAGCTATTGTGAATGGGATTGATCTTAGCAGTTCTTCCTCAGCCATGGCATTGCCTGTGTATACAAAGGCTGTTGAAGTTAAAGAGTTATCAAATCCAATGTGTTCACCATGATACCATCATAACTGCAATATTTGCATTATCATAATACTGCTGAACTACAGAAACATGAATTAACTATACACATATTTAACAGGTCCTCAGATATTAACTATATAAAATCTAGTACTGTGTTCTGTTTCATTAAAGGTAACATATTTGGCATTTCAGTGTTTCCTGCATAGTTGTGTGGCTTATCACAGAAGGCTGATGTTATATGATTCTGAGGACCATGTGAAGGTACTGCTGATTATACACCTGAATCCTACCATCCTGATCCATATGGCAGTGTCTGAATATATCCATCAGCCATTTCAGGACAATGCAGCATTTGATGAAGTCACAATGCTATCTGACCCTGCCAATGTCTGGTTAATCATTCAACTGAGAATGTCATGGAACATGTCAGAGAGCCTATAGCCCAAACCTCAAGTGCTTCTTTGTGCTGCTTGTTGTTGATCATCCAGAGGTATTTTGGATGTACTGCCACACACTGGTGAACTCCCTACAATTCCATGACAGTGCTCTTTGTCAAACATGGAAATGAACAACCTGTCTCCACTCTAATTTTTTTTTACTAAATTTAGTCAAAACTGGAGGAATCAGAGAAATATTTTTAAGTTTTTAAAAATATCTCATTTGAAAATCAGAGAAATAGAGTGAGTGGAAAGAAGAGGGAGAGGGAGAGAAGGACAGAAGAGAGAGGAAAGAGAGAGAGCACAAGTGAGCACACATTTCCATCTACTGGTTTACTGGCCAAGTTGCTGCAATGACCTGGGTTGCACCAGAACAAAGCCAGAAGCCTGGAAATCCACCCATGTCTCCAACATTGATGGAGGGCCCCTAACATTGGGCCATATTTGGCTGTTTTCCTAAGTACATTCTCAGAGAGCTGGATCAGCAGTAGAGCAGCTGAAACTCAAACCACCATTCATAGGGGATGCTCACACCATGGTGCTGGCCCTGTCTCCTGCTATTCTCCTGAGCAACAGCTGCTGTGGCCATGCCAGGCAGCCTTACCACAATGGGAATCAGTTCTTACCCTTTCAACATCTGTTTTGCAAATTATGTTTAGTGGGGATAAATCTGATGAGCCGCAAAGCCTGCCAGCAATGGACTTTTTTTCCTTTCATTTGAAAGGATCTTTATATTGATAATATCACATTAACAAGCAATGTCTCTCCTCCGTAATCCCATTTAAATTTCTCCTTGAGATTCCAGAAGTATCATCATTGCTATCACCCTTGCTAATGGAACAACTGAATGATCTGAAAGCAAAAAACACATTGTTCTATTTGAAACACATTACTGTTACATCTTAACTAAACATAATTTCTAAAATATGTTAATATGGCCTTTATGGCTTAACAATATTAACAAAGTAATTTGTTCAGTTATATTTTCAGTGAAAGACTCCACTGTAAGGTTTTAGTGCTGTGGGAGAGTGCTGGGGCATGGAGGGTAAAGCCTCCTCCTGCAATGCTGGTATCCCATATGGGCACCAGTTCAAATCCTGATTGTTCTCTTTCTGAACCAGCTCTCTGCTATGGCCTGGGAAAGCAGTGGGAGATGGCCCCAGTCCTTGGACCCCTGTACCCATGTGAGAAATCTGGAAGAAAATCCTGATTCCTGGATTTGGATCGGCACAGACCTGGCCATTGTGGCCATCTGGGGAGTGAACCATTGGATAAAAGACCTCCCTCCCTCCTTCTCTCTCTCTCTCTCTCTCTCTCTCTCTCTCTCTCTCTGCCTCTACCTCTCTATAACTTTGCCTTTCAAATAAATAAATCTTTAAAATAAATAAATAAATAAATATTTTAATGTGATGAAATTGTTGTCACGGAGTAGTGTGTACAACGGATTGGCTTTTCTGCATTCTTTGCATAATTTTACTAAAGCTTATGATAAAATTATGAATAGGACATTAATGTCTATGTCACACTAAGCCATATAAATACAATATTGTTCCTTTGTGAGTCATGGTATTTAGACAAATTACATTAAACTGTATAAAAATATCTTACAGTTTTTTAAATTACAAGGCAACAATGACACAGCAATTTGGATAGCTACTTAATTTGGTGTCATGTGCTTATACAGAATTTCATAGTATATATATGTTTTATATGCATATGTTTCTGTGTGTAAACTTTGATGTTCAAAATTTGGTGCCTTATATAATAATAGGATGCTTTATATGTAGTTTTTCTTCTAGATAAATTAATGAAAGGTCTGAAAAATGGTTTGTAAAAGGAATTGTTATCAGAAACAGAACCTAATTTTTAAAATAGGGTTTCAAGTATTACATATGAATTTCTAAAGAAAATATTCATCTGTAGTTTATTTTTCAAGTCACAGACATTGAATTTTTCATCTCTCTTCACTCCTCTACTCCTTGGTTATTTTCCCCTAGAGGATAAGTCTGAAGAAATAGAAATGGAGATGAAGTGGAATTTTTCATGATCTCAGATACATTGGCACTTACCCACATAAGACTTACAGAAAACTTCCAAAGAACGTGCATTTCATTGTATGAATGTGCATTAGACAGTAAATGCAAGACAACCAACTCAAGTTCCCTCTGTCAAAATACAGAATGCCAGAGGACATTTTCCAGACTGAAATCATTCACTATTACCTTTTTTGCAGTGGCACCACATGAGTAAACCTATCATCAAGAATTGTATAATAACCTAGAAGTGATGCACTCCCAACTGAGTAAACTCATAAACTGAAAAAAATTTTAAAAAAAGCAACCATCTTTATTGTCTGTAATTCACATTTCAATCATGCCTATTTTAGACTTTTTAAAAATTTTATTGTATATTTTCTTGAATGCTTGAAACAAAATTTGTTGTCTTATTTTATCAGTTGGGATCATAACTTGTGGGTAAGGTCCTAATTGGCTGCTCCCTAAACCTTACCATTGGCTGAAATGCCTGATTAATGCTGCAGGCCCTAAAATCTGATGACATGATGCATTTAGTGCCAGGTCTCCCAACACAGCTGCTTTGCTGCTTGGCTGAAAACCAAACAAGTCTCTGGCAACTGACTCCATCAGAATTAAGGAATTGGACCACTAGAACATTCTCTGCTCCCACCTCTCTGTTATTACTTATGCTTTTTTGCTAGAACTTTGTCTAGGGGATAAAAACAATGGGAAAAATAGAAAGTGATAAGCAAAATTTCCCTGTATCATCCTACTTTGATGGTTACTCCTCCCAACAACCTTCAAACACATCAGACCTCCTCCTTACTGCATTTCCTAGTGCTTCTACCATTGAAATACAACCAACCATACTATATTACTCTCTATTTACATTCTGAAAATTGATGAGGTTTACTTCCAGGATTTTTTAAGCAAATGGATGTTGATATTGTAAGATAATGTGTCAAGCTCCAAGGATTAGTTTCAAATATAATATGAATCCTTCTCTCCCTGCTCTCTTGTTTACTGCAAAAGATGCACTTCAATCATTCGCACAGATAAACTTTTCAACCAGTCCAAGCTTGAACTTCCAGTGTCCTGTTGGACTCTGACATACTCACAGCATAGGGCCTCCATGGGGAGAAAGGCACCCTGCCAGTAACTCACAGATGCACTCTGCAAGCTCAGGGAAGCAGCATATACTTGCACTGTAATGATGTAATGATATTCCTGTTATGACAACCAGCATGTGTTGAAGAACATATGTGGTTCATTTTATTATTGTGTTTGGAACACATTATGGCATAGGAATTTGTCTCACATATAATAAAACTAATGTTAAATAATTATTTGAAATATATGGCTCAGTGATTCCCCTACACTCTCAGCCCCCAACAGACTGAAGAAATTATTTCTCTGCAAAGAACTGCTAAAGGAATTATTGCTTTGAATTTATTATATAATTTTAAATTATGGTTTCCTGCATCTTAACTTAGCAAATAGTGAATAAAGCCTATAATATTCTTTGATATTAATCTGCTAGGACAAGAGAAATTCCTTAAAGAAGGTTTTAGTTAGCTTCTGAAAGTTAGAAATATTAACCAGTTTTCCATTCAATTTTTAATCATTATTCATTGATTGCTCACTATCCAGATTAAAGGGTAAGTGAAAAGCATATGGTGATAAATAATAATGGTAAATAATTGATAATTATTAATACCTTCAGTCTACACCAAGTTTTTGGTGGCAGTCATAATTGAATGCAGAACCAAATATAGGAAATAGAAAAAAAAATAATTGCCACTGGTTTTTTTCTGTATTTCTATTGTGGTGTTTTTTTTGTGCTTAGTTGGAAATTGCATAGAATTAATGAATTCTGAGACAAGAAACCAAGACATTCTTATATTTCTTGAATTTGTTGTTCTGGTGAATATTTCATTTTAGTGTTTATTTTTAAAAAATAATTATTTATTTGAAGGAGTTACAGGGAGAGAGGGAGAAAAGAAGAGGGAGAGAGACCGAGAGAGACAGAAAGACAGATCAAGACATTGAAAGATATCTTCTATGCATTGATTCACTCCCCAGATGGCTATTGCTAGCTATGGTCCAGGCCGAATCTAGGAGCCAGGAACTTCTTCCAGCTCTGCCACATGGAGAGCAGGGGCAAAGCACTTGGGCCACCTTCTGCTGATCTTCCCAGGCCATTAGTGGGGAGTTAGATTGGATGTTGAGTAAGCTGGTTCAAGAACTGGTGCCCATATGGAATGCTGGCATCACAGGCAGCAGCCTTACCCATGACACCATAATGCCAGCCCTTCATTTCACCACTTTGTATTTTAAATAATTAAAAATCTAATAAAGATAATTGAAAATGAATCTTGATGTGAATGGAATGAGAGAGGGAGCAGGAGATGGGAGGGGTGCAGGTGGGAGGGAAGTTATGGGGGCAAAAGCCATTGTAATCCATGAACTGTACTTTGGAAATTTATATGTACTAAATAAAAGTTAAAAAAATATAAATCTATAAGACTTCTCCTGGAAACGTGTCTTTAAAATGTCATGATAATGCCACCCTTCTCATGTATATTCTGATATACATATATATGAAGTCAAATAACATAAAATGCCCTGGCTTGCTATAAATACATCTACTTCTCTATCACAACTGTCTATGTCTGATATGCTTTAAATAGGGCTTTATAAAGCTACAATTTTTGTAATATTCTATTATGATCTTCCTTAGAAATATTAGAAATGAGAATTTAAATGAAATGCGTTTCATCATATGTGTCTCATGACAATTACCAACTAAAATTTCCTCTATGAATTTCTCATGTTTCTCTTCCTTCTGTTCATTCTCCCCGCAGATGGTTGCTACAGTTGGTGCACTGCACCAATCTGAAGCCAGGAGCCAGGTGATTCCTCCTGGTCTCCCATGCCGGTGCAGGGCCCAAGTACTTGGGCCATCATGCACTCCCTTCCCTGGCAACAGCAGAGAGCTGGACTGGACAGAATCTGGTGCCCCAACCGGAACTAGAACCTGTGGTGTCAGCACTACAGGTGGAGGATTAGCCTAGTGAGCTGCGGTGCTCACCAATATATATTTGCTTTTTAATTCACCAAAACATGAAATAAGTTTCAAAAATAATATCACAAAAAGTGCTTGCTTAAACTACTTTCAAGTTTTAAGTTTTTGCTCAAAGTATTTCCAAATCTTGAAACCTTTTCAAAAGTGTATTGAATAATATTAAGATTTTCAGATTTAAATAACATTTTCAACTTACAATATTATGACTTCTCAAACATTTGCAGCTTCATAGAAATTTAATGTACAGTTTAGTGAATTCTATTACTCTGTGTTTCACAGCAACTAGTAAGAACTGTTGGCAGGGGCAACCACAGCACTTTAAGTAAATTGGTGGTTACTGTCTCCACCTTGTCATCAGGTAACCATCAGTTCCTTCATGCTCATCCTGCAATAGGCTTGGAGGAGAATCTATTGCAACCAAAGGGAAATGCTGCCAGTTGGGATGCTTATACACACCCAGCACAACTGTGAAAGGTGGCTGGCAGGCATTGCACATGCATGTCACCCAAGGATTTTGCCAGAGGGAAACATTCACATTCCCCACTGACTTTCAGTCTGGCTGAGAGGCTCCATCTGCCAGGGTAGAATACAGGGCACGTGGCTCCAGGAACTCCTCAGTCACTGTGTGGGCAGAACAGGCTAGTGGGGCAGAGTGTACCCTCTGGCAGTCCTTGAACATGGGAACCCTGGGTGCTGAGACTGTGAAAGCACTGTGACTGCCTGGGAGGAGGCAAGGAGTAGCCTGGGTCTGGGCAAGCTCTGGATCAGAGTCACACTCTCAGAACTCTTTGGTTGCCAGGGCAGACCTCTGTAGCAGGAATCATGCTCACAGAGAGGACTACGCAGATCATTTTTGTGGTTCATACAAAAGTGCAGATGAGTGTTGAAGACACTGGGGACAAACACCTGGGCATTACTCAGCTTGGAGGAAAGGAAGTGAGAGGCTGATCACACCAACACATGTGACCATCTTCTGCGCTAGAGATCTTTTCTAGGATGAAAGCATAGCTGTACTCTGTGCTCAACCACTATGATGAGATAAAGGGACTGTATCAGATTTTGCCCTGAAGGTAATTACTTATTTATTCTTTAAAACAGCTTTAGGAGTCAGATACTATGTATCTCCATTTACAATTGAGGAAACAGAGCTACAGGGTTGTTAAGCAAAGCTCCCTTCATCTCACAAGCAAGAAGTAGATATATATATATATATATGTATATATCTCCTCTGAAAGCTTAATTATGTATATATGATAAAATAAATATGTATATAAGTATATATATCTATATATAATATATATACACCTATATAATATTTTCCAAAAAATTTGCATGCTTTCTTATCATGCTGTCATTTAAAAAGAGTAAATCAGTGTATTTACTTTCTTTTTCTTTTGGAACAGTAAAAACACCCAAAGATTATTTTTAATCAACTTAGCACTAGGTTCTTGAAATTAGCTGAGAATTTGGAAATTCCAACTTGGCTCTCAGTATTATGATTCATAGCATTGCATTTCATGAAACTATAGCCTTTGAAAGATCTCCATTATTATCATTCCATTAGTTGAATGCAATTGTATAGATATCCTTTAAATTTCATTGAATGATTTTTATTTAATTAATGTATTTGAGATACAAAGACAGAGGGATTGTCCACCTACTGGTTCACTTTTCAAATTCCCACAAGACCCAGGCTGAAGTCAGGAGGTTGACACTCAATCCAGGTGGCAGGGACTCAGGGGCTGGAGACATCACAGGGATCCCTAGGTGTGCATTAACAGGAATATGGAGTAGGGAGAGGAGTTATACTCCAACACAGGTATTCTGATCAGGGATTTAGACATCTCAGGTGTCATCTTAACCACTATACTGAGGGCCTCCACCTTCTTTTCTTTTTTTAACTTCTGTTTCTTTCATGGCTACATTGATGCCTAGGAAACAGCATACCCTCAATGTTAATTACTTTAAATTTTGCTTTTAGATAAATTTATCTGGACTGTATTCCCAAAGTGTATTCATGACAACAAATGAATTTTTCACATATTGATCTTTAAAAGTTCATGAGAAAGAAAAAGAAAAGAAGTGGACAGAAGAAAAAATCAGCTACAATCAAATTTACAGTTATCACTATAAAAGGCTACTTAAGTTTCTTTTGCAAAAAGAATGTTAACATGTAGAAATACAGATTTTGAAACATATGCACCCACAAGGGAGTGGCAAATAGCTGCTTTTGACATTACATGGATCTTTGTCAACTTCATCAAGTTATAATTAACTAGCTAGCTAGTATTTATTAAACCCCAAATATGTAAACTGAAGAGGTTATATCTTCTACATTAAACAAAATGATCTCTCTTAGACAAACAAGATAGTCTGCTCAAGAAATTTCCTCTGAATTTTTTTAAAAGATTTATTTATTTATTTGAAAGAGTTACAGAGAGGCAGAGGCAGAGAGAGAGAGAGGGGTCTTCCATCTGCTAGTTCACTGCCCAGATGGCCACAATGGCTGGAGATGTGCCGATCCTAAGCCAGGAGCCAAGGGCGTCTTTCAGTTCTCCCACATGGGTGCAGGGTCTCAAAGACTTGGGTCATCTTCTACTGCTTTACCAGGCCATAGCAGAGAGCTGGATCAGAAGTGGAGCAGCCAGGACTTGAACTGGTGCCCATATGGGATGCTGGCTCTGCAGGTGGCAACCTTACCTGCCAGGCCACAGTGCTTTATTGATTCAAAGTACCTCTTTTGGAGATGTCCAAAGGTCTCTCAAAATGGCCATTGCAATTTTAAGTTGTCCCTGGTGAAACTGTGCCAGAAGATAAATGCACACATTACCTTGGTGGTGGGAAACATGAAGGAAGCAGGTGTTTAGGGTGGAAAACATGTATTGTTAGCCTGAAAAAGCCCCATGGGAAGTCAAAAATCTGTAAAAATGGTGAACTTTCTATCTTCGCAGTTCAACTAAAGGGCAAACATCTGACCAGGAGTAAGCCAAAGCCTTCTGAGTCTGGATAGATCAAGTGAAAGAAAGAGGTCTCAGGGACACACGGACAGTATTCAGAAGTCAGGACATCAGTCTTACGAGACCTTATAAACTTATCTATCCCCTGGAGGTAGCCCAAATTCTGTTGGGCTATCTAAGCCCAACAGAATTTTCCTCTTATAAACAAATATAAAAACATTAGATGAGCAGAAAGACATAGCAATATGTGTTAGAGTGTTAGAAATCCATTTCTCCAAGAAGCAAATTGATCTGATCAGATCAATGAAATACCTTCCTAGAAAAACCAAACCCAGACTGATGGGCTTTAGTGAAATAACAGAATTCAGTTCCAAGCTACTAGTAGGGAGCTGGATCAGAAGTGGAACAATCAGGACTCAAAATGGCACCCAAATGATAGCTGGTGACAAAACCACTACACCACAATGATGGCCCCATTAAGGCAAATCTTCATGTCAACTAACAAAATAATCATTTTATTATCCAATTTCCCTTGGACAAACACAATTACTGTTAATCCCATACTACATGAGTTAGGGATGTTACAGCCATTTCACATATGAATAAACAGCCATCAGCAGCTCACTGCTAGCACTTAAAGAGTTATAATTCAAATACTACTCTTCTAAGCCCAATTCACATTGTTCTCCCTTCTATCCAAGGATGTGGTATCAGAAGATCACAAAGGAATGTGCTAAATATGCTGAATCATGTACTTTGGACATTTAGACAACAAATACATCAGAGAAGGGAGTTAGAGAAATTGTTTTTAGGTACAAGATTCCCTGGCTTGCTTCCTGAAAACCCAGGAACACCCACTCTGTCTCCCAAATAGTTTTAAGAAACAAATAAGACAAAAAGTAGGGGGAAGGCAACATTTGGGTGTACAGTTAAAATACTGTTCTTAACCTAATCACAATAAAATCTCAAAGCATATTCTATTTAAATTTATATAGATTAAAAAATTGCACAGGTTTAAAAAGTAACCTCAAATAATAATAATTATTGCCAAGAGAATCCTGAAAGGGAAAAAAATGAGGTGGGAATTTTCTAACTGTAACAGATTTTAAAATATTGTCCATTTAAAAATTTTAATATTTTCTTTCCTTTCATGTTATTTTAATGGCAGAGAGTGACAGAGACAGAGAGACAGATCATCCTGTCACTGGTCCATTCCCAAAGTGGCAGCAACAACTGGGAATGGGCCAGGAAAAATAGGAGCCTAGACTTGATCCAAGCACCGAGGCAGTCCTATGTGGGATGTGGACACCCCACGTGGTATCCTAACCAATGTTCCGAACACTCACACCAACATCCTGCATACTTCAGAGGTAAATGAGTTAAGATGCACTGATAATCTGGGTGTCACCTTTTCTGGGGCAGGCTGAGCAGGCTGCAGCACCTGAGCGTGTGCTCAGGCTGTCCATGGGCCACTTGCCCTGTGCTCTGCTTTCCTGGCCAGTGGCCTCAGTTACCAAGAGCCAGGTCCAAGATGAATGGATTTCTCACTAGGAGAGCAGTGCTGGCTCTTCTGCTGTCTGCTCTGATGAACCACAGCACCACAAAAATAGCTTTCCTGAAGCTGGAGCCTACCTACACGGTGCTTGCTCCCTAGCAGCAAAGCCCCGGGGTGCCTGCTCAGGAGGCCGTTGTGGCCCTGGCCTCTGCCACCAGTAGTCATTGAGGGCCAGGCCAGGCTCCTGGTGCTTGCACAAACTGCACATGAGCGAGTGCATGACTGGCAGTACCAGCAGCACTCAACCAGGCACAACTGGCAGGGTTGCATGTTAATGCACTGCATGCCCTGCAGCCTCTACCAGCTGTTCTCCAACAGTAACGCAGAGGAACTGGGCCGGATGTGCAGCTTTTCTGATGACTCTGTCTCATGCATCAGGTACATCTAGGGATTCTCAGGCTACAACTTGAGCCCAGGGCAATCCTCCAACAAGGACCTCCATGCAGACATAGCATGGCAGGCTCTGTGAACTGTGTTGGGTCCTGAGAACTTTATCCTGTGTGGGTGTCTATCTACTGGGACTGCGCCCATGGTAGACTTGGCCTGGTGGTACCAGTGCACGGTGGTCATCCTCTGTTCCCCTCTAGTGTTCAGTCTGCAGCGAGCTTTTCCAGATTCCAGAAACATTTCCTGCTTCCATGCATTCCCCAGCACTGACAAGCTATCTGAAGTCTCCTCTCCCTTGTGGGTCAGTCATAGTGGGGAGGAGGAAGTCATCAGCTTCTTTCATAGCCTGTTCATGTAGGGGTTCTGTCCCCAAGCTGTGAAGTCCCTCTGGAGTATCACACATGTACTATGCATAAAATTGCTGCATTACTTGTATTGGCTGGGACAAAGTATTTGGAGATTCTTTGGTTTGATTTGTTCCCTCAAACTTAAAAATACTGTAAAAGCCTCAGATTCTACAACTGGATTGTAATTGATTGATGACTTATGGACTGTTGCTTAGATGGGGCACAGTGGTTGGTGATGGAATAAAATATTCATGGATTAGAAGAAAAAAAAAGAGAAGCAGACCGCTTAATAGAACACACTGTAAAAGCCAGAAACAAAAAAGGCATACTTTGATATTTCAGGTTAAAAGTGGCATTGTAACATACCATCAAAACATGAACTGTTTGGGATAAGTGAACAGCCACTTTACAAAAATTTATAAACACCACATAATGCTCCAATTCAAGTGTGGATTCACTAAAGATTCAATTAAGGGAAATAATAGCAAAAACTCAAATGGGCAAAATGAGAGGAGTAACAGGCATAAAGAACTGTGGTTTCATTTCTTCTGTAAAATCTGTGTTGATTTCTTGTCCCACATTCACACTTGTTGATGCATATGGCCACAGTTCCTGAAATCACGCAAAAATGATTTTATTTTATTTATTTATTTTATTTAATTAATTTATTTATTTATTTATTTATTTTATCTGTTAAAGTCCCATTGAAACTGACTAGGACTCTAAGGGATGTGGAGGGGGAATAATGAGCAATAAGGGGATTTAGAGAGAAGGATTTTAAGAGTTTACTGAGATGAGGCCTTCAGCATCCTGAAATTGCACTCCACTGTAGTCCTGGTCCAGTGCAGACTGCTTTCCCACAGGCACGAGTGTTACTTTCCTACAATGACCTCAACGCTCAAATAAATCCCACTGACATTTGGGAGCAACAAAATCCATCCTGTTTGAGAGATAGAAACCTTGCAAGTGCACACGGAGCACCCATTGCCTCCAAACTTCTACGCGCACTCTCAGCCATTGACCGCTAGTTAGTATTAGCAGTGCACACTTGTGTTCTGGAGCATTGCTTGGTTACAGAGATTGTGCACTCAGAGATTAGAAATGCCCTGTTGGGAGGTCAACTGGAAACCAGTCATTCATCTACAGGGTTAACCTTAGGCTTGGGAGGGGGTGAGAGTAGCCAGAAGTCTCGGCTATGAAGGTTATACCTTCCCATTTCAGAAGGGTAAGTTTATCTTCAGCTCCTCCATCAGGTGTGAAAATGACAAATAGGATTAAATCACAAAGCTGCCGAGGCTGGTGAAGCAGGCCGAGGGCAGTCACTCCTGTTTGCTCAGTGAAAGTGGTGTAGCAGCTGGAGACAAGAACAGGTAACAGGGACTACAAATTTGGGTATGAGGGGCAGGCCACTGAAGGCTGGGGCTGATCAGAGTGCTTGCTTTCTGGGACTTGCAAGCTGCAGGGCCTGCAGTAACCTGGGATGCTGGGCTTCTTGCCCTCTGCAGCTCCTCAGCACCTAATTGACTTTTTTCCTCAGGATCACTTTGCCTATCCTGTGACTATGGTTCTATATGAATTTTAGCATTGTTTCTTCTAATTAATTCTTCTAATTCTAATATTGTTATTTTGATAGGGATTGCATTGAATCTGTAAATTGCTTTGGAAACTATGGACTTTTAATGACATTAATTCTTCCAATTCATTTTGTCATTTTGATGATTTCTTTCATCAATATTTCCTATTTTCTATTGTGTAACTCTTTCAATTATTTATTTTTTTATTTTTATTTTTTTTAACTTTTATTTAATGAATATAAATTTCCAAAGTACAGCTTATGGACTACACTGGCTTCCCCCCACCCCCCAATGACTTCCGTCCCACCGCAACCCTCCTCTTTCCCGCTCTCTCTCCCATCCCATTCATATCATGATTCATTTTCAATTTTCTATATATACAGATCAGTTTAGTATACATTAAGTAAAGATTTCAACAGTTTGCACCCACATGGAAACACGAAGTGAAAAATACTGTTTGAGTAGTCATTATAGCATTAAATCTCAATGTACAGCACATTAAGGACAGAGATCCTACATGAGGAGTAAGTGCACAGTGACTTCTGTTGTTGACATAACAAATTGACACTCTTGTTTGTGGCATCAGTAATCTCCCTATGCTCCAGTCATGAGATTCCAAGGCTATGCAAGCCTTTTGAGTTCTCTCTTATCTAGTTTAGACAAGGTCATAGTCAAAGTGGAAGTTCTCTCCTCCCTTCAGAGAAAGGTACCTCCTTCTTTGAAGACCTATTCTTTCCACAGGGATCTCACTCACAGAGATCTTTCATTTAGGTCCTTTTTTTTTGCCAGAGTGTCTTGGCTTTCCATGCCTGAAATACTCTCATGGGCTTTTCAGCCAGATCTGATTGCCTTTAGGTCTGCTTCTGAGGCCAGAGTGCTGTTTAGGACATCTGCCATTCTATGAGTCTGCTGTGTATCCCGCTTCCCATGTTGGATCACTCTCCCCTTTATTTATTCTATCGGTTAGTATTAGCAGGCACTAGACTTGTTTATGTGCTCCCTTTGACTCTTAGTCCTTTCATTATGATCAATTGTGAACTGAAATTGATCACTTGGACTAGTGAGATGGCATTGGTACATGCCACCTTGATGGGATTGTATTGGAATCCCCTGGCAGATTTCTAACTCCACCATTTGGGGCAAGCCCGATTGAGCATGTCCCAAATTGTACATCTCCCCCCTCTCTTATTCCCACTCTCATATTTAACAGGGATCACTTTTCAGTTTAATTTTAACATTTAAGAATAACTGTGTATTAATTACAGAATTAAACCAGTAGTATTAAGTAGAACAGACATAAAAAATACTAAGAGGGATAATGTATTAAAAGTTGTTCATTAACAGGGCTATGCTGATCAAGTCACCATTTCCCATAGTGTCCATTTCACTTCAACAGGTTTCCTTTTTGGTGTTCAGTCAGTTGTCACCGATCAGGGAGAACATATGGTATTTGTCCCTTTGGGACTGGCTTATTTCACTCAGCATGATGTGTTCCAGATTCCTCCATTTCATTGCAAATGACTGGATTTCATTGTTTTTTGCTGGGGTATAGTATTCTAAAGAGTACATGTCCCATAATTTCTTTATCCAGTCCACCGTTGATGGGCATTTGGGTTGGTTCCAGGTCTTGGCTATTGTGAATTGAGCTGCAATAAACATTCATGTGGAGACAACATTTTTGTTTGCCAATTTCATTTCCTTTGGGTAAATTCCAAGGAGTGGGATGGCTGGGTTGAATGGTAGGGTTATCTTCAGGTTTCTGAGGAATCTCCAGACTGACTTCCATAGTGGCTTGACCAGTTTGCATTCCCACCAACAGTGGGTTAGTGTCCCTTTTTCCCCACATCCTCGCCAGCATCTGTTGTTGGTAGATGTCAGCATGTGAGCCATTCTAACCGGGGTGAGGTGAAACCTCATTGTGGTTTTGATTTGCATTTCCCCGATTGCTAGTGATCTTGAACATTTTTTCATGTGCCTGTTGGCCATTTGGATTTCCTCTTTTGAAAAATGTCTATTGAGGTCCTTGGCCCATCTCTTAAGTGGGTTGTTTGTTTTGTTTTTGTGGAGTTTCTTGATCTCTTTGTAGATTCTGGTTATTAACCCTTTATCTGTTGCATAGTTTGAAAATATTTTTTCCCATTCTGTCAGTTGTCTCTTCACTCTCCTGACTGTTTCTTTTGCAGTACAGAACCTTCTCAATTTGATGCAATCCCAATAGTTGATTTTGGCTTTGACTGCCTATGCCTCCCGTGTCTTTTACAGAAACTCTTTGCCTGTGCCAATATCTTGAAGGGTTTCTCCAAAGTTCTCTAATAACTTGATGGTGTCAGGTCATAGATTTAGGTCTTTAATCCACATTGAGTGGATTTTTGTGTAAGGTGTAAGGTAGGGGTCTTACTTCATGCTTCTGCACATGGAAATCCAGTTTTCCCAGCACTATTTATTGAATAGAATGTCCTTGCTCCAGGAATTGGTTTTAGATCCTTGATCAAATATAAGTTGGCTGTAGATGTTTGAGTTGATTTCTGGTGTTTCAATTCTGTTCCATTGGTCTATCCATCTGTTTCTGTACCAGTACCATGCTGTAGTATGTCCTGAAATCTGGTATTGTGATTCCTCCGGCTTTGTTTTTGTTGTACAGGATTGCTTTAGCTATTCAAGTCTCTTTTGCCTCCATATGAATTTCAGCATAATTTTTTTCTAGATCAGAGAAGAATGTCTTTGGTATCTTGATTGGGAATGCATTGAATGTATAAATTGCTCTTGGGAGAATGAACATTTTGATGATATTGATTCTTCCAATCCATGAGCATGGAAGATTTCCCATTTTTTGGTATCCTCTTCTATTTCTTTCTTTAAGATTTTGTAATTCTCATCGTAGAGATCTTTAACGTCCTTGGTTAAGTTTATTCCAAGGTATTTGATTGTTTTTATAGCTATTGTGAATGGGATTGATCTTAGCAGTTCTTTCTCAGCCGTGGCATTGCTTGTGTATACAAAGGCTGTTGATTTTTGTGCATTGATTTTATATCTTGCCTCTATCCAAACTCCTCTATGAGTTCCAGTAGTCTCTTAGTAGAGTTCTTTGGATCCTGTAAGCAAAGAATCATATCATCTGCAAAGAGGGATAGTTTGACTTCTTCCTTCTCTATTTGTATTCCTTTAATTTATTTTTCTTGTCTGATGGCTCTGGCTAAAACTTCCAGAACTATGTTAAATAGCAGTGGTGAGAGTGGGCATCCCTGTCTGGTGCCAGATCTCAGTGGAAATGCTTCCAACTTTTCCCCATTCAGTAGGATGCTGGCCGTGGGTTTTTCATAAATTGCTTTGATTATATTGAGGAATGTTCCTTCTATACCCACTTTGCTTAGAGTTTTCATCATGAAAGGGTGTTGAATTTTATCAAATGCTTTCTCTGCATCTATTGAGGTAATCATATGTTTTTTCTTCTGCAGTCTGTTAATGTGGTGAATCACATTGATTTGCGATTGTGGAACCATCCCTGCATACCAGGGATAAATCCCACTTGGTCTGGGTGGATGATATTTCTGATGTGTTCTTGCATTCTCTTGGCCAGAATTTTATTGAGGATTTTTGCGTCTATGTTCATCAGGGATATTGGTCTATCATATTTTTTCAGTGCTGCATCTTTCACTGGCTTAGGGATTAAGGTGATGCTGGCTTCATAGAAAGAATTTGGGAGGATTCCCTCCTTTTTGATTGTTCTGAATAGTTTGAGAAGAAATGGAATTAGTTCTTCTTTAAATGTCTGGTAGAATTCAGCAGTGAATCCATCTGGTCCTGGGCTTTTCTTTGTTGGGAGGGCCTTTATGACTGTATAAATTTCTGTCTCAGTTATGGGTCTATTTAGGTTTTCTGTGTCTTCATGGTTCAATTTAGGTAGATTGCATTTGTCCAGGAATCTATCCATTTCTGATATGTTTTCCTGTTTGCTGGCATACAAGTCCTTGTAGTAATTTCTGATGATTCTTTTTATTTCTGTGGTGTCTGTTGTTACGTTTCCTTTTTCATCTCTGATTTTATTGATTTGGGTCTTTTCTCTTCTTTTTTTAGTTAGTTGGGCGTGTCAATTTTGTTTATGTTTTCAAAAAGCAGCTCGTCGTTTGGCTGATTTTTTGTAATTTTTTTGGATTCAATCCTGTTAATTTCTTCTCTGATTTTAATTATTTCTCTTCTCCTACTAGATTTGGCTCTGGTTTGCTGCAGTTTTTCTAGGTCCTTGAGATGCACTGATAGTTCATTTATTTGATACCTTTCCAATTTCTTGATATAGTCACCTATTGCTATAAACTTGCCTCTCAATACTGCTTTTGCTGTATCCCATAAGCTTTGATATGTTGTGTTGTTATCCTCATTTACTTCCAGAAAGTTTTTGATTTCTCTTTTGATTTCTTGAATGACCCAGTGTTCATTCCGGAGCATGTTGCTCAGTCTCCAAGTGTTTGCATACCTTCTAGGGTTTCCTGAGTTGCTAATTTCCAGCTTCATTCCGCTGTGGTCTGAGAAGCTGCATGGTATGATTCTAATTCTTTTGAATTTGCTGAGCCTTGCTTTATGGCCTAGTATTTGATCAATCCTAGAGAAGGTTCCATGCACTGCTGAGAAGAAAGTAAAGTCTTTAGATGTAGGATTGAAAGCTCTGTAGATGTCTGTTAGATCCATTTGGGCAATAGTGTCAATTAAATCTGCTGTTTCCTTGTTGATCTTCTTTCCAGATGATCTGTCTATTTCTGAGAGTGGAGTATTGAAGTCCCCCAGTACTATTGTATTGGAATCTAAGTCTCCCTTTAAGTCTCTTAACATATCTTTTAAATAGACTGGTGCCCTGTAACTAGGTGCATATACATTTATAATAGTTACATCTTCTTGTTGAATTGAACCCTTAATCATTATATAGTGCCCCTCTTTTTCTCTCTTAACAGTTTTCATATTAAAGTTTATTTTGTCTGATATTAATATGGTTACACCTGCTTTTTTTTGGTTTCTGTTGGCATGGAATATCTTTTTGCAACCTTTCACTTTCAGTCTGCTTGCATCTTTGTTATAGAGATGTGTTTCTTGTAGGCAACAAATAGTTGGGTTTTGTTCCTTTAGCCAATCAGCCAATCGGTGTCTTTTAACTGAGGAGTTAAGTCCATTAACGTTTAATGTGACTATTAATCCATAGTGACTTTGCCCTGCCATTTTCCTGGAGGCATTTTCTAGTATATACGTTGAGCTTCCCATGCTCTTTTACTGGTAGGTTTTCTTCCTTTACCTTCTTTCATATCGATGGCCGTGTTTCTGTGTTTCTGAGTGTAGCACATCTTTAAGTATCTTTTGCAGGGCCGGACGAGTGGCAGCAGTCTTTCAATTTCTGTTTGCTATGAAAGGTCTTTATTTCACCTTCATTCACAAATGAGAGCTTGGCAGGATATAATATTCTGGGCTGGTAATTTTTCTCTCTTAGTACCTGGGCTATATTTTGCCATTCCCTCCTAGCCTGTAGTGTTTCTGATGAGAAGTCTGCTATGAGTCTAATTGGAGATCCTCTGAGAGTAATCTGATATTTCTCTCTTGCACATTTTAGGATCTTTTCTTTATGTTTCACTGTGGTGACTTTAATTACAATGTGTCGTGGTGAGGATCTCTTTTGGTCATGTTTACTGGGGGTTCTGTGAGCTTCCTGTACTAGGATGTCTCTGTCCTTCTCCAAACCTGGAATGTTCTCTGCTAGTATCTCACTAAAAAGGCCTTCTAATCCTTTCTCTCTCTCCATGCCTTCAGGAACACCTAGAACTCGAATGTTGGTTTTTTAATAGTATCCTGTAGTTCCCAACAATATTTTTTAGATTTCTAATTTCCTCTTCTTTTCTTTGGTTTGACTGTATGGTTTCCTGTGCTCTGTCTTCTAAGTCTGATATTCTCTCTTCTGCTTCACCCATTCTGTTTTTAAGGCTCTCTAAAGTGTTTGTCATTTGATCTATTGAGCTCTTCATTTCATTTTGATTTCTCTTCACTATCACACTTTCATGTTCTACTGGTTTCTCTGTTTCATTTTGATTCTTCCTTAAAATTTCATTTTCACAAGAGAGATTTTCAATCCTGTCCAATAAGGATTTCTGTAGTTCAAGGATTTTCTTTGAAAACTTCTAAATGTTCTTATCATAATTTTTTTGAAATCCGTATCTTGCATTTCTTCTATCTCATCATCTTCATAATCTTGGCTTGCGGTGTTTTGTTTATTTGGAGGCGTCATAGTGTCATTGTTGATCTTGTACCCCTATTTTTGTGTTTGTTGGTTGGCATTGTTAACTCTTCTTCCCTCACTGTGAGTTTTTTTTTTAATACTATGTCTGTGTTAAGTGGACTGCCTGTTGTTGGAGGAGCCTCGGAGGCTTGAGATGGGTGTGGCCTGAGAGCTCTGCTTGGCTCTTCCGGGTTACGGGCATGCAAAGGTGACACCCTCAGGTTATGCATGGTAAATCTCTATTTATTTATTTATTCATTCATTTTTTATTCAGGATGTAAGTAATACCTCACGGCTGAGCAGAATTGGTGGTATTTAGCTTCTGATATCTGGCTTCTACCAAAAGAGTCTGTGCCGGTTCAGTTTCTGCTATGGACTCCCACTGGGTTGCCTAGGCTACTGAATTGTAGCCTTAGCTCTCCCCTTTTGTTATGTATATACCGAGTGGGGCCTGCTCTTTGTCTCTTGCTCACCTTTGCAAGGTTGTCGGAGAGAGAGAAACTTGTTTGTACCAGTACCCCCCTCCTTTTTTTTTTCCTTCTCTCCTGTAGTCAGTCTGGTGAACTTTCCCGCCTCAAAGTCTACTTCCCTCTAAATTCTGTCCGCTGTTTCCCCACCAATGTCTCTGGTTACTGAGCTCACCTCCCCCTCCAGCACCGATGTGTGAACCTGGAGCCCTGGGTGTCCCTGCTCTCCCCACTGGTGTCTGTGTGACATCCACTTCCCTTCCCGCACTGGCGCACAGACCCTGCAGCTCCTGCGGCTCAGCTTCCGCACGATGGGCGATCTTGCTCTGCCAGTAGGTCCTCCAAGTCACAGCCACTAGATCCGGAAGAGTTTCCTCTGCAGTTTTTTCCTGATCCTTTTTCTGAGGCTACCGTTACTCCACTTTTATTAAACTAAATTTTCCTGGACTATCGGTGTGTGCCCTCACTATTCTGCCATCTTGGCTCTGCCCCACTCTTTCAATTATTTAGTTAAATTTATTTCTGAGTATATAATTCTTGTAGCTATTATGAATATGATTTCTTTCTTGATTTTTCTTTCATTAAGATCATTACTGGTGTATAAATATACTTCTGCTTTCATATGTTGATTTTGTGTCTTATGCTTTTATAAACGATTATACAAATCTTTTCCTTATGCTTAAATGCTATTAGAACAACTGTAGTGGGTAGATCCAAATATGATATCCATTTCTTTCTGATACTATTCCTAGAAAGACTTAATTTATAGTACTTTTTCTTGTTTTCTCAGTTATTTATTTGAATTGAGAGAGAGAGAGAGAGAGAGAGAGAGAGAGAGAGATCTCATTTCTATCTGCTGGTTAACTCCCCACATGCCTCCAACAGCTGAGTTTGAGTCACATTGAAGTCAAAACCTCAAACTCTATCCAGGTCTCCCACATGGATGGCAGGAACTCAAGTACTTAAATCATTATCTACTTCATTCCTGGTTACATTATAAAGAAGCTGGGGTGGAAACAGAATTTCTAGGACTCAAAATGGCACTCTTAGAAGGGAAGTAGTTGTCTCTAGTGGTGGATTAACCTGCTGCACCATAATGCCTGCCCGTACTTATCCTTCTTTAACTGCTTCAAACATCTGTAATTCTTTCTTGCTATTGCTTTTAGTTGTTGAATATTCACGAGCATGTATTTAATTCATGAATGTGTATGTATTTAACATGAACAGTACACATTTTTTCATGGATGATTAACTACATTGTATAGTCATGATATCTGCATTAGGATTAGGACAACAGGGAGATAATCACCTGGGAATTCTGAGAACTGTCCATTGCTACTTACATCTTTCAGCATAAATTTTACTGATGTTAAAACATGAAACATACTTCCTTAATTTTTTAAAAGATTATTTTAGATTGGTGAGAGAGATGCAGATGCCCCATTTAACAGTTATTTCCCAAAATGACTTCATTGGCCAGTGTTGTCCCAGGATACAGCCAGGAGCCAGTAGACCAGTCTTGGTCTGCCATATGTGCAGCAAGGAATCAGCCACTTCAGAATCACCTGCTCACTCCCAAAGAGCATAATAACAAGAATTTGCCATCAGGAGCCCCTTGCAGGAATCAAATCCAGGTTTTCTGATTTGGGATGAAGCCATTCTAACTGGTTTCTTAACTATTGGCCAGATGCCCACAAATATGATTCTTAGATTTGACTTATTCATCTCCATATATGACCATAGGACTTTTCTTAAATTTATGATTATCAATCTATGATTAGTAATATAATTATGTGCTAACTGTATTATTTCTGCATAGTAAAATTCTACTAATATGCAAGATTCATTTATTTAAGTCAGTGTAGTATAGCATAAAATGTTTCCTAAGGCTTAGAGTGAAATCATCATTTGGGGTTCTAAAACTAAGTGTATCTAAAACCCAAAGATTGGGTCTGGCACTGTGACCACCAATGCCAAGAGCCCATGTGGGTACTGTTTCATGTCCCAGCTACTCCATTTCCAATTGATGTCCCTGCCTATGGCCCAGGAAAGCAACAGAAAATGGCTAAGTGTTTGAGCTCCTGCTACCCAAGTTTGAAACTGGAAGAAGTTCCTTACTCCTGGCTTCAGGCCTGGCTTAGCCCCGGCTATTGTGACCATCTGGAGACTGAACCAGCTGGTGAAAGATCTTTCTCTCTAAAGCTCCCTCCATCACTGTATCTCTGACTTTCAAAGAAATAAAATCTAATTAAAAACCCAAAGATTATTTCAATTCATCTTATGGCCAAATATTATTTTATATTACAAATGGATGTATATATGTATGTAAATGTCTTGATGAGGATTAAAGAAAAATAGGTTGAATTATATTTTTTACAGCTTGGAACTGAGACATAATAATATGATTCCATTTGGGTTGTCAAGTTTACATCTATAGTAAATAATTCAGGATGAAGAAAAGTATAGGAATTATAATTATATGGAATAATAGCAATAAAGATTTGATTTAACAGTGTTTTAATCAACATAAGTGATTTTTTTAAAAAAAGTATGACTGTCTTTGTGGTATCAATGTTTTTATAAATACATGTATATAAATTAATGATTTACTTTACAGTTAGTTACACATTTGGAAAGAAATATGGAAGAGCAGATTTCTTAGACTTAAGGAGTCGCTACCTTTCCTCATCCTGAATTGCAGCTTATAGATGTGTACATGACAACCCAAATAGATTCATAATATTGTGTCTCAGGTACTATTTTTCCACTCAGATGGTACACAGATATGTTGACCAGCGTGTCCCAGAGCATAGCCCTCTGCTAATATAGGCCAAATATTATGGCATGTGTTTCTGACCAAGAAAAAGGCCATCCCACTGCCTGCTGCTGTGTTACATGAAGACACATACAGGTCCTGCAAAGGTGGTTACTGGAATGGGCTGCAAGAGGATAGCTGGAAAAGGCACCACAGGCTAAGAGATTGTGTATTTCTTCAGGATCTTCCTTTGAAGTTGGGAACATTCACACCTTTTGAAAGGGTAGGGAGGGAGTCCTGAGACCATCTCATGCTGGCTGCTTACATTATTTTTTCTTCAAGTCCTACTCCTAGAAGTCTGGATTTAAACTTGAGCATGACTGTGAACTAAGGCAGTGTAGCTGAGTCTCATGTAGTTCTGCCTCCTTCTTGTACCAGGGCCCTGCCTGGAATTTGTGCAAGAGGGAAGGCAGATAGCACTTGGTCCTGGGGACATTTGTTTAGTCCTGGGAGAGCCAGAAGGAAATCACATTTTCCCACCCAAGTGAGCTTTCATTTGGATTGTAAGCCTGAGTCTCATTCAAGTCAAAGGAGAAAAATCAGGTTTGAGGGTTCTGATCTTTTTATATTCTGTCATATCCTCCGGCATCAAAGTCAGAAAGTCTACCGAGGTTGATATAGTTAAGGATCAATACATAGGAAGTAGACTGTATTACCTAGAGGTGAATGAAAGAGTGTGTGTGTGTGTGTGTGTGTGTGTGAGAGAGAGAGAGAGAGAGAGAGAGAGAGAGAGAGAATGAAAAAGGAGAAAGAAAACAAGGAGGAAAGAAAATAAGATTAAAGAAAAAATTTATAAAGTAAAGATGAAGAGAAAATAAAAAACAGGTTTAGAGGATATGAAAGAATGAGAAAATAGAAAAAATAAAAGGAAAAGAGGGGACAGGAACACAGAAAGTAAAGAAAAACAACAACAAAAAAAATAAAAAAGAATAACAATACATAAAAAAGGAGAAAGAACATTTTAAAGCATTTTTCCTATCCATGCCAATAATGTTCCTCTTCAAATCTGTCCTTTTCTTCTTAAACTTCCTTCCATTGGGTTCAACTGCTTCTTCCATTTTTATTCATCTAGTGAGAACACTAGACAAATTTCTTTTCTGTAAAATGACAAAGAGGAGTATCAGACATAGAAAGAAGAAACTTGGGATTATACCTAATATCTGCCATTTATTGTATCCAGATAAATCATTATGGGCTTTAAATTTCAGGTGCTTAATTTGAACAACCACTTGAATCATATGTTAAATGCAGATGGAAATAATAAATGCTGTTTCATTAGTCTGCAAGATTGCTTAAAATCTTAAAATTCAATATGATCTTATTCTGTCTATAGAAAAATGGGGAATATTAACTGGAAGAAATGAAAAAATATAGTAGAACACAAATAACAAGAAAACCAGTAAAGAAAGTTTTGAAAATCAGGAAAAGATAATAGAAAGATACGCAAGAATGAAAAAGCACTAGGGGAAAATAATTTAAGACAGAAAGACAAGATAGTGTCTGTAAGGGCAAACTAGAAAGTCAGTGAAGTAGATAAATCAGTTACAATTATTATCTAAATATATACATACATGCTAAAATAATGAACATAGTCTATGTATAAATGTCCTTCACTTACAACTCAAATTAATTAATAACCCAAAATATAACCCAAATATATCAGCAATTTAACAACAAAAGAAAACCAATTTAGCTGAGAAGTAGTTAAAGGACATCAATAGACAGTTCTCAAAATAAGAAGTATCAATGGCTAACAAATGTATAAAAAAGGCTTAACATCACTAGCCATCAGGAAATTTCAAATCAAAACCGCAGTTATATATCACCTCACTCTTCTTAGAATGGCTAAAAACAAAGACTAATAAATGCTGGTGAGGATGTGGACAAAAGGGAATACTTATACACAATTGATGGGAATGTAAATTAGTGAAGCCACAGAGGAAAACAGTGTGGAAATACTAGAAATAAACTTTCCAAATGATCCAGCAATCCAACTACTGGTTATACACCCAAAAGTCTTGAACACAATATATAAAAGATACCTGAACCACCATGTTAACTGCAGGACTGTTCACAGTAACCAAAATTTTGAACCAAGTTTTCCATCATCAGATGAGTGGATAAAGAAAATGTGGTATGTATACACGATGGAATATTAATCAGCTATAAAAAAATGAAATTCTACCATTTGCAACAAAATGGATGCAACTGGAAGACATCATGTTGAGGGAAATAAGCTGGACCCAGAAAGAAAAATACTGCAGGTTCTCCCTTATATGTGGGAGTGAAAATTTTAAAAACAAATGAAAAAGAAGGAAGTGTCTGTGTGTATCAGTATCACTGCAAATATAATTTTGTAAAACTGTTTTATACATTTATCAAACCAGTGGTTAAGAATGTTGTGCTACTGTAGTTTGAATGATCTATGATTACTTAAACATTTACTATATTTGGGTGAAATGGCCATTTTTTTCCATTCAATAATTGTTCATAGCCATTATTTATATTCCCATTAATCTAGGGACATTTAGCTTTTTACTTGTTAAACTTCTTAGTGATGTATTAACCCTTTTTACTGTAATATAAATTTAAAATATGTTGTCTCAAAAACTAAAAAAAAAAAAGAAGGAAGGAGGGAAGGAGGGTGACAAAGAGGGAAGAAGGTTATATTATTGTGTTGTTAGATTTGCATGTATGTCATATTGAATCTGTTAAATATTACATAAATTTAAAACTGCATTTAAAAAGAAAAAATGTAGAAAGAAGGAGAGATCTTTTTTCTCCTGGTTCACTCCCCAACAGTCTATAACATCAAGGACTGGCCTGGTTGAAGCCAGGCATTGGGACCTCCATTTAGGTCTCACACATGGGTGCCAGGGTTTCAAGTACTTGAGTTATCACTTGGTGCTTCCCAAGGTGCATTTAGAGGAACCTTGACTGGAAGCAGAGGTGAAAATAACTTGCAGGCATTCCATATATTGGATGCAGACACCACAAGCAGTGGTTTAAATTGCTATGCCAAAACGCCTGCCCCCAGAACTTCTATTTTCCAGTATCATTTCTCATGGTCAGTACTGTGGCATAGCAGATTAAGCCTCTCCCTACAGCACCATCATCCTTAATAGGTGCCTTTTTGAATCCCAGATGCTCTGCTTCTGATCCAGCTCCCTTCTAATAGCATAGGAGAACAGTGGAGGATGGCCCAAGTGCTTGGGCCTCTGCAACCACATGGGAGACCCAGAAGCAGCTCCTGGATCCTGGCTTTGACCTAACCCAGCCCTGGCCATTGTGGCCACTTGGGAAGTGAACCAGCAGATGGAAGTCTTTATCTCTCTCTCTCTCTCTGCCTTTCAAATAAATAAAAAGATTTATCAATATCATTCTCAACAGTAACATTTTTAGTAACAGTAATATTTTATTAAATTGTTCTACAAATATTTTCTTTATTTGCAAAAATCACTAGGCCACAAGCAAGTTACATGATGAGGTCAAAACATTGCAACTTCTTAGATTAATATCAATAATTCAACAATGTTTATGAGTCTTAAGTTTTTAAAAATGTCTTACATTTTAAAATTTTAAAAATGTCTTTCCATTTACATGGAAGTAGACTTTTAGAAGTTTGTTGAGATGTGCATAACCCATGCAAAACACTACTTCCAATTCCAACATCCTGCTAATGCACACTTTGGGATTCAGGAGATGATGGTTTATATAGGTGGATCCTGCCACTAATTTGGGAGTTGTTCATGGCTCCCAGCTTCAGCCTGGCCCAACCTGGCTGCTGTTGACACTGGAGTAGTGAACATGTTGATGGGTGCTATCTGCATGCTTTTGCCTCTTCCTCTTTTCTCTCTCTCTCTCTCTCTCTCTCTCCCTCCCTCTCTCTCTCTCTCCCCTCACCTTCCTCCCTCTCATCTGTGTGTGTGTTCTCTGTGTCTCTCAAAAAATATAAAATTTTAAAAATGCCTTGTCCAGGATTATTAGTTCCAGTATAATGTATCTGAATGACTATTGAAGTATCTGCAGGCTGGTGCTGTGGCTGACTAGGCTAATCCTCCACCTGCAGCTCCAGCAACCAGAGTTCTAGTCCCGGTTGGGGTGCTGTTTCTGTCCCTGTTGCTCCTCTTCCAGGCCAGCTCTCTGCTGTGGCCCAGGAAGGCAGTGGAGGATAGCCCAAGTCCTTGGGCCCTGCATCCGCTTGGGAGACCAGGAGAAGCACCTGGCTCCTGGCGCACTGGCTGCAGTGGCCACTGGGGGGTGAACCAATGGAAAAGGAATACCTTTCTCTCTGTCTCTCCCTCTCACTGTCCACTCTGCCTGTCAAAAAAAAAAAAATGAAGGGGGTCAGAAATTGAAAGCGGCTGTGGCACACCAGGCTTTTCCAGGGAGTAGACCAGAGGCTGCAAGGGAGAGAGAGCACGTGGGCAGGAGAGCAGTTGTGGGGCAAGCCAGCAAGCAGGCTCCAGAGGCAGTCAGAAGGCCCCACACCAAGAGACATTGGGTGAACAAGGGCCATGTACAAGCCTTCACAAGCCAGAGCCACAGGGAGAGGAAAAACCGTGCAGGCAGGAATGACCACAAAACCACGTGGTGTGGGCAAACAGCAGAGGAGCTGCTAAAAGGCTGTGTGACTGGAGGCTTGGGAGGGCAAGGGCAGGCCAGAGGGCTTCATGCTTTTTATGCACTCCCCAAAGGGGCGTGATTAGTTGTCTGCTTGGCAAGTTGGGAATAAAGGTGGAATACATAGGGGTTGGGGGCATAGTTTTCCAGCTCATGACTCTGGTTAACTTAATCTTGTATGCCTGCTCATATCAGGGGAAGTGCTTTTGCTGCCTGAAGACTTCCTTTTGAGTCCTTTCTCACTTTTTCATGATAAAGCTGTTCTCACACAGTCATGACTGTGGAACAAATCATAGTTCTGCAGTGTCTTCCTCAAAGGAGTGTTGTGGGTCAGAGGGTTGCGAGGCTGTGGGCCAGTTGTCATTCATCACTCCCTATGCATGGTCTCTGGCACATCCAGGACTTAAGGTGGAAGGCAATTAATCTTGCAAAGAAACTGCCACCTTTTGTGGGCCAGAAATAGTATTCTTTTTTTAAAGGTTTATTTGAAAAGTTACAGAAAGGGAGAGGCAGAACAAGGGAAGTCTTCCAACCTCTAGTTCACTCCCCTAAATAGCCACAATGACCAGGGGCTGGGTGAGGATGGAGCCAGAAGCTTCTTCTGGGTCTTGGACTAGGGCATATGGATCCAAGGACTTGGGGCATCCACCACTGCTTTCCCAGATGCATTAGCAGGGAACTGAATTGAAAGTGGAGGAACCTGGATTCAAACCATTGCCAATATGGGGTGGGTGGCTTAATTCATAGTGCCAGGCCCCAGCATCTGCTATTTGGACTGTTTAGTGTATTAAGATATCTTTGTGATAGGGCTGGCACTGTGGCATAGTAGGTAAAGCCACTGCCTTCAGTGCTGGCATCTCATATGGGCAGGGGTCCAAATCCCAGCTGCTCCACTTCCAATCCAGCTCTCTGCTATGGCCTTGGAGAGCAGTAGAAGATGGCCCAAGTCCTTGGGTCCCTGTACCCATGTGGGAAACCCGGAAGAAGCTCCTGGCTTTGGATCAGCACAGCTCTGACCATTGCAGCCAATTGGGAGTGAACCAGCGGATGGAAGATCTCTCTCTCTCTCTCTCTCTCTCTGCCTCTGCCTCTCTCTCTGCCTCTCCTTCTCCCTCTGTGTACTTCTGACTTTCAAATAAACAAATAAATCTTTTTTAAAGATATCTTTGTGATTTTAAGGTAGTTCCTATCTTTACTCTTAACATTAGTATCTACAGTGTGAGGAACTGAGGAAACGTCAGTAATTTGGATGCCAAGTTTAAATATTATGTCAATAAGAATGTTACTTGTTTTTGTCTCATTTGGTTTGCCTGTGGCTACTAGAGGTTTGCCTGTGGTTTTATTGTATAAAAATATATTCAGCTGTAGTTGTGCTTTCAAACATGTCCACTTACTGAATTTTTCTTAAGATTAAAAGATTGGAAGACATGGTTGAGCTACTTCTTGCAAAGATTCTTCCACTCCTGGGAAGCCCAAAACCAGCAAGAAAAGCAAACAACAAACTTTCATTAATTAAATTGAGAATCCTGTGCTCACAAACATGAACAGCTGAGCTGGAAAGGGGACCTGATATGTGCCCTCTTAACTACAGAACTTCTCTTACAGGCCTCCCCCAGAGGAAGCACTGCTGTGGTCAGAAGGATTCGAGGAGCTGCTGGCCAGCAAATGTGAGTTAACCTTGAATTTGATCTACTGCAAATATTGCAAGAGTCTAAAAAGGTTGTGTCCCCACAACAAATGAGCAGCTCACAAGAGGATGAATGGACTCAACAGTCACAAGAGCCCAGACTGCCTTTTTCTCCCCTTATTTCTGAGCATATTGACTGCCAGTAAAGAAGACAAATTAGCCTTAAACAGTATAGTATAGTGGCTGTGTTCTCGATTGAGCTTGAGTCTGCTTTTCCATTGCATATAATGTTTACAAGATGCTTAGTTCTGAGAGAATTTGTGGTTCCCCTGTGGACATTTTTTTTGCATCAACAGCAAACATAAGTATTTGTCTTTGTACTTAAGCATTTTGCCTACTGGCATCTTTGTTTAAAATTTGTTAAAATTTTATGTAAGTTATGTAACTTTCATGTACTTCATTTGTATAGGTTTTGGAACATAGTGATACTTCCCTCTCTACCCTCCCTCCCACCCATGCTCCAATTCTTCTTCCTTCTCCCTTTGCCGTTCCCACTCTTAATTTTTTACAATGAGCTAATTTCAGTTTACTTAATGATCATACAGTTAATCCTACACTAAGCAAAGAAGTTCAACAAATAGTATGAAGAAAAAAAATACTGTTCCTCAATGAAAGACAGGCTGTAAGTGATTAATGAATATCAAAATGTTAATTTCACTCCAATGCACTACATTTCAGGTACTCTATAAGTTACCTCAGATCAGGGAAAACATAGTATCTGTGTTTTTACAACTGACTCATTTGACTAAGTATAATGGTTTCCAGTTGTATCCTTTTTGTTGCAAAAGACATGATTTCATTTTTTACAGGTGATTAGTAATCCATAGTGTATACATGTCATGATTTCTTTATCCAGTCAACAGTTGATGGAGGGCTTGATTGATTCCATTTTTTAGCTCTTGTGAATTTTGCTGGAGTGAACATGGTGGTACAGATAAGTTTCTCATAGACTGATTTCTTTTTGTTTTGGTAAATTCTAGAAGTGGGATGGTGTATCATATTATAGGTCTATATTCAGATTTCTGAGGTATCTCCATATTATCTTCCATAGTGGTTGCACCAATTTACATTCCCACCAGCTGTGGATTATGGCACCTTTTTCATGACATCCTTGCCAGTGTTTGTTGTTTGATTTCTGTATGAGAGCCTATTGGGTGAAATATCATTTTGGTTTTAATTTGCATTTTCCTGATGGTTAGTGATCCTGAGCATGTTTTCAAATATCTGTAGGCCATTTGAATTTCCTCTCTTGACAAATGCCTGCCAAGCCCTTTGCTCATTTCTAACTGGATATTTTTGTTGGGTGATACAGTTTGGATCCAGGGACATGGCATCTTTTTCTTCTGAGCTGTCATCTCTTAACTCATCTCCTTGCCTCTAATCCTTCCTTCATGCTACTGCATGAATTATTTTCACAAACTTGAGATCCTATATCTTCCAAATATTGTCTGGTCTGGTCATGATGGATTATGAGCCAAAAATCAGACCTTTGCTTAATTCCATTTCCTCAGGTTACAGTGCATTTCTTACTCCAGGTGATTCCTCTTTTAATCTATAAGGCCAAGAAGAGGCTCTTTTGAGTTGTTACAATCACCTTGAATGACTGCAAACTTCACCTTAACTAAGATGCTAAAAATCAGGTTAAATTTGTGTGGTTGGGTCAGCACTGTTGCACAGTGGGTTAATTCTCTGCCTGTGGTGCCAGAATCCCATATGGGCACAGATTCTAGTCCTGGCTGCTCCTCTTCAAATCCAGCTCTCTGCTATGGCATGAGAGAGCAGTGAAGGGTGGCCCAAGTGCTTGGGCCTCTGCAAGACCCAGAAGATGCTTCTGGCTTCTGGTTTCAGATCAGCTCAGCTCTGGCTGTTGTGGCCATTTGGAGAGTGAACCAGCAGATGGAGGACTTTTCTCTCTGCCTCTCCCTCTTACTGTCTGTAACTCTACCTCTTAAATAAATGGATAAAATCTTTAAAAAAAGGAAAAGACATTGTAGTCACCATGTAGTAAATTACTTTCTTATGCTGTCAAAAAAACATCTAAGCCAGAATTGAGGAATCTGTACATGTCAAAGCTTACTGATTCAGTGGTGGGGATGCTCTATAACATCAGGCTAATTCCTTTAGCTGTGATTTTGGGCTTGAAGAAGCTCCTGGCTCCTGGCTTTGGCTTGGCCCAATCCCAGACAGTGTGGTCATTTGGTGAAGTGAACTAGCAGATAGAAGACCTCTCTCTCCCTCTCCCTTTCTGTCTCTCTTTCTACTTTCTCTGTATCTATGTATTTCAAATAAATAAACCAATCAAAAATATATTCTCAAAATGTAACTGAAGGGGCTGGTGCTGTGGCATAGCAAGAAAAGCCACCACCCGCAGTGCTGGCATCCCAAAGGGGCACCAGTTTGAGATCTGGCTGCTCCACTTCTGATCTGGGTCTCTGCTATGGCCTGAGAAAGCAGTAGAAGATGGCCCAAGTCCTTGGGCCCCTGCTTCAAAGGAAGGAGACCTGGATGAAGTTCCTGGCTTCAGATCAGCCCAGCTCTGGCCATTGTGACCATTTTGGGGAGTGAACCAGTGGGTAGAAGTCCTCTATTGTTCTCTGTCTCTGAATCTGCCTCTCTGTAACTTTGCCTTTCAAGTAACAAAATAAATCTTTAATAAAAAAAACATGTAACTGAAAACAAATCATGTAAATAGCCTAGGTGGGACTGAACAAAAATATCCTCAGGCCAAGAGCCTTCTTTCTCCAGAAGATCCATTGAAGGAATAGCCTTGATTGTGTTCACTTGTTTACCCTCCAATGTGAATTTGTTCTTTCCCCTTCATATATTCACCACCTCATCAAGGCTTCATTTGTGTCATGCCAGTTTAACTTCTTAGTATTTTTGTGTTCTCTCAAATTAGATTGTCTTTTCCAATTCACCTTACATATGGAGCCAGATTTCTTGTTTTTTTTTTTTTAAAGATTTATTTATTTGAAGGTCAGAGATATACACAGAGAGAAACAGAGGCAGAATGGGAGAGGGAGAGAGAGAGGGAGTTCTTCCATCAGCTGATTCACTCCACAACTGCCCACATTGGCCAGAGCTGTGCCAATGTAAAGCAAGAAGCCAGGAGCTTCTTCAGGGTCTCCCACTCAGGTGCAGGGGCCCAAGCACTTGAGCAATCTCCTGCTTTCCCAGGCCATAGCAAAGAGCTGGATTGGAAGTGGAGCAACCAGAACTCAAACCAGTGCCCATATGGGATGCCAGCACTGCAGGTGGTGGCTTTACCCACTACACCATAGCACAAGCCCCAGATTTCTTTTCATAAACACCCATTTTACCATGTATTGTTCTCTATTCAAATATTTCCAAATTATCTTAGAGAAAGTAGTAGATTTAAGTTAATGAATAAGATTCTGATCATACAGTGTTAACTTTCTGGTTAACCCAGTGACCATCACCCCTTAGGACCTCAGTTACTTCACTCTAAGGAAATTTACTGGATCCCTAAAAACACTTCCAGCTCCAAAATCCTGTCTGGTTTTGGATGTTCCTTGGAATCTGTCCCTACCCTGACAACTTTATTTTTTCCCCAAAAACATCTAACATAAAATCATAGCTTCAATATATTTGCTGCCCTCCCTATTAGAATAAACAAAACCATCAGGATTTTACTCATGATGACCTTCTGTCTGGATTGCTCCCCCTTTTCTTAATTTTCCCATATCTGATCCATTCTTCAAGACCCAGCTCATCTTCTTAAGGCACAACAGTTCATTAATCTCTGGCCCAAGCTCACATTCAAAATATATTCATTGAGTGCCTACTCAAGGCCCTACTGACACCCAGAGGAATAAAAGAAATTCCTGTCTGTGTGAAACATATAATCCTGTGGGGTCAAAGGTCATGAACAAGTTACCAAATAAAGCAACAAGGTAGTTATGGATTATGACAAGTGCTTGTGAGAAAAAATAAAATGAACTAAGTGATGAGGCAAATGGGAGACTTGATTGCCTGGGAAGGCACATTCTATATGCTCCATGAATTTGTATTGACTGAATAAACTACAGGCTCTGCCTTTTAATAACAAATCCTCTTTGAATAGGATAAATGTGAAAGTTATTTTAGCTAGGTCACAACTTTCTCTTAGTTCCAAAACAATTTTTGTCTATAAAAATAATCAAAATATGTGATATTTTAAAGTTAGAAGTCATTTGTTTATTTACTTTTTAGAATTTATATATGTAACAGGAACAGATTTGATGTATTTCATATATACAATCTTAGGAACATAGTGATACATCTCATTCTCCCTTTGTTCCCTATCTCCTCTTCCTTATTCCAAATGGTGACATCCACCAAGGCTGGGCTGTGTTGAAGGATGCTAGGAGACAGTAGCTTCATCTGGGTCTCCCACATGGGTTCAAGGACCCAGGGACTTGGGTCATCTTCTGTTGTTTACCAAGTCACATTAGGCAGGGAGCTAGATTGGAAGTAGAGCATATGGGATATCAGCATTACTCCTAGCAACTTAACCCGCTATGACATAATGCTGACCCCTTTTCTTCATTTGAGTAGTTATAGTTGCTATTAGAGTTTTCATTTTGTTGCATGTAATTCATTGCTATTTTATTGGTTTCAGGATTTTATTTTTGTAGATTCTTGAATTTGTTTTATTTTACAAAGACAATCATTTCTTTTGCAAATATAGGCAGTTGAATGTATAATTGTCGCCTTAAACCCTGTCAGATAATTCTAACATCTCTGCTTTCTCATTGTTGGTATCTACATATTGGGTTCATTCAAGTTGAGATTTGCCTGGCTCTTGGTATGACAAGTGATTTTCTGAGTCTGAGTGAGTAATTATGGTAAGAATCTACATCCTATGTAGCCAAACATGTGGCAGCTGGTTTGGGCTGTGCTTTTCCTATAGAAGTGGTCCTGCTTTGTTCTCAGATTGGAGATAAGTCCAGGTTCTGTGCTGGCTTATGTTGACACCCAACAGGGAGAGACAACCCTACGCAGATCTGTCTTGTGAGGCTGCTCCTTTCCTAATCATTTGGCTTAGGAAACATAGCTTTTGTTGGGAAATTTTTTGGTCTTTCTCTTGGCATTTCTGGGTTACCAGTTGTTGGGGTCCAAGTGTGACATATATTAGGCAAAAGGACAAGCTAGAGAACTTTCCACCATCTCATCTCATTCCTTGGATCTACTCTCCGGTTGTTTGTCCTACTTCTCTCTACATTTAAGTCCTTTTTTCTTTTTAAAGATTTATTTTTTCATTTGAAAAATGGTTACAGAGAGAGGAAGAGAGAGATCTTCCATCCACTGGGTCACTCTCCAAATGGCAACAATAGTCAGGGATGGGCCAGACTGAAGCCAGGAAACAGAAGCTTCTTCAAGGTTTCCCTTGTGTGAGGCAGGAACCCATGACCATCTTCTGCTGCTCTCCAAGGCACAGGGAACTGGATAAGAAGCAGTTGGGACACACAGTAGTATCCAGATGGGATGCCAGCATTGCAGGCAGCAGCTTAACCCACTATAACACAATGCTGGCTCCTACATTTCAGACTTTTTGTTTGTTTCCTCCATAATGTAAAAACATTTTAGTTGTATTCAGCAGAAAGAAATAGGGAAAAGTGTGTGTATTCCATCTCCCAGGAAGTGAACATCTCTACCATTTTTTCTTTTTAATATTTTGCTTAACATATTCCAACAAAAATTGGTTTATTTTTCAATCCTGCATGTTCATTTATGCATTTCTGCATAACTGAATCATCAGATAGTCATAGTAGCCTATGACTCAGGACTACCATCTAAGAGAAAAAAATTTTAAAGATCCAAAGGGAGCAACACATAATTATATCCAAGAGTAAATGATTGGTTCAGCCCTTTCTTTAGAGCACAGATTAGCTCTTCTAACTTCCAGCTTCAGCAAGGCCACTTGGAGAAGGGAAACTATAACCAGAGACAGGGTGGTGGCTTTCTTAAAAGGAAAGATTAATTTATTCATTTGGAAGGCACAGTTACAGAGACAAAAGGAGACAGAGAGAGATAGGAGAGAGAGAGGAGAGAGGAGAGAGGAGAGAGGAGAGAGGAGAGAGGAGAGAGAGAGATCTTCCATCTACTTGGTCACTCTCCAAAAGGCCGCAATGACCAGGGCTAGGCTAGGCTTAGGCCAAGAGATTTTTCCAGGTCTCCCACATGAGTGCAAGAACTCAGGGAACTGGGCCATCCTCTGCTGCCTCCCAGGATCATTAACAGGAAGCTGGATTAGCAGTGGAGTAGTTGAAATTCAAACCAATGCCCATATGGAATGCCAGCAGTGCAGGCCATGCCTTAACCTGCTATGCTGAAGTGCTGGCCTCCCAGAGTGATGCCTTTAAGAGGGAAGGGATCTGTCCATCACAATTCAAGGCTGTTGCCCAGGGGACCCAAGTCCTCAGACCTTCCTTCAACTTCAGAACCACCCATCACTCTGGTTGAAAGGAAAGTTAGCCCTTCAGCTCACCACCTTGTGTATGGGCTTGCAGTTGTCCAACATAGCTCTGCATCAATGCACTCCACTGGAAATCTCTGCAGTGGCCCAGGATATTCACAGGCAAGCCTTGCACTCCACAGGATGTAGGTTTTTTTTCACCCTGATATAAAGTGGTGAGGCAGAAGGGAAAATCCACCCACTGCCATGTTACATCCCAGTTTACATCTACACTTTCACAGGCTGTGAATTCCTCAATGAATATAAACTTGGCCTTATTTTTCTTTTCATGCGCAATGTTAAGCACAATAAGAAGCACAAGTTTGATGACCAATAGAGTTCTGTAAATGAACAAATGTTAAGTCTGTCCTATGGAGAAATGGTAGATATTAGGACCTACCAAAGATTACCTGCATATTTCTATTTTGATTAAGAAAATATTCTTGGATTGCTAACACATACTGTTAATCACTTCCTGGCTTTCATTACTAATTTCTTCTAATTTATCCATGACTACTAACCTAAGCTTACGCAACTAAATGTATGCACTTTTCCTATTTCACAAATCAGCTGGCAAGGATGACATGCATGCTGCTAACTCCCTACTGTTTTAATGAATGACATAAGGCTTCCAAGTCAGATAATAACAATGCTACTCCCCTGCTCCACCTCTCAGCTCAACCCTGAGTCAAGGAAGCACATCCTGGAACAGTGTGCATAGTAGCATACTAGAAACAAGATTGATTTAGTGATCCTGCAATGACTGATTTTAGAAGCAGGAAAAAAGACAGAAATCTTAATCAGTCACATCAATCTTTAACCCATGTAACCCTCATCAACAGCAAACTCTTCCTGAAAACAATTAACAATATCTTTTTTAAAAAAATTACCTCCTATGAGTTCACTAGTTACTCCGTAAAATTAAAATAATGAAATGGGTATTACCCAGAGATTAAAATGAAATAACTAAGAATTGGGAAATAGTTCATAGCACCAGGTATGCCAGCTTGGAACAAAGACATTCCATATCTCCTCTCAGGTCAGGGCATGCTGGATAGCCTATTGATAAAACTGTACTTGTCTTCCTCCAGCCTGAGGCAAAGAAGGTCCGCAGTGAATCAGATAGCTGTAAAAATCATTGTCCACTCAGCATGGTGTGCCGGCTGCAGTGCACCGGCCATGGCGGCCATTGGAGGGTGAACCAACGGCAAAGGAAGGCCTTTCTCTCTGTTTCTCTCTCTTTCACTGTCCACTCTGCCTGTCCAAAAAAAAAAAAATATATCATTGTCCACATCTTTCTCTCTTCCCAATCCATTACGTAAGTTTGATTTACAATTGTTCATTATTCAAATATCATTTACAACCAAGAATTATTTTTGCTTAATTTAACAATGAAACTGCTTTTAGCCATTAAGTCGGTCATTTTGTTGGAAGACATAGACATAGGTTTTTTGATTTGTTTTGTTTTGTTTTGTTTTGTTTTGTGTTTTGATTCTGTCAATGAGGCTGCTGATGACAATAATGCATGAGTAACCCACTGAAATGCATCATCAAAGATTCAGGAACCACTGAGGAACTAAGAGATTGAGGTCTCAGAGGGGATACTGTCTGCACAACCCAGACAGACAAGGAAAGAGAATGTTTAAAGACAGATAGATATCAGTGCTTAAGTAAAAATATGTGTGAGCTCAATTAAAATAACTTTTAAATACAAAGATTTGAAAATACAAAATTATTTAGATGAATTATAAATGTAATGTGTACAAACCATGGCTGTTTTCTTTTGTAAATGGTAAAATTTTAAAACAATCCTGCTTTACTGTAACATTAGCAAAGCTACATAAAATTGATAGCTGTAGTATCAAATTAAGTTGCCAAGAGATTAAACTTATCAGTGGATTGATTGCATTCCTAACCAGACTCTGTGTGTGTGTGTCTGTGTGTCTGTGTGTGACTGGTGGTGGGTAGCAAGGTGATTAACTACCTTCTACAATAACTAAAGATATAAACTTGGATTGACAATTATATTGGTGCCTTAAAAACCCAGAAAATAGAGATGTTACATAAACCTCTAAGGGTGAGCGTCAGTGACCAGTGCTCCTTTTCCTCTATACAGTTTAGGAGAATTCTGGGTTACATGATAATCTCTTTACTGTATAACAAATGCCTTTATCTTTTGCCAAATTGTTATACTTTCCAATTTGAATTTTTCCTTCTGATTGTGTTCAATTTGCATTGGATAATATCTTTGTTTTATAAATTTAGTTATTTATTTGAAGGCAGAGTTACAGCAAGAGAGAGTGAGAAGGAAGAGATCTTTCATCCTCTGGTTTTCTACTCAAATATCTACAGCATCGCAGTGTGCCAGGCCAAAGCCAGAAGTGGATAATCTCTTAAGTCATTAATCTAAAATAGAAAGTTTAATGACATATGCTATGATAAAATCCAATAAAAGAAAAAAAAGCAATTAATGTTGCTACCTATAATTTTAGTTAGTCTATAAATATTGTATAACTACAATATACAATATATACTATTGTACAATATTATACACAATACTAGAAATATACTATCAGAAATGAAGCTACTGATATTCAACTATTATAAATAAAAAATTGGTAACTATACTGATTCTGAACAATAATAGAGTGATTCTATTTTTAAATTTAAACATTTTCATGAACTCAAATGATTGTAGCTCCTAATAAGCCCTGGCAGTCCTATGTTGTTTAGCACTTCATCTTCAGTGCCAGCTTGATATTACACTGCTAACAATGCAGTAGAATTGAAGACCTGACAGTCACAAAATGTTTCACAGTCATGTGAACCTTACTTTAAGTTAGGAATGTATAGAATAAATCCTTTAAATAGAAAGATGGTTTTCTTATGTTACAGGGAGAAAGAACTACAGAGGTAAAATGACTTGCTGGTGTCTCTTAGCTGTTTTGGGGCAGAAGCAAGATGATTTCTCAGGTTCTGACCACTTCCCTTTATACTACCTGCCTCAAGTAGATGGAGCCCATAATTTTAAGGGCAACAAACTTAGGCACAATGAACTCACATGGATTTTTTTAAGGTTACATGACAAAGAAGTATCAAAGTGAAATGTAAAAATCATTGTCCACTCAGAGCAGTGTGCTGGCTGCAATGCGCCAGCCACAGCGGACATTGGAGGGTGAACCAACGGCAAAGGAAGACCTTTCTCTCTGTTTCTCTCTCTTTCACTGTCCACTCTGCCTGTCAAAAAAAAAATCATTGTCCACATCTTTCTCTCTTCCCAATCCATTACATAAGTTTGATTTACAATTGTTCATTATTCAAATATCATTTACAACCAAGAATTATTTTTGCTTAATTTAACAATGAAACTGCTTTTAGCCATTAAGTCGGTCATTTTGTTGGAAGACATAGACATAGGTTTTTTTGTTTTGGTTTGGTTTGTGTTTTAATTTGAGAGGCAAAAAGACAGAAAGAGAAGGGGTATTCACCCTCTGGTTCACTGCTCAAATGTCCACAATGTCCAGAGATGGTTGAGGAGCAGTGAACCCAATCATTTGAGCTATCACACTGCTGCCTCTCAGAGGCCAGAACTGGGAATCACACCCATTAACTCCATTGTGAGACATCGGCATTTTAACCACAGGCTAAATGCTGTCTTCCAGACATGCTTTTTCATCAGTCATTTGAAAATGAAAGTTAAGTCAGACCTGAAATCTAAGATTTTGGAGCCCTCAGGCATGTATAGGCAAGGTTATGCATGAGAGTTATTTAGGTGCTCAAGAGTCTGAAATATAGAGAATAGAAGAGACCAACATCTGTGACAGGATGTCAACATTTGGGAGATGTGTTGTGCTCCATTAAGAGACTGAGAAAGACAAGTGAACAGATAGCACTAGCACCAAGGGAGAATGCTATTCTAGATGCTAAGGAGAAAAATATTTAAAAATAAATTTATTTCTTAAAGATTTACTTATTTGAAATGCAGAGTGAGGGGGAGAGATCCATCTCCCATCTGCTGGCTTACTCTCCAAATGGTCACATTGGCTGGGGCTGGGTCAGGCCAGACCCAGGAGCTGGAACTCCATCCAGGTTTTCCATGTGGATGGCAGGGACTCAATGACGTGGATCATCTGCCTCTTTCCAGATGCATTAGCAGGAAGCTGGATGGGAAATGTAGCACCTGAGACTCAAGATGGTGCTCATATGGGATGCCAGCATCACTGGTGAGAGATTAACCTATTGTATCACAGTACCAGCTAGGGAAAACAATTCAAAATGTCAGAGAAATATAACTATCAAAGAAATGTCAAATAAAATGCCAGTGATTGCATTATGGTGCAGTGGGTTAAGCTACCACTTGGGATGCCTACAACACATATCAGAATGCCTGGGACTGAACCCTGCTTCTGCTTCTGACCCAGCTTCCTATTAATGTGCATGGGTGGCACCAGATGATGGCCCAAGTACTTAGGTCTCTAACACCTATGTGGGAGATCTGGATGGAATTCCTGGTTCCTTACTTCAGCCTGACCCAACCCCACCTGTTCTGGGCATTCAGTGAGTGAATCATCAGATGAACCACCCCCAACCCCAGGTTGCACTCATGCTCTCTCTCCTTTTCCTCTACCTCTCTCCCTCCCCTTCCTTTCCTCTCTCCTTCCTTCCATTTATCTCCCTCCCTGTCACTCTGCCTTCAAATAAACAATAGGCTAATCCTCTGCCTGCAGTGCCAGCACTCTGGGTTCTAGTCCTGGTTGGGATGCTGGATTCTGTCCCAGTTGCCCCTCTTCCAGGCCAGCTCTCTGCTGTGGCCCAGGAGTGCAGTGGAGGGTGGCCCAAGTCCTTGGGCCCTGTACCCACATGGGAGACAAGGAGAAGCACCTGGTTCCTGGCTTCGGATCAGCACGGTACACAGGCCACAGTGGTCATTGGGGGGTGAACCAATGGAAAAGGAAGATCTTTGTCTCTCTCACTGTCCACTCTGCCTGTCAAAACAATGTTAACAGGCCATTGGATTTATGATATCCATAATCATCTGACTAAAGATTTGTATTTTATTCTTCATGAAATATGAATATTTTGTTTTCTTAACTATTTTTGTACATGAGAGTAACAACATAAAAACTGTTCTCCAAGAAGTTTGATCTAATCACTTCACATAGGATAGACTGAAATGAGAAGAAATTGCAAGACAGAATACAGTTGTGCAGATAAGAAATGAAAATCAAACTACAGTGATATCATTAGGGACAAAATGAGGAAGGAAATACAATCAATGTTTTGGCAAGAAATGCAAATATATTATTTATAGAAAATAATAAAAATATATGACTTGTTTTCAAAAACTTGTGGAGAATTGAATTAAAGGATCTTTTCTTTATACAACAAATTTTAAAATCCATACATGTAAACAGTTCTCAAAAATGTCATGGAAAATGCATATTATGCAAAAATGGTACATAGAATACAAAATATTTTTTAAAAATCTATTTATGTGAACAGCAATTATACTGGCAGTTGGCAGGGAGAAGATACAGAAATTCCATTTATTGTTTCACTTCCAAAATGGCCAGAATAGCCCAGTCTGGTCAGGATGAAGCTGGGGACCAGAATTCCATCTGAGTCTCCCACATGAGTGGTAGTGGCTCTAGCAGTTGAAACCTCTTCCTCTGCCTTCTCAGGTACACTAACAGGAAGCTGGATTAGAAGTGGAGCAGTTGGGACTCCAACTGTACTCTGATGTGGAATGCCAACATCACATGCTTAACCTATTGCAATTAACAGTAAAACTTGTCTTCAAACAGTACTTTATACTTTCTGTGTATGTGTGGGTGCAAACTGTTGAAGTATTTTCTTAGTATAGAGTTGAGCTCTGTATATGAAGATAATTAAAAATGAATATTAATGAAGAATGGGATGGGAGAGAGAGTGGGAGGTGGGGCAGTTTGGGAGTGGGAAGGTGGGAATGGAGGGAAGAATTATTAAATTACAGAAGTTGTACCTATGAAATTTATATTTGTTAAATAAAAAGCTTTCTAAAAATCTATACTAACAAGAATTATTATAATAAACTAATAAACTTAATAAATGGTGTAAAAATTCTTGAACACTTAGAAGACCTATTGCAATCCAAGTGCCAGAAGTGCTGGTATCAGGGATGCCTTGGTAAAGAAGTAGGGAACTGGGCAGGTCACTCAAGGGAGTTTTATGCACAAGCCAGGCAGCAATGTTTTAGCATTGAAGAAAAAAGGGTTAGTTTGAAAATTACATATTAACTTCCAACCGGGAAATCAGTAATTAAGTCAAGGTGGAGTTAGTCATTTTTTAAGCATTTATTTTACTTAGTTGAAAATTGAGAGAGGGAGGGAGAGTGAGGGAGGGAGGGAAGGAAGGAGGGAGAGAGAGAGATTGATCGATCTTCCATTCTGCTGGTTCACTCCCCAAATGACTGCAACAGCCAGAGCTAAGCTCATCCAAAGTCAGGAGCCAGGAGCTTCTTCTGGGTCTCCCATGTGGGTGCAGGGGGCCAAGGAGTTGGGCCATCTTCTACTGCTTTCTTAGGACATAGCAGAGAGCTGGATCAGAAGAGGAGCAGCCGAGACTGGAACTGGCACCCATATGGGATGCCTGCACTTCAGGCTGGGGCTTTAACCCACTGCAGCACAGCGCTGGCCCCAGAGTTAGTCATTTAAACAGGCATGTAGTCAAATCAGTAATGGCAACCTCTTCATTTCCAAACACAGAAATTATTTTAAATGGCTTTAGAGATGTACTTATCTAATACTGTGGGTGAGTCCCCAGTGGTAACAAGTTGTAATGACCACAGGCCAGTACTCCCTGAGGCAGCATGGAGACTGCAGGAGAAGAATGCAAAACACTCGAACCAGCCAGCCCTAGATAAAAGTGTGTGTGCAGCTAATGCAAGACTCACAATCTTTAGATGACAGGCGCATGTTTCACAACCAGAAAGAGAATAAAACTACCTGAGAAGAAGAAGAGAGATAGGAACAGGCACAGAACCTTGGGATTCTAGGGTGTAGCTCCTTTGGCCCTATATGGTTACCTTCCCTTAACACACAGGCAGAGCCTGAAGCCTTATGATACCCATACCCTCACCCCCCATAAAAAAAAGTTAGGGAGCTGGCACTGTGGCATAGCAGGCTAACTCTCCATCTGTGGCACCAGCATTGCGTATGGGTGCCAGTCCAAGTCCCAGCTGCCACTCTCCTATGTGGCTCTCTGCTATAGCCTGGGAAAACAGTGGAAGATGGCCCAAGTGCTTGGGCCCCAGCACCCCCATGAGAGGCCTGAATGAAACTCCTGGCTCCTGGCTTTGGATGGGCACAGCTCCAGCCACTGCAGCCATTTGGGGAGTGAACCAGCAGATGGAAGATCTCCTCTGTCTACCTCTCTCTGTCTGTGGATCTACCTCTCAAAAAATGAATAAAATCTTTTAAAAAAGAAAAAGTCAGAGGGGCCCATGGAGAAGTGGTACATCCTGGATGAGTCCTTGGAGAAGAGGGCAGAGCAAGCCCAGAACTCACCCAGAAGTGCCTGGGGACAGTGTTTCCACTACTACATTTTAATGGGGACAGCAGCCACCTGACCACCCCCCCCCACTACGCACACACACACTGCAGAGGCTAATTGGTGAATCCTTCCAGACACCAAGGATTGGGCTGGTAGAGCTGCAGCTGAGAGAACAGGTCCCACTCACAGATGGGGACAGGCCACCCCCCACCAAACACAGGTCAGGTCAGAAGCCTCTGACCAGATGGGAGCTTTCTTCCCAACCTCATGGCCTGGGATGGATGCACTGAGGAGTTGACTTTGTAGCAAACCTAGGAGTTTGACTTGAGATACTGGACAGCCCATTGTGATCCCCAAGTCTAACATAGTTGTGGGCAATACTAACAGAGGTATCGAAGGCTGGGGGAGGTGACAGGCATGCTCTGCTGCAGACCTGTGACATAGGAGCAGGGACTCCAGTCCAGGGAAAGCAGTCCCTGAGGTTCCCAGCCTTTCCTCTCTCCTCAGTGACCACTCCCCAGGCCACCTCTTCTCTGTGGCCACAGACAGTTTTGAAAGCAGTATCCTGGGGCAGGGGCATTTAGCCATTACTGAAGGGTACTGCAAGGGCAGGGAGGGAAGGGTGCAGAGCATATCTCTGAGTGTTTAGTCCAGAGGGAGCATTCCTCCTAAAACGTTATAGAACTGTCTGCCCCAAGCAGCCCTGCCATGTACCCATGGCTTTGATGGTAGTTTGTTAATGTCTCATTCAGAACATACTTCCGGCCATTGCTATTGGACAAGAGATGGTTGGTGAGAAAATTCTTCCTAGACTTTTTAAAGATTTATTTATTTGAAAGGCAGAGTGACAGAGAACAAGGAGAGATCGTCCATTTACTGGGTCATTCCCCAAATGTCTGCAAAGCCAGGGCTCAGCCAAGTTGAGGGTAGGAACTCCATGCTGGTCTCCCACATGAGTGGTAGGAACCCACATACTTAGGCCATCACCTGTTGCCTCCCTGGTGGGGACAGGGACAGGGTATGTCACCCATATTCTGGAGCCAGCCCAGCCCTCACCCGGTGGAGTCTGCAGAATTCAGGAGCTCCCCATGGGCGAGTCCAAGTTGAGGGACCAGGACAGTCAGTCCTAGCAGGATCCACCCATTCCACCTCCCCCTTCTCAGACACTGGGCCCTAAGCTCTCCACATTTCCTGCTTCTCAAGTCTCCAGCTCCCTCTTTGCAGAGGGGAGAAAGCTGAGCCACCACAGGGACACTTTGCCCAGTGCAGCCTGGAAGAGACTGTAATATGACAATCTCACGATATCACGTGGTTGCCCCTCCCCCGAAGGGTGCCTGGTTGGACAGTATGCAAAGCGGGTGGGCATGGATGATGTCATAAAGCAGTAGCTAATCAGTATGCTCCCTGGCGTAGTGGGTGTGGGGGACTGTTGCCAGGTGAGGGGAGTGAGGAACTGGGCTGAGGCCTGCAGCCGCAGCCTCTACTGCTGGATTCCCCAGCAGCGGGGTCACCTCCATGTTCCTGTGCAGCCCTGGTGATCTGAAGCCGCACTCACTTGGGTGAGATAGAATTTCCTGACCTACTGGCACTTCATTGACTTCTGGGCCTTTGCCTTCTCCATGTTGTGGAGTCATTTCTCTGTTGTGTTGCTAGTGTGCATACCTGTGTGTTTAATATGCATTTGAATAATGTTGAAGATATTACATAATTTAAATTCCTCTTGTAGATAAGTGTTTGCTAGTTTGCCTTTTGTCCTTTAATGTTTTCTGTTTCTTGCTGTGACTTATAATGAATGTCTCCCTGGTAGTCTTGCTAAATTCACTTACCGGTTGTATTTGGCTTGGGGTTAGAGTGGATTATCTCGCCATATAATGGTGTCTTCCACATATATTGAGTTTTATTGCTTAAAAGTTGATATTCAAACTTTATGTTTCTTTTTTGTTAATTTCCTGACCACTCCTCCAGTACAGTGCTGAAGAGATGGGGAGAGAAGGCAGTCACGTCTGGGTCTGTTCCCAGGAGAAAGCTTTCACTGGCCCTGTATTAAGTAGTGTGCTGTGCTCCATTTTAGACTATCTTGATCACATGAAGGAAGTCACTGTGTTTTCCTGTTCTGCTATAAATTGATTTACTTTCTGATTGGATATTGAATTTTATCAAATGCTTTTTATTATTTAAGTGGTCATGTAATTTCCTCGTATTTTTCACCTACCTGGATGATTTATAGGGTTTGTTTGAGAATGCTAAAAATCTTCAGTTTTTAGTGTAGCTCATTTGTTATTGATCTATTATGCTTTCCTATATGATTGAACTCATATAATCATATTTTGCTCAGATATATGTACCACAGTTTATGAATACCCTGGTCTCATTTGCATCATATGTGTAACACTAGCTTCCCAAAACAGATTCAAAAACATTCTGTGTATGTCCACTTGGAACAAGTCAGGGAAATTCAGTGTTTTTCTATCTATCTATCTATCTATCTATCTATCTATCTATCTATTTATTTATTTATTTATTTTTCTCTTAGAAATGTATAATGTTCCATAAGTCTGGGCCCAGATTTTTCCTTGTGGAACATTTTTCTTGATCGGTTGGTTTGGATTTCCAAAAATTTGTTCAACTTATTAAATTATATAGGAATTTTCCTATTTCATCTTATATTTGTGTTTTTAAAAATTAGATTTCAAAAAATATAGCAGATTTTTAACTCTGGAGTCAATTTTTAAATAATTTTCTAGTTATATAAGGTAAATAATTTCATGTATTTCATAAATACAGATTTAGGAGCATAGTGCTACTTCCCACCCTATCCTCCTTCCTGCTTCCTGTCATATGAGGAATCTCCATACTGTTTTCCACCAACAGTGTATTAGGGTACTCCCCCCACAATCTCCACCAGCATCTATTGTTTTTTGGTTGCTCTATGAAGCTGTTCTAACTGGGGTGAGGTAAAAACCTCAGTGTGGTTTTTATTTTCAGTTCCCTGATGGCTAGTGATCATAATCCTTTATTCATGTGTCTGTTGGCAATTTGAATTTCATCTCTTGATAAAAAATCTGTTTGAATCCTTTGAACCATTTCTATTTATTTATTTATTTATTTGACAGGCAGAGTGGACAGTGAGAGAGAGAGAGAGAGACAGAGAGAAAGGTCTTCCTTTACCATTGGTTCACCCCCCCAATGGCCGCTGTGGCCGGTGCACTGCACTGATCCGAAGTCAGGAGCGAGGTGCTTCTCTTGGTCTCCCATGTGGGTGCAGGGCCCAAGCACTTGGGCCATCCTCCACTGTACTCCCGGGCCACAGCAGAGAGCTGGCCTGGAAGAGAAGCGACAGGGACAGAATCCGGCGCCCTGACCAGGACTAGAACCCGGTGTGCCGGTGCCGCAGGTGGAGGATTAGCCTATTGAGCCATGGCGCCAGCCTTGAACCATTTTTTAAGTGGATTGTTTATTTTGTGGTTGTTGTTGCATTTCTTTATCAGTTACATAGTTTGGAAATATTTTCTCCCATTCTGTTAGTTGCCTCTTTGGAGTCAAACTTTTATTCATAAGAATTTCACAAAACCTTAATATCTTGGTGAGTTCTATGAGCCCTGTAAAGAATAGCACTGTTTTCATTTCTTAAATGGCCCTGACCTCAGCCCCCAGACCCCAGACCCTCAGCCAGCGCCCCCTCCTCAGTGCCAGCCCGGTGCCCACGAGCCCCCCGCCTGATTGCCAATTCACGGCAGAGCCTCCCGGGGTCTGACCATGGCTGCCCCCGTGTGCCCGGCCCACAGTTCCAGCCTGGGCAGCAGCCTGGCAGTGGGCAGGGGAGACTGAGGCTGGCGGCGGCCGGTGCCTGTCCTGGCCCCACACATCCTCGCTCTTGCCTCCTTCATGGGACTCCCCCCACCCCACGGAAGGGACAAAGCCATGGAAGCGGTTCTCACGGCCACGCCGCCAGCAGTTCCAGTTTTCCCGCCTGGACCCAGCCAGCCCAGTGTAGACACTGCTCCTGTAGAGGCCTCGGCCCCGCTGGCCTCTGATGCTTCCAGAGACAGGGACCTCAGCCCTGCACAGCGAAGCCAGGTACCAGGGCAGCCACACACCGCACTGTGCTGGGGGTCTGGTGGTGGGGTGACACAGCTCCAGGCTCCTGCCGAGGGCTGGGGAGGGGTAGGCACACAGGTGCCCCCAGGCCGCACCTCTGCAGGAAATGCCCCCCTCTGACAATGTGCCTCCCGGGCTCCCTGGGGGAGGCATAACCCCCCTGAATGGGAGCCTGAGCCTCTGCTGTGGGCACCCCCCAACTCTGCTCCAGCTGCACTGGCCTCCTGGCTCCATGCTGGCCCAGGGCCTTTACCCAGGCCCTGCCCTCAGCCCCCTTTTCTCTCTGCCCATTTCATCAACTGCCAGGTCTTAACTCTGAGGCTACCCAGGCCCACATGGGCCCCTGCCCCCGGCCACCCCCACCTGTCCTTCTCTTGAGCACCTGAGATGGGGCCAGGATACAGTAGGTGCATGATAAATGCTGGCCAAGGGGAGACCGAAAGCTGAAGCTGACCCTGAACTCAGCACCAGGGACCAGAGACCCCCCACCCCCGCCCGGCAGCTGCAGGGGACAGGGCCCTGGTGCCACGGCCATGAGGCCCAGGCTGCTTTCCAGAGTGGGAGGAGACCGGGACCTGGGCCTCCGGCTCTGAATCCCCAGGTAGAGGCCCCGGGCTTCTTCCCACCCCAAGTCGGGCCTGGAATCTCTCCCTCCCCCATTGGTGGGGGTCACAGCCCCGAGGGCTGTGGCCTGGCCCTCTAGAAGCTTCCAGAAGGGCGCTCAAGCTTAGCGGAGCTGCCCCATCCCTGCCCTACGCGTCCACCCCAGGCCCTGCCTGGAACCCCCGGGGCCACCTGCCCACAGACCCACACCCCCACACCCTCAGGCCACAGGGGCCCAACCGAGCTGGCCACACAGCCCCGGGGCCACGACGCTGGCCCACGTGGGCCCGGCGCCCACTCACCATCCACCACATCTTGGCTGTCATGTCCTAGCCCAGCTGCCACTTTACCGCGTCCTCACTGGCCTTGCTGGGCACCTGGGCACCGCTGACCCTACCCCCGCCCCGCCGCGGGCTTGGAGCGCAGGACCCCCATGGACTGGGACCATTGGAGCTGGAGGGGGAGAGGAAGAGAGATGGAGAGGGCAGCTGCGATGGGAGCTCAGACGAGTGGCCACCCATGGCACCCTGCTGCAGGGGCAGCCACAGCTCTGATTGGGAGCAGACCCCCGCCCCCGCCCCCACCCCGGGAGGAGCAGCTGCTCCCAGCCCCGCCTCCTGCTCCTCAGCTCCTGTGCCAGGCCTGGCGCACAGGGCCCACTGAGCAGCGGGACCCCTCCCACCACCTCCCAGGGCCCCTTCCTGGAGCCCAAGGACGAGGGCCACAGCCGGGGAGGGAGCGCCCTTCATGCAGGGAGGAGGGTCCAGGGCCCCAGGCCGCGGGCGCTGGGAAGGCCTTGCACCCATGGGGCGCCAAGGGTGCGCCTGGCCTGCAGGGAAGGACCTCAGGGGACCCCGGGCGCTCTGGGGCGGCCACGGGGCTTGGGGGGAGGGGCTGGGGGCCGGAGGGCGCCCCCTACTCCAATGCCCACCCCAGGACGCGTCTCCCCCAGGACGGGCACCTCCTCCCTCTCGGGCCCCGGGCTCCAGAGCTCGCCCGGGGGCCCAGCAGGCAGCGGAGGCCTGAGAGGGAGGAGGCGCCTGGCCAGCACCTAGCCCAGCACCTGGCCCCTCTGGTGCCTGGGACCCATTGAGGAGGCCCGGCCCCCCCGCCATCATTTGCCTCTGAGCCTCGAGGTCGCTGCTCATGATGACCCCAGGGCTTTGCTGGCCTGGGGAGGCAGGGCCGGGGCGGGAAGAGGACACGGTGGGTGGGAGAGGAAGGGGAGAAAGGCGGAGGCCACTGCCCACCTCCTCCCTCTGCACATTTTCCTCCCATGGAGGCCGCGGCCCAGCTGCAGGGCCGGGCAGGGCGAGGACCCCAGCCCAGTGCCTCGCCCGCGCTGCGCTGCACATTCGCTAGGGAGACCGTGAGCATCTCCTAGAGGGGGAGGCGCGGGCGGCCCCCAACTCCGCGGCCTGAAACCCTGGAGGGGCAGAATCCACGAACCGGGCGGAGCCTCCGGGCCGCACTCAGGGCCCGGGGTTTGAACAGCGCCCGGACCGAACGCGGGCCCAGAGCAGAGCGCAGGGCGAGTGGAGGTTTGATTAAAGAGGCAATGGCTCCAGGAGCCTGCAGGGCTGCATCCCACGTGGGTGCGGGTTCGAGTCTTGGCTGCTCCCTTTCCGATCCAGCTCTGCTGTTGCCTGGCAGAACAGTGTAGGATGGCCCGGGTCCTTGGGCCCCTATGCCTGCGTGGGAGACCGGATGGAGCTCCTGGCTCCTGATCTGCGCGGCCATCTAGGGAGTGACCCGGCGGGTGGAAGACCTCTCTCTCTGTCTCTGTTTCTCTCTTTCTCTCAATTACCACTTTCAAATCAATCACTCTTTAAAACGTCAGATCATGTCAGCATGGTGTGCCAGCCGCAGTGCACGGGCCGCGGCGGCCATTGGAGGGTGAACCAATGGCAAAGGAAGACCTTTCTCTCTGTCTCTCTCTCTCACTGTCCACTCTGCCTGTCAAAAAAATAAATAAATAAAAATTAAAAAAAAAAAAAAAACTCTTTTAAAAGTCAGATCATGGCCAACAATTCCCAGCCACAGACCCCAGAAGTCGCGGAAACTCAGACAGCAGAGGCCGGAGAGAAACTTCTGGGGGTGGGCGGGAGGTGGAGAGGCCACAGGGGGCACTTACTAGGGGGAGAGGCTGTCCCGGGACCCCAGCTCCCTCCCAACCAGGGCCCCACCCAGACCGGGAGCCTGCAGGGAGATCAGGGGTGACCACGGCAGGCAGGACAGGACAGGGCAGGGGTGGGGCGGGGGCAGGTGGGCAGTGAGCGGGGACAGGGGGTTCCTCCCCACCCTGCCTCCAGCTGAGGGCTTCTCCGGGGAGGGCAGCGCCGGTGGTGTTGTGCGGGGATTGGCTTCCTTGGCACTCAGGTGGGCGTGGGGCTGGAGCCGATGTGGCCAGGGCCCAGCAGCTGGCCTCTCTCTCCCTGGCTCAGGACACTCTGAATGGCGGCCCCTGGTGACCACAGCCCCGCAGCTATCTCTGCTCAGCCTCAGCCGGGGCACGGACACCTGGCCCTTTAAGGAAATGCTGCGGGGGTAGCTAGAAGTCAAACTGGCACTCATGATGTTGGGATTATGGATGGTGGTTTAACCTGCTATACCGTGATGATGGCCTTTTATCCTGCCCTCTTGCTAGGTGACAGACATTGTGGTTCTGCCAGGCACACTTACAACAGTGGGAACTAAGTTCTCTTCACTTACACTGTCAACATCTATTTCCCAAAGTATCCTTAGCAGGGATTAATCTGAAGCATCACAAAGGATATTTTTTTCATTTAAAAATGTTATTTTGATAATATATTAACAAGTAATGACTCCCCTATGTAATCCCACTTAGATTTCTCCTTTTCTCCTCAGATTCTAGAATTTTCAGAGTAGCTATTAGTTTTGCTGATGGAATGACTGAAATGATCTGAAAGGAAAATAATACAGTGTTCTATTGGAGCAACATCATTGTGACATCTTTTTTAAAAGACTTATTTATTTATTTGAAAATCAGAGATACAAGGAGAGGGGAGGCAGAGAGGGAGAGCGAGGTCTTCCATCCACTGATCCATTCCCCAATTGGCTATAAAGGATTGGAGCTGCACTGATCCGAAGCCAGGAGCCAGGAGCTTCTTCCAGGTCTCTTGTGTGTGCAGGGGCTCAAGAACATGGGCCATCCACAACTGCTTTTGTGTCACTTGAACACTCTCTACATCCACTGTTTTGTTATCACATATATGGCTTTGCTAGAACTTTCTCTACTGGATGATACTGAGGCAGGGGAGAAAATGAGAAAGTGATAAGCAAAAATTTCCCTTTACCATTACAACTCTGATGGACACTGCTGCCCTGCAGCATCCAAACCGACCTAGTGTTCCACTTCCTGTATTTCCTAAGGTTCCTAGCATTAAATAAAACCAACCACACTGTTTTACTGTTAGATTCTGAAAATTGATGATGGTAACTGCCAGGATTTTTTTTAATCAATTATTTGTTTATTCTATAAGACGATTTATTGGGCCCAACAATTAGTTTAAAATATAGTGAATCCCTGCTCTCTTTTCTTTTCTCCCCCATCATCCTAGGGAGTAAATGCAAATCTGTGTCTTTAAGTCATTTGCAAAGATGCTCTTTTCATCCAATGCAAACTTGAACCTCCAGTGTACAGCTGGACTCTGACATACTCATAGTATATGTCCACAATTGGGAAGGAAGAAAGTCATCCTACCAGCACCTCACAGGTGCACTCTGCAAGCTCAAGGTGACAGCATATAGTTGCTCTGTGGTGATGTGATGCTATCCAGCACTATCAAAATTTCTTGAAAAGCATACACGGCTAATTTTCTCATTGTGTTGGGGACACATAATGACATAGGGATTTGCCTCACATACAATAAAATTTATGTTAACTAATGTTTGAAATGACATACTCAGTGTTTTCTCTATAATCTCATTCCCAATACACTGGAGAAGTGATTCCTCTGTGAATATTTGCAAGGAAACTATGTATTTGTATTAATTATATCACTTTCATTTATGATATTTTCTGCTCCATCATTTACCAAATAGAGAATAAAGTCTGAGATTTCTATAGCAGCATTTTGACATATTTGATACAATTGTACTTGGACAATAGAATTTCTTAAGAAACATTTTAGAAAGGTTTTAATGGGATTTTTAAAGGGTTAGAAATACGTAACTAGTCCTGTCAATTGTTTTATCATCATTCATTCAATGCTCACTGCATGGACATAAGGGTAAGTGCCAAATCATACCATTGAAAAAACTTTTGCTGTATTTATTTTGTACTTTTTTAGTATGATTAGCTGAAAGTTGCATAGAATTAGCTGATTTCTGGGTCAAGAAACCAAGCCATTCATACATTTCTTGATGCCCCTCTTCCAGTCCAGCTCTCTGCTGTGGCCCAGGAGTGCAGTGGAGGATGGCCCAAGTCCTTGGGCCCTGCACCCACATGGGAGACCAGGAGAAGCACCTGGCTCCTGGCTTTGGAGGTGAACCAACAGTAAAGGAAGACCTTTCTCTCTGTCTTTCTCTCACTGTCCACTCTGCCTGTCAAAAACAAACAAATAAATTTACAATATTTTTCCTGGCATTTCTTTTTTAAAATGCCATGGTAAAACCATGCTTCCCATTTACATTCTTATATCAGTATTTAGAAATGAATAAAATATAAAATATAATTACTCTTCTATTAAAATTGAAGCACAAGATAAAGGGTGGACAGTATGCTTTCCCATAAAACCCTCTCTTGGATTTTCTTCTTATACCTTGACCTCATTGAATTGACTACTGAAGAACTTGACTTTTGCTTATGTTCTTGCTTTGTTCCCCTGGCTACAAACTGTAACATAGTGGTTTCAGTTAAGCTTTTGATAATGTCAAAAAAATCAAAAGCTGTCATTGATGTGTGACTTAGTTAAATCATGTTTCCATCTCTAATTTCCATCTCTGCTGATGTTGGTCACTCAGATGCCTTATCTATTTGACTCTAGTGGCTCCAGGCTTTAATAGGGCTCCTGTTTTTCCAGGCATAAAGAGTCAGTAAGTTCCATCTTCCAAACCCTTTGAGATACTATGGTTTACTGAATAAGATCTGGATGGCAATACCTTCAAAATCTACACAATTCACTTGGAAGATGCCTTTAACTTGCTGTGGTTTCAGTAGTCATCTGTGGCTGTTGAAGTCAGATGCTATTTTATACTTCCTTTGAATTATGTTTGATTTTATAAAGCAATATGTAAAGGATACTGTGCTATCAAAGAAAATCCATTGCTGAATGAGGAGAATCTCTGACCCAAAGCTTCAGTTTAGTAAGCTACACAGTTAAGAAAATAGGTAAATGCTGCATAGTAGACTCCCTGACATGATACAATAGGTTACAGGAAGGCCCCAGTTAAACCAAGCTTAGGAGTGTGCTGGCCTGCGGCAAAATGAACTGGGTTTTCCTGAAACAGAGAGTGGGAATGTGGGGGACAAGGAGGCAAAGAATGGAGCCAAGACAAGTCCTGATCAAGGCTCCTTTATTGAACAAATCCAGTAGTATTTAAACATGACCAGTTATTTACAAGAAGGAGCACAAAAGATTTACATATCAAAAAATGCTTTTAAGGTTACAATAAAACACTTAGGTGATAAATGCAGGTTTCAGGTGTGACTGATTATCTATATTATCTCTTGTGAGAGGTTTAGGTTCTTCCTGCCTCTTCCTGGAATCTCCCTAGCCCAATTATCTGTGCCAGGAAGTCTCCATTCATATGTTTAAGTGTAAACAAAGGGACTGACTACCCATGGCTGACCACAAGGAGACAGTAAATGGCCTTCTGTATGATTCAAGATGATTAATATGGAACTATTTTACATTGTGTACACATATATATTTGTTGGTATCTTCTGTCCATCTTAGAGAAAAGCTGATATTCAGTCAGTACCCATTGACTAGCCTCTCCTTTGAGTAGTTGAGCTTCTGGTTAGTATGATTGCTACCATACTAGTTATGAAATACATTTCCACTTGGTATACATGCCAAATTACATGCATGCTCAAGTGCCCAACATAAAATATTAGAGTTTTTGCAAATGATCTATGCACATCCTCTTGCATACTTTAAGTAATCTCTAAATATATTATGGTGTAGAATACCATGTAAATTCTTTGTAAATACTTTTCAAACTGTATTGTTCATGACATACTGACAAGATGAAAAAAATCTATATCTATTCAAAACAGATGTAACCACTGCAGGCCTAACTAAATATTACATGTTATTAACAGTGCAACTTAATTTATTTGAATATCTGTTCTTTGTGGATGATTGAAGTAAATGATGGCCTTCATAAATATCTATGTATGTATGAACTCTGGGACAATTCACATTTTATACCTAAATAAACTTTATAGTTCTCTGGTTCATTTGTATGTTTTTAATTTCAGCTACAGATTAAAATTCTATGAAGTCACATATGATTGAAAGTAGAAGATACTATTTAAAGGTGAAAATGCTACTATAATGTCATTTTCATGAACTGTTGAAAAAGTTTCAAGATTTGGAAATATTTTGAGCACCACTTAAATTTGAGAGTAGTTTGCATAAGCACTTTCTGTGAGGTTATTTTTGAAATTTCTTTCATGTTTTGATGAATTTTAAAAACAGGATACAAATATCATTTCAGAGTTTTCTTCCAAGGATGCATAGGTATTTAATGCTCTGTGAAGTTCATTGGATCTAAGTTCTAACCTCAAATATCATTTCAGTTCTAAGTGCTGCCAAATTTTTCAGTTCCATCATAAATCATCCTAGGATGAGGGTTACAAATAAATTGCTTGGTTAATATAGTATCTTCTGTTTTTTACTGTATTTTAATTTTAAGACCTTCTAGCAATTGTTTCTTCCCCAAATTCATTTCAACACACAAAGATACATAAAGGATTCATAGAATTTTTGGTGGTAAACATCATGAAACACATACATGGAATAGCATTAAATTTTAAATTTCTATTTCTCATTATTCTAAGGAAGATTAAGATAAAATTACACTGGTGCCACAGCTCACTAGGCTAATTCTCTGCCTGTGGCACCAGCACCCTGGGTTCTAGTCCCGATTAGGGCACTGGATTCTGTCCTGGTTGCTCCTCTTCCAGTCCAGTTCTCTGCTGTGGCCCAGGAGTGCAGTGGAGGATGGCCCAAGTCCTTGGACCCTGCACCTTTGGGCCCTGCACCTGGCTCCTGGCTTTGGATCAGTGCTGTGTGCTGGCTGCAGCACACTGGCCGTAGTGGCCATTTGGGGGGTGAACCATCGGAAGGAAGACCTTTCTTTCTGTCTCTCTGTCTAACTCTGCCCATCCAAAAAAATAAATAAATAAAATTACACCATTTTAGCTTCATAAAATCTTATCTAAAGCTTATAAGACATAGACACACAATCGTTTTTGTATTAATTATCAGAGTTAGACGTGATAGTTTTCATCATGTTGCTTAAATCTTTAATTTCACTTAGACAGTTCTTTTAATTGTGTTCATTTAATTGACAGAGAGAATGAAATATTGCTATTCACAATAGCTACAAAAGTTACACACCTTGGAATAAATTTAACAAGGGATCTCATAGTCCTCTATGAAGAAAATTACAAACATTAAGGAAAGCAGAAGACATAAAAATGGAAAAATCAGCCATGTTTATAGATTGGAAAAATCAATATTATCAGATCTTATAGAAGAAACACAATTCATTTATTAATAAAATATATGTGATGCTTAGATATATCTACCTATATCTATATGTAGTCTTAATCCATGACTTTAATCAAATACAGATAAAATGTATTCAAAATATATTTACATTGACATGTAATATATAGTTAGGCCTACAATGGTTGCATCTGTATTGAACAGGTACAAAGTTTTCTGTCTCATGATTATGACATAAAAGATGAAGTATGACAAATACTAATAATTAATATTGCCTAAGTTACTCATGGTATTTTAGAGATTATTTGATAGTCAGGAGGATGCGCATATACTTTAAGCAAATACCATGCCATTTACTATCAAGTACTAGGGTATCCATGGAGTTTGGTGGTCCCAGTATCCTGGAACAAGTAATCCACAAAAAATCAAAGAGAAATATTAGCTAGCAGCAAGCATTCTAACTATAAGCTCAACTACTCAAAATAGAGGCCATTCAATATAAACTGACTGAATGTCAGCATTGCTCTCTGATAAACATTCCAATAGTTAGGTGACATAAATGTACACAACAAAAAAATTGCTCCATATTAATTTTCTTTAATTATACAAGATGAATTTTATTGGCTCCCAAGTTTGTGTTAAGGGGTCAATCCTGTGACCTAATGTGCTCCCTAATTGTATCATATCACTTATACCACTATGCGGTAAGTGCCCATTTTCTTACGTGTGCACCTTATTTGACTGAAAGTTAGGGTCAGAGACTCTTTTCATTTAGCATTGAATCACCATTTTGAAAACAATTGTTTGCTTTTTTGTCTACCTTTTTAAAGCTTTTATTTAATGAATGCAAGTTTCATAGGTACAACTTTAGGAAAATAGTGAATTTTCCCCCTATAATCACCCTCCCACCCCCACTCTTGTCCCACCTCCTATTCCCTCTCCTATCTCAATTTTCATTAAGATTCAGTTTTAATTAACTTTATATATAGAAGACCAACTCTATACTAAGTTAAGATTTCACCAGTTTGCACCCGCATACTCATACAACATATAAAATACTGTTGGAGAACAGGCTTTGCAGTTAATTCTCATTGTATAACTCATTAAGGGCAGAGGTCTTACATGGGGAGTAAGTTCACAGTGACTTCTGTTTTCAGTGATCACTCAAGACTCTTGAAATGAGCTGCCAAGGATATGGAAGACTTTTGTGACCACAAACTCCATCAGTATTTAGACAAGACCATAAACAAAGTGGAAGTTCTTTTCTCCCTTCAGAGAAAAGTACATCCTTCTTTGATGGCCCCTTCTTTCCACTTGAGTATCACTCAAAGAGATCCTTCATTAAGAACATTTTCTGCCACACTGTCTTGGCTTTCCATTCCTGAAATGCTTTCATGGGCTTTTCAGCCACATGTGAATGCCTTAAGGGCTGATTCTGAGATCAGAATATTACTCAAGGTGATTGTCATTCTGAGTCTGCTGTGTGGACCACTTCCCATGTTGGATATTCACTCCTTTTTAATTCTGTCTATTATTATTACCAGGCACTTGATGCTATTTATATGATCTCTTTAAAATTTAATCCTATTTATATGTTTACTTTAACACTTAACATGATCACTTTAACAATTAAGATGGCATTTTTACCACCAATTCTAATGGGGTATGGGGTCTCATGACAATTTTGTAAACTGTACCCTTAGAAGTAAGTCTGTAGGAATGTATGCAGAAATATACAGCATTACAGCTACAGATTTCCTCCTCCCTCTCTTATCCCCACTCTTATTTTTCACTGATATTTTCAATTGACTTTATATACATCTGATTAGCTCTATGTTAAGTTAAGAGTTCAACAAATAATACGAAGAATAAAAATTGTTTATTTGAAAGTTGGAGCTATACAAAAAGAGAGAGAGAGGTATAGAGGGTTCTTCTATCCACTGATTCACTCCCAGATGACTGGAACAATTAAGGCAGGGCCAGATCAAAGCTGGGATCCAAGACAATCTTCCAAGTCGCCCACATTTTAGAAGGGATCCACAAAACTGGCCATCTACTACTGCTTTTCCAAAGCCATTAGTAGGGAGTAGGTTCATAAATAGAGCAGTCAGAACATAGACAAGTGCACATATGGGATAATGGTATTGCAGGCAGTGGTTTTACTCACTACCCTAATATGGTAGATTCTTGAAGCACCTTTCATGTCATAGTATCCTATGTATATCATTTTATAAAGTCAGTTATAATTCCAATGTCTTATAAAAAATCTGACTTCAACAGCCACAGATGAACACTGAAATCATTGCAAGTTAAAGTCATTTCTCAAGTGAATTGTAAGGATTTTGAAGGTATTGCTCTCCAAATCTTATTCAGTAAACCACAGAATCTTAGAGGATTATAAAAGATGGGATTTAATGACTCTTCAGACCTGTATAAACAATAGCCCCATGGAAGCCTGAAGTTTACTGGAATCAGTTAAGACATTGTGAGTCACTACTAAGAATATAAATTGATTTTTACACATTTTTCCAGAAAACTTCAGGTATATATATTTTTAGCAAAATATTGAAGAAAAAATCTGTTAAATTATATCTGAGTGGTCAAAATTAGCAGAGATGAAAATTAGATATGGAGGTATGGCTTAACTAAGACACAGATCAATTCCCATTATTGATTTGATGGCATTTTTACAAATTTAAGTACCACTTGTATTCCAATCAATATCTTGGGAATAAAACAAGGATATAAGCATAAGTCAATTTGTTCAAATCCAAATCAATTAGGTCAAGGCATAAGAAGAAAATTCAGAAGAAAAAATTAAGGAAACAACCTTTCCTTCTTTTATTGTGTACCCCAATGTGGTAAAAGAGTAAATGAATTTGTAACAAACCAATTTTTTATATAATTGGAATTTCTAAATGTTGGTGTCCCAATTAAATTAGAAGATATAGTAAAATTAACATAAACATCTTTTTTTTTGCATTCTAACCCTAGGTTTATTCAACACAGTTCTCCCACTATACACAACAAAGCACTAACACAACAGTTATCTAAAATGCTACAAACTTACAAAACTCAAAACAGGAATTTGATAGTACTTTTATTGTACAGTACTATCAATACAATAAAAGCCAAAAAGAGCAATGTACACATTGCCAAGGTAACCAGCAAGCCCACCATGAGTGGCAGGTGCCAATGGGGGGTTTCTATGATGAACCTGCAGAGCGGGCTCTCAGCTCACTCACCAACGTCAATGAGTGATGGGACCTGGAGAGGGGTGTGAGGAGTATGTGGAGAGACAGAGCCATTCGTGGCCACCCCTCTGGGTCAACAGTAGCTGGTTGTAGGACAGCGGTGCCCAGCAAGGGTGTGAGCAGGCTACAGCCTGGCCCAGGCCACCTGTGGAAGGGTCACTGCAGGTGGAGCTTCATTGTACCAGAAGTCTCGCTTGTCCCTGCTGAAGGGACTCTTGGGAACCAGGAATGGGTGAGCTTTCTGGCTCTGAAACTGGAGGTCATCTTCCCAGGCACAAGCCCACACCCTCAAGGCTCTGCAGCCAGAACTCGACCTGCAGAGAAAATGATTCCACTGTGGACACTGAAGCCTGCCTGCATGAGGAATTCCCTATCCTACGCAGCCTTTTCTGGCTAGAAAAGCGACAGAACTGAGGTGGCTGAGATACAAGTTACAGGGGCATGAGTTTCACTGGGAAGAGTTGGAGCTGGAGGGGCTCCTGTGATGGCGGTGGCCAGGAGAGCAAGATAGCCAGTGCACGGGAGACCTGGCCTCGGGGAGGAGACCTTCTCATGCGTGGGGGGTGACCCGTGCCACATAGGAGGTGGCAGAAGCATTCTCCTGGGAGGACTGAATCCCCAAGGGGGCGGCCTGGGCCAGGAGGCCAGCACAGCAGTAGCAGTGATTTCCTGGCCATCAATTTGTGCTCCATTCATGTGCTTCAGGGCCTTCTCAGCCTCCTCAAACCCCACACAGGCATAGCCTTTGGACAGATGGGTGCATCCTGTCAACAGGCATGTCAATCATTTTAATCTTCCCATAGGTGGAAAATATCTCCATGATGTGGTCCTTGGTCATGTTCCTGGTGAGCCTCCCAATGTGCACTTTGGTGGGTTTAGGGGATGGGTTCTGTCTTTTCCTTTGCTTTCCATCTCTTTAAGGTGGTTTGGATTTGGAGCCCAAGTGCCTTCTGTTGTGCCTGCGCCAGGAGGCGCTCCAGGAGCCAGAGGAACTGCTGGAGCTGGAGCTGAGGAGCGGCTTGAAGCTGAGGTGGAGCTGGAGCCCTTGCTGGTGCTGGAGCCCAAGCTGGAGCTGCAGCTGGAAGGAGACCTGGTGCTGCTGCTACCGCTGGAAGCGCTGCACCGCTTTCACGCCTGGTCCTGGCTGGGGTCCTTCTCACTGGACTCCTTGGTGGCCCTTTTATCTTTAGAGCGGTCCTTAGACTTCTCATCAGAGCAGTCTTTTTATTATTTCCTTTGACTCCTAGCAAGCTCTTCTTTTTCACTCCTGATAAATCCATTCTGCCCTTCTGAGGTGCTCAAAGCAGCAATGGTGGCCTCGCTTTTCTGAACTTCCACTTCTAACTCAATTCTGAGAAACGATCCCTAATTGATTGCAATTTATGCCAAAGAGCAGCACCTTCCCGCCACCGCCACCCCCTCCCGCTCTCATGGGCCGCTCAACATAAACATCTTTAAAATGAAATGTCTGTAAGATTTTTCATGTGTTTTTAATTACTTCAAACGCTACATGGAGAAATGAAATATCCATGAGAATATAAAAGTCAAGAAATATATGAATGAGATGATTACCTGTCTGAGAATTCTGCTAATTCAGTGCACCTTTAATCTTAGCATGATAAATAAAAACAATAGAAATGCAACAAAAATCTAATTCAATGTAGAACTACTTGGAAATGATGCTTGAATTACATTCCATACCCTCTCTTAAAATATACAAAAGCTGAATAATAATTATTTTCTTATTGTTATTGCCTATATAAATATCTTACATTCAATTGTCATATAACTGCCACCAGTACATTTAATGTAGTTTTGTGCTATTATTAATAATAATTATTAATCACTATATAGCTGGCACTTACCTGAATGGATAGTGACCATGCAATGTATAATAATGGTTAACTAGAAAATTGGTTGAGTCGCTAGTACTCTTATAAGTTCACTCAAATGTTTCCCAAAGAACTTCACCCTTTATGAAAATTTAATGTAATGTTTATTAATTTAAGTAGTCATCAATGAATAAGTCAAATGGAGTGTTTCATATGAAGTCAAAAGCATCACTTTTATAAACATATTACAGAATATTTATGCAGTAACACTTGACTAACTAGAATTTATTGTAGTTGTATTTGAATTTTTAGAAACAAGATCTATTATGGAGTCTTTTCATACACAAATGCCGATATCAAGTTACATTTTAAAAAATCTTCTAATTTCAAAGCAGCAAAAAACTGGTATTTTGATCATGCAAAGATCAGCAAGTGGATAAATTAGCTCTATTATGATACATCATACATAAAAGCCTGAATTTTACAAATGTCAAACCCCCAAATTACATAGTACTACAAAGTCATGCCACTGTTTTACACTAATTCTACTAAAATAATAAAGTTACATATAGTATCAGAAAATTTCTTACACTATTGGCAGGGCACTCGTCCTCCTGATGGGGGACTCCTATGTATTTTTGGAGAGCTTTCCCAGACTTATTTCCAATTTGTTCACTTAATGAAAGGCACAAGACGTTTTACTTTAGAAGTTCTTCATGTTTACATCAAATGGATTGGCCACCCTCAAAAAGATCAGTACTCTGGTTTCTTCATATCAATGTTAAACTTTCAAAAATACAACCTTATCCTATCCAATCCTTCTTGATAATTGAGTGTTCTCTCACTGTCACAATTTTAAGTACAAGAGCTTTTGTGCTTGTGTCTCAAAACTATCAGTTTGACCCTTAATATAAGATAACTAGGTCATTCAAAAAACATACTGAACCACAACCATATGGCTTCAGGAAAATGTTCTGGTTTTGCTCCATCGAAGTGATAGCTAATGTTCATGATATTTCCAAACAATGTGGTTCCTTGGGTCTTTGTATGATCATCTAAATTATCTAAATTTAAATTGAAATGATTTAAATCAAGAAGACTTGCATGTTCTTGACCTTTTAGTTCTTGTTTAGAAGGGGCCAAATTAGCTGATTTGAAGAGAATAATGTTTCTTTTTTCTCCTCCATACAGTGGATCCCCTCTCTCACCATTGCTACTTAATATAGTCCTGCTAGTTTTAGCCACAGCCACTAGGCAATAAAAAGAGACTAAATTGAAACAAATTAGCAAAGAGGAATCCAAACTACCCCTATTTGATGACATGGTTCTATATATAGAGGATCCAAAAGACTTCACTGAGAGTTTGGTAGAGTGGCAGGATATAAAATCAACACACAAAATTCAATAACCTTTGCATTCAACCACAATACCAGGGCCAGTGCTGTGGCAAAGTGGGTAAAGCCACTTTCTGCAGTACCGGCACCCCCTCTTGGCCCCACTTGAGACCCTGCTGTTCCATTTCTGATCCAGCTCTCTGCTATGCCCTGAAAAAGCAGTAGAAGATGGCCCAAGTCCTTGGGACCCTGCACCCATGTGGGAGACCTGGAAGAAGCTCCTGGCTCCTTCCTTTGGATCAAGGCAACTCTGGCCATTGAGGCCATCTGGGGAGTGAACCAGTGGATGGAAAACCTCTCTCTCTCTCTCTCTCTCTCTCTCTCTCTCTCTCTCGCTCCCTCCCTCTCTTTCCCTGCCTCTCCTCTCTGCAACTGTGACTTTCAAGCAAAACAAATAAATCTTAAAAAATAATGTTTGTGGTCAGCAAGATAACATTTCTTAAAAATACAAACACAATACCATGGATGAGAAACTACTCATAAGATTAATCTCATGCATAACAGACACAAAAAATAAATTATTGGATTGAACTTAACTAAGGATGCCAAAAATCTCTAAGAAGAAAATTACAAAATGCTAAACAAAGAGTAAGAATATATAAAATGGGAAAATCTTTCAAGATTAGAAGATTCAATATTATCAAAATTCTTTTTTTTTTTTTTTTTTTTTGACAGGCAGAGTGGACAGTGAGAGAGAGAGACAGAGAGAAAGGTCTTCCTTTGCCATTGGTTCACCCTCCAATGGCCGCCGCTGCAGCCGGCGCACCGTGCTGATCCGATGGCAGGAGCCAGGATCCAGGTGCTTTTCCTGGTCTCCCATGGGGTGCAGGGCCCAAGCACCTGGGCCATCCTCCACTGCACTCCCTGGCCATAGCAGAGAGCTGGCCTGGAAGAGGGGCAACCGGGACAGAATCCGGCGCCCTGACCGGGACTAGAACCCGGTGTGCCGGCGCCGCAAGGTGGAGGATTAGCCTATTGAGCCACGGCGCCGGCTATCAAAATTCTATATGACCAAAATAATTCTAGAGATTCAATGTGATCAGCATCAAAATATCAACAACATTCTTATATAGGAATGTTCTTTCTATACACAATTTGCATAAGGCTTTCTTCATAAAATGATGTTGTATTTTATAAAATGCTTCCTCTGCATCTATTAAGATCATCTTTTTTATTTTGTTCATCAGTTTGTTAATGTGATATATCACATTTCTTTACTTGAGAATGTTGATTCATCCTTGCATACCAGGGATAAATCCCAATTTGTCTAGGTGAGTGATCTTTCTGATGTGTTTTGGATTAGATTGGCTAATATTTGGATGGGGATTTTTGCATCTATGTCCATCTGGAATATTGATCTATAATTCTCTTTCTCTAGAGTATTTTTTTCTGCCTTAGGAATTAAGGTAATATAGGCTTCATAGAAGGAGTCTGGGATGATTCCTGCCCTTTCACTTGTTTGAAGAACTGGAATTATCTTTTCTTTAAACAGCTGAAAGAATTCCACAGGGAGAATCTGTGGTCCAGGGCTTTACATTTTTGGGAGGGTCTTTATCACTGATTCAATCCTTGTCTAGGATGTTGCTTTGTTTAGGTTTTCTCTGTCTTCTTGACTCAATTTGGTATCTTGTATGTGTTCAGGACTCTTTCCATTTCTTCCGGGTTTCCTGATTTGCTGTCATACAGCTCTATGTAGTAATTTCTGATGATTATTTTTATTTACACAATATCTTTTGTTAATTTTTCTTTTACACCTCTGGTTTTATTGATATGGGCTTTCTCCCTCTTTTTTTGCTACGTTAGCCAATGGTATATCGATTCTGTTTGTTTTCCCAAAAAATAAGCTGTTCATTTTACTGATCTTTTGGAATTTTTGTTTCAATTTTTCTTCTCTAATTTCAATTATTTCTTTGTTCTAGGTTCTTTATATACATGGATAGAGCATTTATTTGGTACCTTTCCAATTTTTTTCATGTAGACAAAAATTTCTATAAACTTCTATCATAATACTTCTTTTGCTGTATCCCATAAGTTTTGATAATTATCATCTTCATTCATTTATAGAAATTTTTTATTTCCCTGTTGATTTCTTCTATGATGCAGTGTTCATTCAGGAGCATGTTGCTCAGTCTCCATGTGTTTCTATATGATCTGGAGATTCTTGAGTTGGGGTTTTTCAGCTTCATTCCATTCTGGTCACAGAAGGTACATGGTATGATTTCACTTTTTTTTTAATTTGCTGAGACTTGCTTTATGGCCTAGCATATGGTCTATCTTAGATAAAGTTCCATGTAATGATGAGAAGAATATGTATTCTGCTGCTGTGGAGTAAAAAGTTCTGTTGGGGCTGGTGCTGTGGTGCAGCATGTAAAAGCCCTGGCCTGAAGCATTGGCATCCCATATGGGAGCTGGTTCTACCATGGCTGCTCCTCTTTTGATCCAGCTCTCTGTTATGGCCTGGGAAAGCAGTGGAAGATGGCCCAAGTCCTTGGGCCCCTACAACCACGTAGGGGAGCCAGAAGTTCCTGGGTCCTGGCTTCAGATAGGCATAAATCCAGCTGTTGTGGCAATCTGAGGAGTGAACTAGGGGATGGAAGACCTCTCTCTATATATATCTACCTCTCTCTGTCTTTCAAATAAAATAAAACTTTGACATTGTATCAAACTCTTTTTTCAAATGATGTTCAATAACAACATTTTAAATGACTTTATGCAATCAGTAATATAAGAGCAGACATTACTACTAAAATTAATAAGTAGACTAAAAAAAAGCCATCAAGACAATAATGTATTGTTGATAAAATATCTTAGATTTCATGAAAGAGATACTTTAAAATGAGATAAAAATATCAAGAAAGCATGCATTTATCTGCATCATTAGAAAATTAACTATATGTTTTGGTGAACATGACCAGAAAAAAATCTTATTTACTGTTTGTTCTCATAGTTTTAGTTACTAAAATTCATTGCACTTACAAAAACATAAAAGTCAACCTGTAAAGTCTAATTATAGCTGTATTTGCTTCTGCACTGGTCACATGCTATTAAATAAATTTTTTTAACTTTTATTTAATGAATGTAAATTTCCAAAGAACAACTTTTGGATTATAGTGGTTTTTCTCCCATAACCACCCTCCCTCCTGTAACCATCCCATCTCCCACTCCCTCTCCCATCCCATTCTTCATCAAGATTCATTTTCAATTATCTTTATATACAAAAGATGAGTTTAGTAGATACTAAGTAAAGATTTCAACAGTTTGCACCCACACAGAAACACAAAGTATAAAGTACTGCTTGAGTACTAGTTATACCATTATTTCACATAGTACAACACATGAAGGACAGAGATCCTACATGGGGAGTAAGTACACGGTGACTGCTGTTGTTTATTTAACAATTGACACTCTTTATTTTTTCTTTCCAAATCTTCAGAGAAATTTTATTTGACAGTGATAGAAAAGAACACTGCACAGTGGGCCATGTTCCCAGAAAACCAGAATTAAATTACCATTAACTTCAAATCCAAAGACATGTACATGACCACAGGATATTTCCATCAACAATTAAAATTAAGTGAAGACCAGCCCAATATTTATTCTATACACCTTCCATTCACTGCAATTGAGGATATCTTGGGGATTTTTTTTAACCAATGACTAGATTCTGTGAATATATAAGATAATCCAAAAGCAAGACAGATCTCTAATGACTGCCAAATGTCTATTTAAAAGCTATTAAGTGAAAAATGAAATGGAGGACACTCACAATAATTCTTGGACTCCTGGAGATCCTAAGACATGCTACGAAAATAGGTCTTTATTCTTAGGAAAATAGTCAGAGCTAGTTTCCTTATGCTATACATAAAATCTTAATATCAGAGGCAGTACAGATAGTACAGATAGTTTTGAACTGATCTCCAAACAAGCACAAATCCACTACGTTTAAAAGAACAGTTAATTTGAGGTTTTTGGCAAAAGACAGTACTTCACACATCTAATCCAAATCAAAGAGCCTGCAGACAGTTTTCAGTGAGATGAAAGGAATGAAATAAATATAAATTCTATGGATAAATAAATGTCAGACAATTTAAATAAGCTAACGGAACTAATATTTTTAAACAAAAATACTAGTCAGGTAACAAGCTTTTGTTTCTCAATGTCAGATTCTAAATGTTTACCAGACTACTGTTAATATCATTAAAACCTAATCTTTGACCCAGAGTGTTGGTAATACTGATTTGCATTTGTAAAAAGATTGTTTTTCCAACTGCATGCTTCTGGTACTCAAAGGTATTTTAATGTTACTGAAAGCAGGCTGTGGTGCTAACAGAATTTAAGTCTCAAGTACTTTTTTTAAAAAAGTGACAGACTCTAAAGTCAGTCTACTAATTTGCCCAGGTAAAAATGCAAGAATTGGTTATAACTAGCATATTTAGTGGCATGCCCTATTGAGTGGTATGGTTACTAAGTAATAACTACACCTTAAACACCATCCCAGTCTGTTTCTTTTATGTATTGCTACTTATTCATTAACTTCATACCCACCACTGAGTTCCTATGGTCAGGTAAAAATTTTATGGTATGCACAAAAAACTGTCATGGTGGGTACTGTTCAAAGTTCTAGAGACTGGAACAATCATTTATTGTAGGATTAGCTCCCTCTCCTAAATGCATGAAGCTGTTCTACTTTTCTGTTTCTCCCCTTAAAATAAAGGCTGCATGTCATGGTGATCTTTTGCCATATTTTTGATTAACTTTTGGCTACGTGAAAAAACTTGTAGTGAATTTGTCAATTTTGCTCATCTAGCTTGAAGTTAACCTAATTCTTTTCAAATATCTTATACAACGGAATGCCCCAGATTACCCCATTAATCCATTTCTATGCTGTTCCTATTTTATGAGGAAGATGTTTTATGTTTTTTGTTAAGATTTGTTATCAGTAGAAAAGTTTGTCATGTTACACATGTTACCATGAGAGTGCAACAGCTCTTGTTTGTGAATTCTCCCTTCTTTTTAAACATCTGATTAAGTTGCAAAGGCTGAAAATCTTTCACAAAAAGCATGCTTGGGGGAATAGAGACAACACAGTTTTCTCACAAAGTAACTTTCTGAAAACTGATAAAACTAAATTTATGAACACTTTTGATTTGAAAGTAGTCTGCAGAAACAAAATCTTGTGTATGTTTGGGTTAGGTAACTCAAGTTTTCTTTTTAACAATCAGAATGTTTTAAGGAAACATTTTAGATCCCAAGAAAGGGACCTGACTCTTGGATTTAGGACCCTTTCCTTGACAATATGTACAAAATTTCTTTAACTTGCCATGTGTCCATTCTTTGAAGCTGTCAAAGCCAAGAACCCATAAACAAATCACAAATAGCAATAACCTACATTAATTAACATTCCCCCTTTAACATGTTGACATTTTTACTAAAGGATTATTTTTGCATTTCCATTTCTTATATCCCATGACATTCCATATAAATTGCATTATTGCTTTATAGGCCACACAACATTCAAAAGTATGTTTATATGCATTGCCTGTTTTCCTTGATGTCTGTTAACAGTTTGATACTCATTTTACCACAGAAATTTAAGGTTGAAAATACCTGTATTTCTTGTCAGAACTTAATTGTTCACATCACCAATCACTACATGCATATTTAGCTCAGATTATATTGCTCAAAAACTGCACCCATTATCAGAACAGTGCAAATGATATTTAATTTTAAAAGTAATTATAATGGCTTGAATTCAAAGTTATTCAAATGAACACTGTCAAGTAATTTCACTTGAGTGTATACATATTTCATCATCAATGTTTACATTACCCTTCTTTACGTATAACCATCAATTCTTCACAATTTCTTTACATCAGTTTTCTTTCCCAAGCCCCCAAACTGAGAATGCCAAATAGTCTTGGAAGTCCACAGCTTCGTATTTTAATGTTTTCTTAAGAAAACATTTGTGAACTCACAAAAGTGTTCATCTTTCAACTTTGAAAATGCAGTTTTTAGTTTGTCAAACAATCCTGTTCTAAAATCCCAACAAATAAATCTGAGAATTAACTTAAACACCTTGACAGTGTCCCTTAAAAATGGTACGACAGTAAAGTGCCCATAGGCATGGCAATGACCTCTTGGATGGGATCATTTAACTCCTTGGAACTGGAAAATACCAGTACCAAGGATTACACTGAGATTCAATTTTGCTGAAGGCTACATTTAGTTTACCCACTTTCCACAACCTATCATATTCATTATGGTAGAATGAAATGTAAATGTTTTGTGTAGCCCTCAATCTCACACTAAGATTTGAGAGAGATGTACTTTTAAAAAGCATGGGGTAATAATATATAAAATCAGTGGCAGAAAGTTTCATTAAGCACCAAGAACTAATTTTGTCACCCCATACTCATTTTGTAGGTAAGTTTCAACAACCGGCAAGGCACATTTACATATATTCCAATGAATACTTATTGACAAATTTTTAAATTACACTCTATGTCCCAGCTATCCCAGTAACTGACATACAACATACCAAAATGGTTTATTAAGATAACAAAAATCAATTAATGTAAAACATACAGGCTATTGGCAACCACTATTCTAAAATTATGTAAGTACAAATAAACATACTGAAATGTGTGCAATTCTAAATTTTTAAACCAGAAGATTTCTACACTAACACACATTTATATTAATACACATAAAAAATAAAAACTTTATTACTAAAATAAGTTACACTCACCTCCAGCTTACAGTATAAAATAATTTTATTTGCAGGAATGTAAAATGATTGTTTGCCATGAGCATTTTGAACATATGACATGTCTAATTTTCTTGTTAAATTTGCATTTACTGGGGAACTGGTGTGTATAAAACCTTAATTAAGTATAAGCTCTGACCTTCATCATGGTGCATATTGGGATTGTGTGATATAACTGCAGTATCCCTTTCGGGAAGGGGAGAAGGGATTTATTTACACAAAGTCCTAATTAAACTATAATTTTACTTTTGACTTTAAGCTATCAACTTAGGACTTGGCAAAAAAATTTTTGAGGGTGATTCAATAGAGGATGCTTCACCACTGAATACTCACTGTCATCAAGGTGCTTTAGAAAATTAAAAACATAGCACAAATGATTGTAATCTACTCTACAAGTTACCATGACCTGCATAGGAAATGGAAAGCTGATTCACATTTTTACAGTGATCAGCAGTAAGAAATGCACTAATGAAACATACCTTTTACCTAAAAAGCTAAACTACAGCCATATACTAATTTCTATGATTTATGAAAAAACTTCAAAATATCCAAATGTCAGGCTTTGCTGTACAATTGTCAGTTTTAGTCTGACTTTTTATAAAGGGACACTGCAGTATTTAGTACAAGTTCAAATGTACTTTTTTTGAACATCTGATGTCTTACAAAAGTGACATCTTGCTAAGCTATTATACATCCAAATAACTACACTATCTGAAGAAGCAAGGCTGCTTTTTAAGCCACAAAATATGACAAAAGCAAGGCCTGTTATGATGGTCATGAGGAAGTCTTACAAGCCTCTGAAACTAAAGGCAACTAAGAATGTTACATTTGGTATATTAAAATCTTACCCTCATATCATATTTAACAAGCCTTGCTTTTATCTACAAAGATTTTTCTATGTACAGTACAGCCAGGGTATAGTTCAATCCTCTGCTACTGAGGTAGTTAACCAACCCTTTAAAAAAGATTCTGAAAAGAACCACTATCTGGAATGCCTGACTAACCAGCCCTGATGATTACACCTGAAGCTGCATATCTGAACACAATTCAAAAGTGATTATTACTATAAAAAGATATAGACAATCATGATTAACCTTGGTGAGCACAAATAAAATTTAAGGATACCAATAGTGGAATTCATCTATACCACTGCAATAAAATTTAAATACACAAATTCAAGATAATATTTCAGAATACCACTGCTGGGATCCTTAATTTAAAAAAAAAAAAAAAACAGGGGAAAAATCTACTTAGAGCAGATGTTTTAAAGAGAAGAACTTTATTCTTTAATAAGATATGCTAGAAGTTATGAAGGATTTCTGTTGGAACACATTTGGAAAATAGAGTAGCTTTAGTTTAATAACTTGCACCGCAGAGAAAATTGTTAAAGAAATTCATATCAAAGTCCAAGTATTAGTTCAGTGTCCTGTATTTGATTCCATGATCTTCATAGGGAGGTCTTCTGCAATAGGATATGCTCCTATACAGCCGAGATATTTAAGGTTGCTTGATTTCCTTACCATTACTCCACTGCAAGCTTCTGGTGTAATCCCACATAGCAAGTCAGTCTTCATTGTAACAGGTCAGGACAGGCCTCGACCCCTTTTCCCTGACCACAGCCTCTTTGTTGTTGGGCACCTCCTCTCACACCACCAATGCCTCTTGCTTATCCAGGACCTCCTCTCTGTGAATAACCAGCTCTACCATGGGGAGGAGCAGCCCCATGACCTCTGGATGGAGCAGCACCCCTTGCTCCTCTACCACCCCTTCCTCTAGCTCCAACTTGAAAATCTTCATAACCATAGTATGGATCTTCATATCCACCATGATAGTTATGGTAATCATAGCCAAAATAATCATAATAATCTTGACATCCATAATAATCTGGAGGATATCCATAACCACTTCTACCTCCATGCCCTCAACCTCTTGTTGGAGGGGGCATATGAGTTGGACCATAATAGTAGTAATCATCATACATCTGATTCTTTGCTGCTTGCCTCTGAGCTTTTCTTTCTTTCCTTTTCTGATCTGGTGGCTTAGCAAAAACAATTTCAATGTTTTCTCCCTCCAAGTCTTTGTCATTCATTTCTTCCATAGCCTTAACAGCACCATCTCGTTCATCAAAATGAATGAATGCATAATCTTTCAGTTTCTTTATTCGTTCCAGTTTTCCAAACTGACTAAATGCCTTTTCTAAAATCTCTTCTGTTACAGTATTGGCAAGGTTACATACAAAAAGTACCTTCACCTTTGCCATAACCTCAGGATCAGGATCTTCTATAGGATCAGCCCATTCAACAGTTCCAACATTTTTCCAGACCTTGACTTTACCACTCATTAGCCTACACCTTGCCTGGGCAGCTGTTTTGTGATCTTGATATTCAAGAAAGCAAAAGCCTCTGTTTTTTTTTTTTTTTTCTTGTCATCTGGTTGGTGGTATAAAATGACGTCTGTAAGACCCGCTGTTACTTTGCTAAATTCTTCAAGAATCTGTTCCTTGGTTTTACTCTTAGGAATAGAGCCCACAAAAAGCCTATTGTTGGCAACCAAGATGCAGACACCAATATGTTTTCCAGAATGAATTTCATGATTATTATACAGTTTAAAAGCCTCCCGAGCTGCTTTTTTTTTGTACAAAAAGTGACAAATGCATAACCTCTATTGAGACCAGTGAGTGGATCCATCATAAGACGAAGATCCCAAATAGGTCCAGCTTTCTCAAATAAAGCAACAAGCTCATCCTCAAATAGATCTCTTGGGATCTTCCCCACAAATATCTCAGTGCCAACAGAAGGCTGCTGACCTGAATAAATGGAATCTGGAGGCAGTCCCCCATGCTTCCTCTGTCCAGTGGTCACATCAAGTGTGTAGCCTGTTCTTCCCAAGAATGCTTTAATTTTTACCTCATCTAGTCCTTTACTAGAGTCCACTACTTTGGTCCCCTGTTTTTCTCTCTGCCTGTAAGTCTTCATGACTCCACATAAAAAGGCACTTTTGTTCTGAACATGAGAGAGATCACTGTCATTAAACTGCTGAAAAATTGCCAATGCACCGTCTTCATTGAATTCTTTCAAAGCTTCAATAGCTCTTTCATCTAAATCACTATGTGCAACTAGCCCTCCCCTTTGGGCTGTGGCCAAGGAATCCTGTCCCAGGGGATCCGGTTGTGTGCTCACTGCTCCCTGTGTCCGTGCGAGTGGAGCTGTTGTAAAATGGCTGCCAAAGTTCACACTGCTGGCAGCAAACCTGATCCAGTTACACTCGCCTCTGAGAGTGCTCCCTGTGCGCACGTGCGCCCCCGCTTGATCCCCCCCTTCCCTCCCCTCCCTTGTGCGTCTGCTTCTCTCACTCACTCCCTCAGCCCCTGCCCTCCACCTGCTCCTCCTTCTCCCCTATCACCACCACCACCACCAGCAGCAGCCGCCGCCTCTGCCTCTGGCCACCTTCTCCTCTTGGCCTTTCTTCTTCCCTCTGTGTTCCTTCCGTCCTGCCCCCACTCCCATCCACGGTGCCTCAGGCAGGAGTGGCAGCCTTGCCCCTTCTCACTGACTCCTGGCATGCTTGCTCACTCCCTCCCTCTTTTGCTCTCTCCGCCCTGTCCCCCAGTCCCTGCCAAGTCTGCTCCTCTCTTTCTCTCTCCCCCAGTTGACACTCACCGGAGGCTCTTGTCATGAGCTGCCAAGGCTATGGATGCCACTTGAGTTCACCAACTCTGATCTTATTTACACAAGGCCATAGCCAAAGTGGAAGCTCTCTCCTCCCTTCAGAGAAAGGTACCTCCTTCTTTGATGGCCCATTCTTTCCTCTGGGATCTCACTGACAGAGATCTTTCATTTAGGCCATTTTTTTTTTTTTTTTGCCAGAGTGTCTTGGCTTTCCATGCCTGAAACACTCTCATGGGCTTATTAGACAGATCTGAATGCCTTAAGGGCTGATTCTGAGGCCAGAGTGCTGTTTAGGACATCTAAAATTCTATAAGTCTGCTGTGTATCCAACTTCCCATGTTGTATAATTTTCTCATTTTAATTCTATCAGTTAATATTAGCAGACACTAGTCTTGTTTATGTGATCCCTTTGACACTTAATTCTCTCATTATGATCAATTATGAACTGAAACTGATCACTTTGACTAGTGAGATGGCATTGGTATACGCCACCTTGATGGGATTGAATTGGAATCCCCTGGCACGTTTCTAACTGTACAGTTTGGCACATGCTCAATCGGACTTACCCCAAATAAAATAAATCTTTAAAAAAAATAAGTTCTGTAGATATCAGCTAGGTACATTTGGTCCAGAGTTTTGATTAGCTCTTGTTTCTTTACTGATTTTTTGTATAGTTGATATGTCCATTGAAGAAAGTGGGCTGTTGTTGATGTCCTCCCTTACTATTGTGTTAAATTGATTGTCTCTGGCTGGCACCGTGGCTCACTAGGCTAATCCTCTGCCTTGCAGCACCAGCACACTGGGTTCTACTCCTGGTCAGGGTGCCGGATTTTGTCTCAGTTGCCCCTCTGCCAGGCCAGCTCTCTGCTGTGGCCTGGGAGTGCAGTGGAGAATGGCCCAAGTGCTTGGGCCCTGCACCCCATGAGACACCAGGAGAAGCACCTGGCTCCTGGCTTCGGATCAGCATGGTGTGCTGGCCACAGCGTGCCAGCCACAGCGGCCATTGGAGGGTAAACCAATGGCAAAAGGAAGACTTTTCTCTCTGTCTCTCTCACTGTCCACTCTGCCTGTCAAAAAAATAGTCTCCCTTTAGATTCATTAATATTAATAATTTAATATCCAGATACCCTTTACTACTGAATTCTACAAAATATTTAAGAACTAACTCAAACACCTTTTAAATCATATACAAAAAATATGAATAGGATGTGAATCTGCCAAACCTCTTACAGATCACTCTGATACCAAAACAGAACAGGACACAATATAAAAGCAAAGCTACAAATCAATGCACTTGGTGAAAATAGATGCAGATGTTATCAACCAAAGCCTAGAAACCCAAATCCAACACATCTACAAGATAGTTTATCAGATCAAATGTCATTTATCTAAGAGATGCATAGGTGATTCAACCTTCACAAATAAAAATCACCATAAACCATGCCAATAGAATGTACAAGAAATATAAGCATCTATATATATGAGGAAAAGCACTTTGCAAAATTCAAGAATGCTTCAAGCTAATGGCCCATCAAAAATTTAATGTAAGAGCTGACCCCAAAATTATAAAGGCTACCTTTTGGCATCTCGTCAAAATCATACTGAATGGGGAAATGCTGAAATCATTTCCTCTCTGTCGCTCCCCCTCTTCGTGGAGGAACAACACAGGACCCTGCGCTGTTCTTTTGTCTGCTTGGCCCTCCCCGGGTTTGCTGCTGGTTCTTCCTGGGTTGGCTACCGGGGTTGGCTTCCCCCTGCCACTTTTCCCACTTCCGCGGGGGAGTGGCACACTGCTGGCCGGCTCTCTCGGGGGCTGCACAGGTGTTCCTCTTAGATGTTCCTGGTGCATGTTGTCTCTCTCCTCCTTTATAGTCCTCTCCACCAATCCCAACTCTGCTACCCACACACCGAGTATGCTGCTCTCCTCCAATCAGGAGCAGGTCCTACAGTTTATTGGTTGAACTGGAGGCAGCTGTGTAGAAGCTGTTTCTCCCTTCTCAGTGCCATATTGTGGGAGAGCAGATGCATAGAATAAGTCTTAATTCCAGTAACTTAGTCTAGTCCGAGTTGCTCCCAGGTGCTCCCCACACCTCTCAGGTCTGGAACAAAACATTATTAATTTCATCACTGTTATTAGTTTCAACATGTTATTCTGTATATTAGAAATATTAAGAGGATCAAATAGGGAGGAGAAAGAAAGGCCACAAAATTGGAATGGAGAAACTCAAAATATTCTTGTTAGCAGATGATGTTATTGTATATAGAAAAATCTAAACCCTGCACAAAAATGTTCTTGGAACTGATAATTCAGTTCAGTAAAGGTGCATTTTACAAAAACAATATGAAAAAGACAGTTGTTTTTTCAAGTACTAGTAATGAACTCAGTGGAAGCAAAATCATGAATAATCACCATTCATAACAGCTACAGTCAGATATTTTGTAATGAATTTTACCCAAAAAAGTGAAAGATCACTACAATAAAAATTATAAAATATCAGTGAAAGACACAAAAATGGAAAGATATTCTTAACTGAAAACAAAAATTCTACTGCACAAATATCTAAAGCAATGGCTTAGACATAGAAAAATACTACAAAATGATGATATAAATTGAAATGTTTAACTGTATTTCATTTATAAATGATACTTTGAGTTTTAAAGATTTTAAACAATTGACTTGAAAGGTGGAGTTAAAGAGTGAGGAAGATAAAAAGATCTTCCACCTGCTGTTTTACTCTACAAATAACTCTGGTGGCTCATGGTTGAACAGTGACAAAAACAGAAGCCTGTAACTCAATCCAGTTCTCCCACATGGGTGACAGGGGCTCAAGTACTTGGGCCATCATCCACTTCTCTTCCAGGTGCATTAGCAGGGGGTTGGATTGGAAGTACAGCAACCCAGATTTGAACTGACACTATGAATGGAATGTCAGGATTGTAAGCATGGTTTACTCTGCTGTATTACAATGCTGGTCCTGACAGTTGTGTTTTTTTAAGCAATGGGATAACACAATTAGATATACATTTTAAAAACATATATGAACAGCTACAAGTCTGAGCAAGGATTTGGGAGGCAGAGTGGCAAAGAACACATTTCAAAGGTCACCTCAGTATTCCTGGTGATATAGAGCATACATTTGACCTTGGATAAAGACACAGGAGAAGCAGAATCAACAAAAATGGCTGAGAGTGCCGTTCACACTGAGAAGGACACAGAATACACTGGGAAGTATCTTAACTCCTTGTATGAGAGTTATAATACACAATTCTCATTCAATTTTAATATAAAGCAAATTTCTGAAATGGCCAGCACTAATGTATCAGTGTTCCATGTGCAGTGCTAAGCAATGTGCATAGATATTTTATAACTCTAGCATATATAAAAAGTGGCCTTATATTCATTCAGTGTTCTTACCTTCACAAAGCATTTCAAGTGGTTCAAGTATCAACATAGAAATTTTAAGTAAGACCACTCATAATAGTCTGGGGTGTTTCAGATGACAGTGAGGTCACCATGGCCATTTGTAACAATCATTTTGTTGTCCTTTAACAACAGTTATACCATATACTTAAATGATAATTATTTTATATGAGCAAAGCCATATGAATTTCTTCAAAGAATGATTTATTGTAAAATGATGCTTTATGAAATTTTCAAAGCTATTATCTTTGATGACAAGGTTATTTTCCACTGTACCTTTCATGATTTATTTTTATCTGTATTTTTTAAAAAAACAGCTATTTCTTTACTTTATCTAATTGAAAGGCAGAACAAAAACAGAAAAGCAACAGAGATCTTCCATTTGCTAGTTCACTCCTCAAATTACCACAACTGTCAGGGTTGGAAAAAGCCATAGCCAGGAGCAAGGATCCAAGATCCAGGGCTCAGATATGTCTCCTTGTGGGTGGCAGTAGCACAAACTGTTGAGGCATCATCTTGAGCTTTAATGTATTGTTTAACCAGGGAGCTGGGTTGGGGTGGAGGTGCCAGGACTGCAATCAGCACTCCAATACCAATGTGTGCATTTTAAATGGTGTCTTTTTTTAACTTTTATTTAATGAATATAAATTTCCAAAGTACAGCTTATGGGTTACAATGGCTCCCCCCCATAACTTCCCTCCCACCCGCAACCCTCCTCTTTCCCTCTCCCTCCCCCCTTCCATTCACATCAAGATTCATTTTCAATCCTCTTTATATACAGAAGATCAGTTTAGCATATATTAAGTAAAGATTTCAACAGTTTGCACCCACATAGAAACACAAAGTGAAAAATACTGTTTGAGTACTAGTGTCTTACACCACTGTGTGAAACTTACCCCTGGCTTATATTCCCCGCAATGTACCATTTTACCTTTTTAACATTTTGTGCTTAGGGAAGTAATTGGCCTTATTTTATAAATGCATAATATATTACCTCACCTAATTTTGCTGTGTGGATTAAAATTATTTTAACACATCACACGTATTGCTTGTGTAGTAAATCATGAAAAAAAGACAAAACCATAGATCGCTAGGATCTTATGCAGAGAAACACATAAGAATTATTTTCCAAATAGATTTAAGTACCCATAAAACTTGTTCTCAGGCTGGCGCTGTGGCATGGTGGGTTAAAGCCCTGGCCTGAAGTTCCAGCATCCCATACAGGCACCAATTCTAGTCGTGGCTGCTCCACTTCCAATCCAGCTCTCTGCTATGGCCTGGGAAAGCAGTAGAAGACGACCCAGGTCCTTGGGCCCCTGCACCCATGTTGGGGACCCAGAAGAAGCTCCTGGCTGCTGGCTTCAGATCAGCTCAGCTCTGGCCATTGTGGTCATTTGTGGAGTGAACCAATGGATTGAAAACCTCTCTCTCTTTCTCTGGCTCTACCTCTCTCTCCTCTAACTCTGCCTTTCAAATAAATAAAATAAATCTATAAAAAACTTGTTCTAATTGAATACATTAAACATATTCAAGGTTGTGCATTTGGTATAGTGGCTAAGATACTACTTAGGACATTTGCACCTAATGCTGGAGTGTCTGGATTCAATTCCTGGGTCTGCTTCCAAGTCCAGCTTCATGCTAACATGTACAATGAAAGACATATTGTGGTCCAAAGACTTGAATTCCTGCCATTCATGGTGGGAACCTTGAATGAGTTCCTGCCTTCTGGCTTTAACTTGGATCATCCCTGTCTGTTGTGGGCATCTGGAAAGTAAATAAGTGGGCAGAAGATGTAGATCTCTCTGTATGTCTCTCTGGTTTTCAACTACAAATACACAAACTTTAAACTACTAATAACTAAAAAGTTATACTTGGCTCCTTACTTTGCATCAAACTCTACATGTATCCTGTTTTTCCTTTGGCTATAACTATTGTAAAGCTTGGTCTAAATTTGATTGTGTGTTGTATTGTTATAAATTATTTTGTCCCTTAATGTTATTATTTCTGTTTGGAGCTTATTCCCCGTTGTATAAAATTCTTCTATTTAAAATATGTGTAATTTTTATCAATAGAAGAAACAACTTACAGATGCAGAGAATCTTTGTAAGAGATAGTTTTGGTTAGGTTGAACTTCTCAAATTTCTATTTTTGTCTCATCCCTCTTGAAACTTTATCAAAAAAAGAAACTTTATCCAAAAATTGAAGTCTTGGGCCATAAATTGTAAGTCCTAAATAACAGAACTTGAATCATTTCTATCTGGATGCATTTTCAATTATGCATGCTATATGCATGCTTATATTTGTGAAATCTGTGTTTTGTTTGCAAAAAAATAAATAAAGAAAATTGTAATGCCCTCATTTTTTCTGTCCTAAACTTGGTTCACATGAAGTCTAGATATGTCAGGGTCTCATTTTGTCTGTACATGATAAAGCTTTGTCTCCCCAGGAGAGAGATTATACTCTTTGCTGTAATGAAAACTCTAAGTCCTGTTGTTTTAATTCCTACTCCCATATTTCCTCTAATAGAAGAGGGAAAAGGTTCTGGGGCTAAATTCTGGGATCCATCATCATATCTGTCTCCTTACACAGCTTAAAATGGGGCCCAGAATGAGCATCATGGGAAGAGGAGCCAAGGAAAGAGGGGTTTAAAAATATGGAAAGGCTGAACTTACCGCACCTCCTGATTTATGTACAAAATTGAAAAAAGCAAAAATGTAAAAAAAATGTAGAAAACGTCCTTATTCTGCTTAAACAGATGACATATATTATGCATCTACCTCAGGAAGTCCCAATGTTTCAGGGAGATGTTGTCTTAGTAAGCTTCCTTTATAAGTATTGAAGTCAGAAACTTCAAGAAAGAAATGAAGCCACTTCAAAAAAACCCACTTAGTCTGACAAAATATTTAGATCAATTCTTGCAACCCAGCTACTATACCTGGGTTGCAGTGATGCCTTTAATGAACATATTATCTGCAAGAGAGAAAAATGGGATGATCGGGAGGGAGGGTATGAAAATTTGGGAAAGAGAAGACATTGCTGGACTGGGAATCTCCTCAGCTAAGGACAACATCCCAAAGATCATTAATGTGATAATTCCCCAGAGTAAAATTGTAAGGCGTAAGGGAGGTAATGATTAAAAAAAATTTAAAAAATCAACCTTGAGATCACAAAATGCATCAAAGACATTTGAAGTTCAACACCAAAAGAAAGAGAAAAATCCCTCTGCATTCTTACAAAGGCTTAGAGATCAAATAAGAAAATATGATGGGCTCAGCCCTGAGAGTCAGCTGAGACAATGGTTTTTAAATTAGATATGTCAAAATTAAAGTTGGCCACATAGAGACAAACAGAAGCTCAAAAAATCTTTGTGTGAAGGAAGATGGATTAAAAAGTAGCATATGGAAAAATTCATATCCACAGTGGAAAAAATAATACACAAAATGTTAAAAACAAGGCCTCCTCAAAGAGACATGAAAGCTCACTGGGGCCAGCAAACTACAAAGAGGGAAGGAGTGACTCCAAAGCCAGTGAAAGCTATTAGAGCCACGGCATTTTACCACTGTGGAAAGCCAGGGCATTTCCAAAAAATGTTCAGAGTTAGAAAAATGAAGATAATTCACCTCTTGATCTTTGATGAGGACTGGGGTGGTGGTGGTCAGTGATTCCTTTTTGAGAGGTTCTTCCTGGAGTACTTAATATATCTAGAGTTGGAAGGGGAGGATTAAATATTCCTTGTGGATTCCAGGTCAGCCTAGTTCTCCCTTGCTTGCCAAACATAGGATATAAAATTATACAAAGAAAAACTAAAAATGTCTGGGGTAAATAAGGATGACTTTCAGGTCCTATTTTTTTTAGTTTTAATAATTTTTATAATAGTGAACAGATTTCATGTAATCTTATGTACAGATTCAGGAGCATACTGATAATTCCCACCATAATATCCACCCTACCCAAGCTCCCACTCTCTCTCCTCCATTCTTTCTTATTATTTTTTTAATTTTTACTATGACATACATTCCATTTAGTTTAAAATCATAAGCTTAACCCTCCACTAAATATTCAATAAATGTAAAAAGAAAAAATGTTGCTTTTGAAAGAAAAAGTTAAATTAGGTACAGAAGAAATGTGAAGTTCTTTCCTATGTATTCCAGAGGTGGGAACCAATCTCCTCAGCAAGTCTAATTATTAAAATTAGGACAGATACTCACAGTAAATAATGGGCAGCTATGAGTCCTAAAATTTCCAGAGAGAACAACAACAACATCATATTGACTCTTCAGTATGGGCAAAAGAGGGAAGTAGAGGAAGGTTAAAATTATGCCTCTAAAAATTAAGCTGAAACAGCTTTACTAGTAAAGAAATCTGATGTGTTTTATAGATTATTACAGGAATTAAGAGCTATCTACTAAATTGCACAGGCTTGTCACACTGTGGTTTAGAATTCTTATACCATTCTCAGTAAAATTCCCCATGACCACACAAGTTTTAGTGATGCTGACTTAAAATGTGATTTCTAGATCTGCCCACTAGACACAGAAAGCAGAAACCACTTTGCCTATCAGTGGAAAATCCGAATGGGGGAAGAAAACAAACTAGGTGGACTGCATTGCTTCAATGATTGACTGAAACACCCAAATTTTTTGGTCAAAGCCCTGGCCTGAAGAGCCAATGTCCCATATGGGCGCTGGTTCTAGTCCCAGCTGCTCCTCTTCTAATCCAGCTCTCTACTATGGCCTGGGAAAGTGGTAGAAGATGGCCCAAGTGCTTTGGCCCCTGCACCCACATGGAGATTCAGATGAAGCTCCCAGCTCCTGGCTTCGGATTGGTGCAGCTCTGGCTGTTGCAGCCATCTGGGGATTTAACCAGCGGATGGAAGACCTCTCTCTGTTTATACCTCTCTCTGTAACTCTATCTTTGAAAAAAAATCTAAACCAAAGAGATAAATATAATTGACTAATTCCAGAATTTAAAATAGGAGGTCATTCTTTTGGAAAAGATTAATTTAACAATCAATGCTGTACAAACCTAGCTGAATTTTATAAAAGGTGGGAGCCTGTAAAACAATACCTGACCATAACTGTTAAGGTATTGTAGAGTATGAAAGCAGATATGAGAGATGGTCCTTTACATGAGGGGATGTGGCTCTCTGAGGATAGTTAAACTTGAGTCATGAGGGAAAATATAATGATTATGCGATTATGGATGGTAATAGTCATTCAATATGTGAAAATGACAGATTACCTATAAACCTGTCTGCTCAGACCTCTGAGTTGTATATCCTCAATCACACTCTAAAGCTTCTTGAGGGCCAAGAGGGGATGTTTACATAGACTCCAGGAATGCTTATGAAGTGGTACAAATTTTTGGAAAAATCTGGACAGAAGGGGTCTTATAAATGGAAATGGAAATGAAAATTGAAAATAACTGTTTCAGAAGATTTTCACAGATATTCAAGTCTCTTGCTTCCCACTGAAATACCTAATTATCATGTAAATTGTCATCAAAAATTAAAGTCACATATATATGTGTGTGTGTATAAAGTTCTTAACATACTTATTAGAATATAGCAATAACTCAACAAATTCTTTCTAAATGAATAAATTAGACCTTGTACTGATCTGATGTACCAAACTAGTACTTATATTTTTTCCAGTTGTATGAATTATTCATGTTCTTCATAAGATATCAGAATAATACCTGAAAGTGTAAAAAATTATCTGGAATTTCACTACCATGAGAAACTCTTATTTGTTGGTATCTCCTTTAATACTGACTGCAGAGCATAACACAGGTGAGCCCAGTCAGTGGTGTTAAATTTCAGCACTGCCACATATTCAGATTGCCCAAGTGATAATAGAATTCCCAGGTCTTATTTTTCTCATCTGTAGAGTGGAGATAACAATGAAACCAATGTCAAATAGTTATTATGGAATTAAATGAGTGAATATTTACAAAACAGCTAAAGTAATTTTTGAAATGTTATACGCATTACATAAATAATGTAATAAATCTTATGAAAATTTGTGCACTCTTCACTCATCTGAATGCTCACTCCAGTGTTAACCAATGTTAGCATCTATTGTGGGTCCTTATGTGCTTTTTTCTTTATCCATATAATCACATATGGTTGCTGGTTATTATTATTATAGAACCATGATCATATACACACTAATCTAGAGAACATTTATTTTAGTAGTTTTAGAGCCTGTTCTGTCAGTTAATTGCTTTCTTTTTTTAACTTTTATTTAATAAATATAAATTTCTGAAGTACAGTTTTTGGATTACAGTGGCTCACCCCCCAAAAAACTTCCCTCCCACCCACAACCCTCCCATCTCCTGCTCCCTCTCCAATTCCATTCATATCAAGATTCATTTTCAATTAACTATATGTACAGATCAAAGTTAATTGCTTTGAACAAGTGACTACTTTATTCCAAGGAAGAAAAGTAAATCATTTTATTGAGCCATACCTGACTAAAGGCCATTTTCTTGGTTTGTCAGAAATTTCTGAAAATTAAAATAGCATATCAGGAAGACAGAGGAGAAACAAAACTGACTAATTATGCTCCCAAACTTGAGGGAACTTTAGGGGCTGAGCTACAGATTTGACACATGCAGTGGAGGCTTCATTTTGAGATAAGTAACTATCTGAAATCACCCAGCAGTTGATAAATGACCTAATTTAATTTTCCTGTAGAAGAATGGCTGCTGATTTGTCTACCTGTTCTATAGTTATGTCACTGCATGTATTACAATCAGTGGAGTAAGCATGAAACTATTAGTTAATAATGAAAATCACTTCTCTGAAGAGCCCTGACTTACCCCATCTTACTAGCCCACCTGGCACATTACCTGGGTTTCACCACTTCGTGAGTGGTTAATGTGAGCCACGAATCAATAAATCAATTAAGAATCATTACTGGGATTCCAGACAACAGGGACCAGGATCAATAATTTTTATTTCGTGAAAATAAATGCAGTTGTGAACCCAATATTTAAAACCTATAGAGATAGACAACGGGGATATACATTAACAGCCATTGCACTCTTTCTAGCCACAGCCACTGTAGACATTCAAGGAGCAAACCAGTGGATAGAAGTGCACTTTCTCTCTCTGTCTTTCTATCTCTACCTCTCTCAAATAAATAAAAGTAATTTTTAAAAATAAAAACTCAAGGTCAAGGCCTGATGCCAGCCATTAAGTCCATTCCTTAAGAACCAAGGTCCTGGGAGTGTGGCCAGGTTAACCCAGTGGAGTGGTTGGAAAGTACATTTCTCTTTGGCCCATCTTGCACATGGATGAATTCCTAATGAAGCAAATATATTCTGAGTTTTGATTGAAATAAACTCCCTGGCCTTGGGACTATGTAAAAATCTATGCTGACTTGAAACAGACTTTTCTTTCACTAAGCACAGAGCATCAAAGCCATGGGGCCAGAATCATGTGAAAGTGAGGTTTCTCTGCATGTTAGGCTGGTTTGTTCTTCTCAGTGTGATAGCTTTTTCATCATTCAGCAAATATTTAATGAGCACCAGCTCTGTTTCACAAACTTGACTTTATAACCTTGATTGAGGCTTGTTTATAGTACAGGTTTTATTGTATTAGGATAGGCTAGATAGAAAGAACAAATATCACCAGATGTGTGGCTGAATGCCACAATGAAAGTCTATTTTTTAGTATGTAACTGTCAAATAGGTATTCAAGTTAGGGCAAAGATCTTGAAAAAGAAATCTAGGCTCCTTGCACCTGAGTCATTCCCATGCACTAGTTCACTGCCCAAATGCCTATAGTGATGTCAGCAGCCAAAAATGCAATCCATGTCTCCCAAGAGTATCAGAAATTCAACTACATGATCCATTGTGGGTTGCCTCCCAGGATGTGCATTAGCAAAATGCTAGAATCAGGAGACAAAGCTGTCATTTGAATCTACATACTCAGTATGGAATGAGTGTATTCTAACTTGATTCTTAATCACTAGGTCAAATACCCACACTCAAACATTTTAATGGCTACAAATATTTCTTTAAATAGTGTCACAATTTAATTAAAATGTTTACTATATGCTTTGCTGTATGAAGCATCTTTTCACATTTGATAGGAGAGAGAAGGGGGGAGAGAGAGAGAGAGAGAATATCTTCCATCCACTGGTTTACACCCCAAATGCCTGCAATAGATGGGACGTCAGGAGCCTGGAAACCCATCTGGATCTCTCATGCTGGCAGACAGGAACCAAGTATTTGATCCATTATTTGCTGACCCCTGGGATGTGCATTAACAGGAAGGTGGAACAGAAGCAGGGACAAGACACAAAACCTAGGCACTCAGACATCGGATGTGGACATCTCAAGTGATGGCTTAATCCTCTGTGCCACAATGTCTGACCCTAACTTTATCTTTGAATTCCATTTTCAATAAAATTTTTGATGTACACATAATGTAATTTATTGGTCTACACTCTAGTGACAATAAAACACTTTATGTAGAGTATTCATGCAGGCTCCTTCTGACATTTATGGTTCATGATTATTGATTATTTATCATATATATATCATATAATTTCCTTATACATATTTTCAAAAAATAGTTTTTGTTTGTTAACAGTTAATTATGTTTCAGAAATATTCAAAGAATATGAGATAACCTGGTACATTTACTGTCAGCTCTCACCAATCTTTTAAGTAGTCAAGTATTTCCATCTGGCATCATTTTCCTCTTCTGGAAGAAACTTTTGAACATTTCCTGGAGTGCAGCTCTGATGGAGATTAGTTATTTAGGTTTGTATTATGTCTCAAACTGTTTCTGTTTTGCATTTGTCTTGAAAATAATTTTTGTATGATTTATTTATTTTAAATGCAGAGCTACATACAGAGAGGAATGGAGGGAGGAGAAAGAGAGAGAGAGAGAAAATCTTTCAGCTGCTGGCTCAGTCCCCAAATGTACCTGGATAGATTAACTTGGGATTGTGTTTTTTGGTTAAAAGTTTTCTCAGTTACTATTTAAAACTAACTATACCTTTTTCTTAAATTTAAATAGGTATTCAAAATTCATTTCAAATAATTGAATACGTCCAAAGGAATCCTGAATATGAAGAATGACAAGAAAGCACTGTGTTACTGTAAGAGGTATTAGAACATTGAATATTTAAACATTTAAAAAAAAAGTATTAGAGAGAGAGACAGAAAGTTGACAGTGAGGGCTCTTCTATTTTCTCATTCATTTCCCCAAATACCAGCAACAACTGAGACACAGCCAGGACAAAACTGCCATGGTCCAGCCGTGGCAGGTCCAAGGGCTCCCGAAGGAGGGGGGTGCCAGTGAAGAGACAAGACAAGGAGATGAGATTTAGTTAGCAAGGGGAGACATCATACTGCTGTTCCATCTCACAACTTTACCTTATACTCTTTTTACACATATTTTTCATTAAGCCTTCTTCCTCCTAAGCCTCTATTCTTTCAGAGAAAGAGCACATCACAAGTGATTGTCTATGCATAACCTTTCTCTATTAATCATGTTTTGTTTCATTTTCCTTTCATGGCCTCATCATAACCTTCCCATTAATCTTTCCTCCATGCATAGTGGATGCCTCAGCTATATGAAACTTGCTTATCTTATCTAAAGTTGCTAGACAAAAAGTCTAAGATTTTTAAGGTTAATGGATTTATTTTAAAATGTTTCTTACAGGATGTGGGGAGCAACTTGGACTAGACTAAGTTACTGGAATTAAGACTTATTCTATGCATCTGCTCTCCCACAATATGGCGCTGAGAAGGGAGAAACAGCTTCCACACAGCTGCCTCCAGTTCAACCAATAAACTGTAGGACTTACTCCTGATTGGAGGAGAGCAGCGTACTTGGCGTGTGGGTAGCAGAGTTGGGATTGGTGGAAGAGGACTATAAAGGAGGAGAGAGACAACATGCACCAGGAACATCTAAGGGGAACATCTATCTGAAGGAACACCTGTGCTGCCCCCAAGAGAGCCGGCCGGCGGTGTGCCACTCCCCAACGGAAGTGGGGAAAGTGGCCAGGGGGAACCGCCCTTCCACGGAGGTGGAAGGGATGGTAGCCAACCCGGGAAGAACCAGCAGCAAACCCGGGGAGGGCCGAGCAGACAGAACAACGCAGTGTCCTGTGTCGTTCCTCCAAGAAGACGGGGAGCGACAACAGGACCTATTGCATTGCCTAATGTTAAAAGTTCCTTGTTCCTTTATTCTATATTTCCAAGCAGGGGCATAACATCTAACCTTTGTAAGAATGTCAGTACTTGTACATCAGTCCACTTGCCATAGTATTAACTATGTACTTACCAGTTTCATCATACACTCCTGTGTAAGGCAAGGGAGGGTCTGTGGGAACAAGCACCTGCATGCTCTTTCTATTTTCTCATAAAACTCATTATACATGTTCCTAATAACATTTTTCTCTATACAGTTTTTAGGACATCCCCTCTCATTTCTCTAGTCACCTCCTGTATTCATTTTTTTACAAGAAACAATTTTGCTTAGCATTGATATTCATGATCCCCACACCCAAACCCAATAACTACATCATTCAGACTATTAAACACAGCAGAGAATGGCTTCAGTTTAGTCATTGACTTCTTGCTTTGCAGAGTTTCCCCTCTTCCGGCTGCAACTTTGTTACACAGCATGGATGACAATGCCTTCACCACAAAACTAGGAGCCTAAACTGAATACCAGAAAACTATTAGTACTATATTTGACATGGGCAACGTCAGTAACCTCCTAACATGTATTCCAAGCAGGTTGTTCTAGGGCAGACAGCAGGGAATGGAAGTGTTTGCAGGGAGGAGGTGGCTGGGGTTGCAAGGCAGAGGTGGTGATGTGAGGGTCATCTCAAATCTAGAGCCAGAACCCCATGCAGGATGTTAGACAAGATCTGCTGGGCCTCCTGGTTCAGTGAAGTGAGCCAACCTGTTCTGGTGGGGACAGATGGCACCTGCAGAACCAGAGGATTTGATCTCTGCTGGGAGTTCAGGGTGGACAGTGGTGCAGGTGCAGCAGGAACAAATGTTGGGAATTCAGGGATGCATGAAACCCTGTAGAACCACCTGAGTGAGTTCCATTTCCTTCCTTGTGGGGAGTGGAAAGTCTCAGTATCTCAGGTGGGCCTGCAGCTCCCCCTGGAGGCTCTGCCCCAATGACTCCAGCCCTCTGCTCCTGCACTGGTGCCAGCATGTGACAGGGGGCTCAGGTGGTGAGCTTGGAAAAATGCTTCATGCAGCAGGAGACACCATGTGGGGATGGGTTTGGCTGCCTGGCCTGCAAGCTGACCTGGTCTCTTCTGGTCTTCCCCATGTTCCAAACATACCAGGCCAGAACAGCCACACCCTGAAGGCAGCTGGACACAGGGTGCCTGACTATACCAAGTCACCCCTGTAGGTAGAGAGCTGCTATGCACTGTAGTTCTCCCATCCACTTAGGGCCTTGTCTAACCTCACATGGGAATCATGTGTGCCCAGGCTGAGCATGGTACTGTCTCCCTGGGACCACCATCACAAATGGTCTGACCTCACTGGTGATGATAGGCAGCATGGCTGTCATGGACACACACCTGGTGGAACAGAACCAGAGGCAGTCAAGATCAGCAAGTGCAACTCTGTGCTGGGTGGGTGACTTGAACTTCCTCCTGGCACTGAGCTAGGTGGCCCTGAGGGCACCACGATGCACAGAGCCAAGCATGGCTATGCCGTGATGCTGTGGTTTCTGTACATCTTCATGCTGGAGATCAGGTTCTGGTTCACCTTCCAGAACTACAAGTCCACATAGGGCAGGGTGGCCTGGCTGACACAGGTGAGCAAGGGCCTGCTTCTGCTGCCATTCTGCATGCCCAGCCTCTTCCTGCTGCTTGTGGCTTAAAATACCAGTTTAAAAACTACTAGTGGTGAAGACAAACTGCTAAATCGTACTCTTCTTAAAGCACAGGGAAACAGTTTGTACCCCTGCATTGGGGTGGCATAGCTGAAATGTGGAGCTGTACTAGAAGCGAGAATGACCCAGCTCAGTCTCTGCAAGGCATAGCCGCATTCTTTTGTAGCTCAGTAATCAGAAGGAACTGAACAAGAGAATGCACAGTCACAAAAGGCTGAAAATACTGGGAATTATAATAGAAAAATAAATAATGTATGGCCATTTTTATTTTGTAATAATTCATTTGTTAAATTTATATACAATTCTGATAATGTTGTTAAGTGAATGTAATTGTACTGCAGAAGCTTAACATCAAAGTTTTTTTTTTTATTTTTAAATCTTTGCTGCAGAGATGGCTGGCTTTGTGGTGCAGTGGGTTAAGTCAACTCCTGTGATATAGGCATCATGTATGTGCTTTTTTTTTTTAGAGTCCTGGCTCCCCTACTTCTACTCAAACTCTCTGGTAATATGTATGGGAGAGTAGCAGAGGATGGCCCCAGTCCTCAGGCCCCTGCATCCACATGGAACACTCAGAAGAAACTCCAGGCTCCTGGCTTCAGGCTGGCCTAGCCCTGGCTGATGTGACCATTTGAAGAGTACACCTGCTGATGGAAGATCTCTCTCTCTGAAATTCTGAATTTCAAATAAATAGAGAAATCTTTTTTTTAAAGAAATCCTTGCTCAAAGTGATGTTCATTCCAAATGAGCTACAGCATATTTAGTCACCATATTACAAATTTTTCAATAAAGATAGGGGTAAATACTGTGTGTGCTTCAGAATCATAAAATCTCAATCTTCAAGTGTGGTCACAAACACACATATTTATATTGCATACTTTTTACAAAATTACTAATTTCTCTAGTGTAATTTAGATTACAATAACTTTTTAGTCATACCTCTATATTGTCAACATATTCAAGGAGTGACAATCCCTTATTAGATGCTTGCACAGAGCTGCTTTGTCTCAAGTGCATCAACCTATCTTTAAATATGAAAAAAGAAACATAATTTGGAATTTGAAACCATTAAAATATTAAGTTATTCTCTCTCTGTAAGATTCTGTTGAAAGTACATATTTGACAGTGTTAATGAAAAAGGTTAATTCCATTGTGGGTGTGGGAGAGACAACAGACCCAAGATTCATGTAGAAGTTTACCATGCATTTCCTATCATTTTATGTTGGGTGTGCTTGGAGGGCTAAATTTGAATTTTTATTTCACACATATAGAGATGAAGAGGGGTGGAGTTAAGGAGTTATAATCCTGTAAGTTCATCAGAGAAGCTACATTCAACCTGACCCCTAACTGTTCATGCCACCCTCATTTTCAAAATTAAATTAGTCGCTTAAAATATCCCTAAGAAATTGTTGCATCTGTTCAAAGTCTCAGTTTTTTTTCAGTCCCAGTGGATAATATCAAAGGAATTACATTTAAATTTCTCATAAAATTATTTGAATAAAATCTCATGACTCTTCAAAAAGGAATATGTGGTTTATATGGTAACGAGAAAGGTTTAACATTATTTACCCCAGTGTGGATAAAGTTGTTCTCTACCTCCTAATTTGAAAGTTATACATTGAAATAACTTGTTTTTATATTATCCATTTTAATATATGCTGTTTATATGCTTTACTGTCTTTTGCCATCATATGTATATATATACATATATACATATACACATATATGTATACATATAAACACACGTACATATCTGGGGATACTTCAAAATATCTATGCAAAAATAGAAAAATGGAATTAAAAGAAGTTGGGGGCAGATCTTGCGGCTCACCACAAAGGACACCTGCAACCCATATTAGAGTGCTGGCTCATGTCCTGACTGCTTCACTTCTGATCCATCTCCCTGTTAATGAATCCTGGGATACTGAAAATAATGCCAAGTATCCGTGCTCTTGTGTCCCTAGTTGGAGAACAAGATAATGTTCATCGGTTCTCTGGCCTGGACAACCCCTGGTTGTTGAAGATAATTGTGAAAGAACTAGATGATGAAAGATCTCTTTCTTCCTCTCTTTTCTTTACAAGTAGTTGAAAATGAAGAAAACTTTTTTAAAAGTTTATTTTTATGCAAAATACATTTTAAGTCCATTCACAGTTTATATCAATAGGTGCCTACATCAAGAAATTGGAAAGGCACCAAATAGATGAGCTTTCAATTCACCTCAAGGATCTAGAAAACCTACAGCAAACCAGACCCAAATCTAGTAGGAGAAGAGAAATAATTAAAATCAGAGAAGAAATCAACAGGATTGAATCAAAAAAAAATTACAAAAAATCAGCCAAACGAGGAGCTGGTTTTTTGAAAGAATAAACAAAATTGACACCCCATTGGCCCAACTAACTAAAAAAAGAAGAGAAAAGACCCAAAATAATACGATCAGTGATGAAAAAGGAAAGGTAACAACAGACACCGCAGAAATAAAAAGAATCATCAGAAATTACTACAAGGACTTGTATGCCAGCAAACAGGGAAACCTATCAGAAATGGATAGATTCCTGGACACATGTAACCTACCTAAATTGAACCAGGAAGACATCGAAAACCTAAACAGACCCATAACTGAGACAGAAATTGAAACAGTAATAAAGGCCCTCCCAACAAAGAAAAGCCCAGGACCAGATGGATTCACTGCTGAATTCTACCAGACATTTAAAGAAGAACTAACTCCAATTCTTCTCAAACTATTCAGAATAATCGAACAAGTGGGAATCCTCCTAAATTCTTTCTATGAAGCCAGCATCACCTTAATTCCTAAGCTGGAAAAAGATGCAGCACTGAAAGAGAATTACAGACCAATATCCCTGATGAACATAGATGCAAAAATCCTCAATAAAATTCTCGCCAAGAGAATGCAACAACACATCAGAAAGATCATCCACCCAGACCAAGTGGGATTTATCCCTGGTATGCAGGGATGGTTTAATGTGCGCAAGACAATCAATGTGAGACACCACATTGAGAGACTGCAGAAGAAAAACCATATGATTATCTCAATAGATGCCGAGAAAGCATTTGATAAAATACAACACCCTTTCATGATGAAAACTCTAAGCAAACTGGGTATGGAAGGAACATTCCTCAATATAATCAAAGCAATCTATGAAAAACCCCTAGCCAACATCCTATTGAATGGGGAAAAGTTGGAAACATTCCCACTGAGATCTGGTACCAGACAGGGATGTCCACTCTCACCACTGCTATTCAATATAGTTCTGGAGGTTCTAGCCAGAGCTATTAGGCAAGAAAAAGAAATTAAAGGGATACAAATGGGGAAGGAAGAACTCAAACTATCCCTCTTTGCAGATGACATGCTTCTTTATTTCAGGGACGCAAAGAACTCTACTAAGAGACTATTGGAACTCATAGAAGAGTTTGGCAAAGTAGCAGGGTATAAAATCAATGCACAAAAATCAACAGCCTTTGTATACACAGACAATGCCATGGCTGAGGAAGAACTTCTAAGATCAATCCCATTCACAATAGCTACAAAAACAATCAAATACCTTGCAATAAACTTAACCAAGGACGCTAAAGATCTCTACGATGAAAATTACAAAACCTTAAAGAAAGAAATAGAAGAGGATACCAAGAAATGGAAAAATCTTCCATGCTCATGGATTTGGAAGAATCAATATCATCAAAATGTCCATTCTCCCAAAAGCAATTTATAGAGTCAATGCAATACCAATCAAGATACCGAAGACCTTCTTCTCAGATCTGGAAAAAATGGTGCTGTAATTTATATGGAGGCACAAGAGACCTCGAATAGCTAAAGCAATCTTGTATAACAAAAACAAAGCCGGAAGAATCACAATACCAGATGTCAGGACATACTACAGGGCAGTTGTAATCAAAACAGCATGGTACTGGTACAGAAACAGATGGATAGACCAATGGAACAGAATTGAAACACCAGAAATCAATCCAAACATCTACAGCCAACTCATATTTGATCAAGGATCCAAAACCAATCCCTGGAGTAAAAACAGTCTATTCAATAAATGGTGCTGGGAAAATTGGATTTCCACGTGCAGAATCATGAAGCAAGACCCCTACATTTCACCTTACACAAAAATCCACTCAACATGGATTAAAGACTTAAATCTATGACCTCACACCATCAAATTATTAGAGAGAATTGGAAAAACCCTGCAAGATATAGGTACTGGCAATTATTTCTTGGAAAACACCACAGAAGCACAGGCAGTCAAAGCCAAAATTAATATTTGGGATTGCATCAAATTGAGAAGTTTCTGTACTACAAAAGAAACAGTCAGGAAAGTGAAGAGACAACCTACAGAATGGGAAAAATATTTGCAAACTATGCAACTGATAAGGGGTTGATAACCAGAATCTACAAAGAGATCAAGAAACTCCACAACAACAAAACCAACCACCCACTTAAGAGATGGGCCAAGGACCTCAATAGACATTTTTCAAAAGAGGAAATCTAATGGCCAACAGGCACATGAAAAAATGTTCAAGATCACTAGCAATCAGGGAAATGCAAATCAAAACCACAATGAGGTTCCACCTCACCCCAGTTAGAATGGCTCACATTCAGAAATCTACCAACAATAGATGCTGGCGAGGATGTGGGGAAAAAGGGACACTAACCCACTGTTGGTGGGAATGCAAATTGGTTAAGTCACTATGGAAGTCAGTCTGGAGATTCCTCAGAAACCTGAAGATAACCCTACCGTTCGACCCAGCCATCCCACTCCTTGGAATTTACCCAAAGGAATTTAAATTGGCAAACAAAAAAGCGGTCTGCACATTAATGTTTATTGCAGCTCAATTCACAATAGCTAAGACCTGGAGCCAACCCAAATGCCCATCAACAGTAGAATGGATAAAGAAATTATGGGACATGTACTTTATAATATCCTATAAGGCAGTCAAAAACAATGAAACCCAGTCATTTGCAATAAGGTGGAGGAATTTGGAAAACATCAAGTGGAGTGAATTAAGCCAGTCCCAAAGGGAGAAATATCATATGTTCTCCCTGATCAGTGACAACTAACTGAGCACCAAAGGGGAAACTTATTGAAGTGAAATAGACACTATGAGAAACAGTGACTTGATCAGCTCTTCTCCTGACGGTTGATGTACAATGTAGTACATTATCCATTTTAGTATTTTTTTTGTTCTAGTACCATTGGTTGAACTTGTAATTAACACACAATTATTCTTAGGTGTTTAAATTTTAACTGAAAAGTGATCCCCGTTAGGAATTTGGAAAACATTATGTTGAGTGAAATAAGCCAATCCCAAAGGGACAAATACCACTTGTTCTCCTTGATAGGTGACAACTAACTGAGCACCAAAAAGGAAACATGTTAAAGTGAAATGAACAGTATGAGAAATGGTGCCTTGATCAGCCCTCACCCTGACTGTTGATGAACAGCTTAATATATTATTCCTCTTAGTATTTTTGTTTGTTTGTTCTACTTAATACTTTTGGTTGAATACTGTAATCAATACACAATTCTTCTAAAGTGCTGAAATTAACTGAAAAGTGATTGCTGTTAAATATAAGAGTGGGAATAAGAGAGGGAAGAGATGTGCAATTCGGGACATGCTCAAGCTGACTTACCTCAAATGGTAGAGTTAGAAACATACCAGGGGATTCGAATTCAATCCCATCGAGGTGGCATGTACCAATGCCATCTCACTAGTCCCAGTGATCAATTTCAGTTCACAATTGATTGTAATGATAGGACTAAGAACCAAAGGGATCACATAAACAAGAATAGTGTCTGCAAATACTAGCTGATAGAATAAAAAAGGGAGAGAATGATCCAACATGGGAAGCAAGATACACAGCAGACCCATAGAATGGCATATGTTCTAAACAGCACTCTCACCTCAGAATCAGCCCTTAAGGCATGCGGATCCGGCTGAAATGCCCATGAGAGTATTTCAGGCATGGAAACCAAGACACTCTGGGGGAAAAAAAAAAAAACCTAAATGAAAGATCTCTGTGAGTGAGATCCCAGTGGAAAGAATGGGTCATCAAAGAAGGAGATACCTTTCTCTGAAGGGAGGAGAGAACTTCCACTTTGATCATGGCCTCGTCTAAATATGATCAGAGTCAGTGATCTCAGGGGGCTTCCATAGCCTTGGCAGCTCATGACAAGTGCCTAGGGTGATTACTGATGCCATAAACAAGAGTGTCAATTTGTTAAGTCAACAACAGGAGTCACTGTGCACTTACTCCTCATGTAGGATCTTTGTCCTTAGTGTGCTGTACATTGAGATTTAATGCTATAACTAGTTCTCAAACAGTATTTTTCACTTTATGTTTCTGTGTGGGAGCAAACTGTTGAAATCTTTACTTAATGTATGCTAAACTGATCTTCTGTATATAAAGAGAATCGAAAATGAATCTTGATGTGAATGGAAGGTGAGAGGGAGTGGATAAGGGGAGGGTTGTTGGTTGGAGGGACGTTATTGGGGGGAGGCCATTGTAATCCATATTCTGTACTTTGGAAATTTATATTCATTAAATAGAAGTTAAGAAAATTATATAAATTAAGTCATATATGAAAATCTAATGGATCAATAAGAAACAAAACTGATACACTAAAAGTGCAACAATATTTAACATCCTCAAACACCCTTGTAGATGAAGAATACAAGGAGTTACATTATCATTTAGATTACAAAGCATGTATAAAATTCAGTATCAGTATCTAGTAATAAAAAAAGTAAAATGTTAGCAAGATAGTTAAAAAATACAGAGATGTGCTTAATCAGATCAAGAATGTCTTATAGGAATGTACAACAAACAACTAAATACAATATCACTGAAGGCTTTTTCCTTGGGGGTCCACAAAGACAAGGCTGCCTCCTCTCATTATCTCTCTTTGATACTACACTGGGGCTGCATTCAGAGAACTAAAATAACAAAAAAGAAATATAAGGTATAAGAATCAACTTTTTAGCAGTGGGGCCTCTGCACCCATGTGGGAGACCTGGAAGAAGCTCCTGGCTCCTGGCTTCAGATTATTGCAGCTCTGACATTTGTGGCTATCTGGTGAGTGAACCAAAGGATGGAAAACCTCTCTCCCTCTTCCTCTCCCTCTCTCTCTCTCTCTCTGCTTCTCTGTATCTCTGTCTTTCAAATTAATAAATATTTAAAAATTAAATTGATTACTAAATACCAGCAAGAAACAAAGAGAAAATATTATATATGACAGGAAGATTAGGAAACATTTATCAATGAATAAAAATAATTTAAATTATGTAACATATTTAAGCAATCATCAAAATCAATATATAAAAATGAATGACTAGACAAAAAATGATCTGAGAATATGAAGAAAAATGAATTACAGGAATTAATAAACAGTGAATAAATGGTAACTAGCCTGAAGCAGATTATTGTACAATCCCACTCATGGAGGCTCCCTGTAGGAACACAGAGTTGAAGCATTTGCATCTGCCTGGAATATCAGGGAGCCAGAAGACCATGCTACAGAGCTGAGTCCAGGATTCTCCCTTCACAACACCCTCATCTCAAAAACCCTAAGTCCTTGCCCATCCTACACTGCCCAAACATGCTGTGCTATGGAAGATGCTGATTGGCTACAGCTTTGTGACATCATAGGTGCCCAAGTGCTTTTCAAATTGTCTAATTAGGCATGCCAGGGGCAGTATGTCACAGTCATATCCAGCATCTGCTGCTGAGAAGCTGCGGTTGGGTCAGGCTCTGCCAGTCTGTGAACAGGAAGTCAGAAGCCTTGGAAAGTCAGAAATGGTGAGTACAGGAAGCCGAGTGTCCTGAGAAGGGGTAGGTGGTGCTGGTGGATTTGCTAGAACTAGCTGTTGGGAGACTGGATCATTTCAGTGTTAAACTCTGGAATCTGTGCACCCCAGTCCAACACTGGGACATATCTTCCCTCTGTCTCCTGTAACCTGTGGACTGAGAGCTGGGCCAGCCTCCAGGACTCCAGGCAGCCTGTCCCCATTAATGCAGAGACTACACTTTAGACCCAAAGCTCTTGACAGCACTGTGCAATTGTCCCTGATGCTACAGCATAGAGCCCCTAGTATAATACTGTATAGCAACAACAAGGGTAGAATTTATGGTCTTGTTTCTGATGCTGAGAAAGTGTCCCACCTGGTAAAATGTTCACAACACCAAGTATGGTGTTGGCTACAGTGTATTCATGTGTGTTCTGTATCACATTGAGACAGTTCACTTCCATGCAAAGCTTTTATGAATGTCAGATTTTATCAAGTGTGTTTCCGCATTTTTCATATGAATGAGTCTTAAATTTTAGTGTATGTTTAGAAATGTAATATTAATATAAACTGCTTTACAACAAATTCAATTAAAATGTTTCTTGTCTGAAGGGAGCAGCTGCAAGTGACAGATGGTTAAGGCTAGTTGATCATATATAACTATTATTGACAAGACACTGAAAATGTTAATGGTAAGCAAACTGCCATTTTAAAACATCAGAGAGGGGCTGTGACATTCTGCTGTTATTGGATTCAAATAGTAATTGCTATAGATAGTATTTAGAATATCTATTGGTGTGCTCTTTACAGTGATCCTCATGAAGAAATCCCTTATTACAGGAAATTTCGATGTTCCTCCCTCTATGACTTACTGTCAAATATGTCTCAAATTATTTTTTCTGGAGAGATGTATCTATGTTAGTTATTGGTGATGTTGATGAGTTAATATGCAAGCTATATAATCTTCTCAAACTTCTGAAAGCCTTCATAATCATTTTCTGAGCCACATGAATTCATACCTCTAAGCTAATGCATCAGATACTCAACAGGAACAATTAGCCTCTCCAGGCTCAGAATTCTTTGTTTTTAAGAATTATTTATTTCAAAGTCAGAGGTACACAGAGGAAGAGATCGAGAGAAAGAGAATCTTCCATCTGCTGATTCATTCCCCAAATGGCCACAAAAGCCAGGCTGGACCAGCCCAAATCCAGTTGCCAGGAGCTTCCTCCTGGTCTTCCTCATTGTTCCAGGGGCTCAAGCTTATTGGCCCTCTTCCTCTGCTTTACCAACAGAGAGGTGGATCGGAAGTGCAGCCACCAGGTTTTGAACTGGCACATGTATGTGATGTCAGCATTTCAGACAGAGGCTTAACCTACTACACCACAATGCGTAGGCCTTTATTTAAAGAGAGAGAGAGAGAGAGAGAGAGAGAGAGAGAGAGAGAGAGATAAGTTCTCATCTCAAAAACTGCATTAGCAAATTGAATATAATTGAAAACAAGTGTTAGCTCTTAGTAAAAGCTTCCACTAAACTATTCACTGGATCTACTGTGAAACTGGCATTAATGTAGACCTGGATGATTGCAGGACTTACAGAACTGGTTATCAGTGTAACAAATAGGATGTACCTTATGACATAAAATATGTGGAAATGAAGTTCCAAAAACTCTTAATGGATTATTTGTGATGTCTGTTAGATGCAGAAATTATTAAATTATTTGACCATGAGGCTATTTTTCTGGCTGCAAATTTAATTTTCAGCACTTACAAATGGGTGGAAATAGATTTTCAGATACTTATCCTAAAATTACAATAGCCAACATCAGTGAATGGAAGTTTCTTTACAAGTTTTATGACTAAATGTAAGGTATTTAAAATATACCTACCTTAAAAACCCTCAAATCCAATGAAATGTAATAAATATAACAATGACTGTTTTTGGGGAAAAGGATAGGATGTTAATGTTTTATAGTTAAAATGTTTTCCAGTGGCTGGTATTGTGGTGTAGTGTGCAAAGCCTCTGCCTGTGATGCCAGCATGTCACAGGGGCACTGGTTCATGTCTCAACTGCTCCACTTCTAGGCCAGGTTTCTGCTAATGTCTTGGGCAAAGGAGTGAGGGATGAACCAAGAGTTTGAGTCCCTGCTATTCACATGGGTAACCGCATGAAGTTCCTTCCTCCTGACTTTGTCTTGGCCCAGCCTTGGATGTTGTGGCCATCTGGGGAGTCAATAATAGATGGAAGGCATCCCTCTGTGTCTCCCTCTCTCTCTTTAACTCTGGTTTTCAAATAAATGAATGAATCATAAAATAATTTTCCAAATGAATCACTTCTGATGGTTTGTAGTATACAAAGATATAATTTGTGTCATCAATAATACAAACTTTAAAGACAATAATATTAATTATTATAAATTAATTCTACAAAGAATAAAATTTTTGTATGCATATACACTTAATGTAGTATCAATTTAACATGAGTCATTGTAACTTTAGAACAATATGCATGATCCCCATAATAACCACAGAGCCATTTTTATATATAAGAGGAAATGCGAAAGTAATCAGGATGAGTCACTACAAAAAAATCAGTTAAACATAAAGGAAGCCAATGATGTAGGAAACATTAAAAAAGAAAATGTAAGACCTAGCCGGTGCCACAGCTCACTAGGCTAATCCTCTGCCTAGCGGTGCCAGCACACCAGGTTCTAGTCCCAATAGATGCACCAGATTCTGTCCCGGTTGCTCCTCTTCCAGCCCAGCTCTCTGCTGTGGCCTGGGAAGGCATTGGATGGCCCAAGTCCTTGTGCCCTGCACCTGCATGGGAGACGAGGAGGAAGCACCTGGCTCCTGGCTTTGTATAGGTGAGTGCACTTGCCGTGGTGGCCATTTTGGGGGGTGAACCAATGGAAGGAGACTTTTTTCTCTGCCTCTCTCTCACTGTCTAACTCTGCCTATAAAAAAAAGGAAGCCAACAAAAGTGGGAGTCACAGAAAAAGAAAATATAAGACCTAGAGACAACACAGAACACCATAGGAAAACTAAGTAATCTAGTCCATAATTAATATTTCCCAATGAGAACATAGAATATGGATAATATTTCCCAATGAAAATCAGAGATAGCTTGAATGGATAAAAACCAACAGAGGTTAAACTATTTAGTGTCTATAAGAGATTCAAATCAGATATAAACAGGTTCTTATTTTGAAACTGAAAGGATGGGGCCGGTGCCGCGGCTCACTAGGCTAATGCTCCGCCTAGCGGCGCCTGCACACCGGGTTCTAGTCCCGGTCGGGGCGCCGGATTCTGTCCCAGTTGCCCCTCTTCCAGGCCAGCCCTCTGCTGTGGCCAGGGAGTGCAGTGGAGGATGGCCCAGGTGCTTGGGCCCTGCACCCCATGGAAGACCAGGAAAAGCACCTGGCTCCTGGCTCCTGCCATTGGATCAGCGCAGTGTGCCGGCCGCAGCGCGCCGGCCGCAGTGGCCATTGGAGGGTGAACCAACGGCAAAGGAAGACCTTTCTCTCTGTCTCTCTCTCACTGTCCACTCTGCCTGTCAAAAAAAAAAAAAAAAGAAACTGAAAGGATGGAGAAAAGTTATTTCATGAAAATGGCAATCAAAAGAGAGAAGAGGCTGTATCGCTATAAATAAGTAGAATTATGACAAAAATACTACAAGACACAAAGAAAGATAAAACATGACAAACTAGTGACTCCTTAAATAACTATAACTATTATAAGGCACATTCACAAATATTTCCATGCCTAAAATTTTCTAAAAGCACAGTCTATCAACAGTATGTTATGGGGGAGGCAAGATGATGGAATAGTAGCAGGTAGGTCTGCTCTAGGTTCCATGAAATTGTTGAAAAAAAAAGTTGCAGGGACAACTGCAGTGGGAGGTGATGTGAAAGTACTGGAAATGGTCTGGACTTGAGTGGAAGATGCAGGCATGCAGCATGGAGCACACAACATGAACACAACAAAGAACCCAGCAGCCCACACTGGCTAGCAAGTTGAGGTAAGACTGCACTGGCCTGTTCCACTGTTGATATGGCTGGAGGGCAGCCTAGTAGACAGCACCATGTTTGAGTCTGGCCCAGAACCCTCAGGAGATCTAGATAGATTACTGCTCAAATGGGGAGTGGGGGAAGCGGCGCATCTCTGTCTCCATTTCTTTCTCCTCCACACCAATGCCCTGTGGCTAACTGTGAAAAGGTTGTGCCATTTCAGACATAAACAGTAGCAGCTGCTCCAGCTCTTCTGTGTACACACAGAAGCTAGAAGGAACTGCCAGCAGGGGCAAATAGAGCAGTTTGAGAGCACTGCTGGGGTCTGCCCCCATACAGACACTGGGACAACAACCATCCACTCTGTTCACCCTGCAATGGGCATGGAATGGGAGCTAGCACCACAGAAGAAAAGTGCCACCCATGGGAACTCTTGTACCTGCCCAGTATAATTGTGAAGAGTAGGGCTGTGGCTGGTGGGTAATGTGAACTCTTGTGATATATGGATTTTTACCAGGGGGAAAATGTGCATTTGGCACTGACTCTGAGTCTAGCTGGGGGAACTGAATTTGATCTGACTGGACAAAACACAAACGAGTAGCAGCTCTGGGAACCACTCATTCTCTCTGTGGACAGAACAGATTAGTGGGGCAGAGTGGACTGTCTTGCATCACTTGACTGTAGGAGCCCTGGATGCTGATACTGTGAAAACATGGTGAAGGTGTTGAGTGGTGGCAGGGTGTAGCTGGGGTTCTGGATAAGCTCTGATTGCAGAACCAAACTCTCAGAACTCCTTGTTTGCCAAGATAGTACATTGCAGCTAGAACTATGCCCACCGGGAGGGCCACACAGATCATTCACAAAGATGAGTGTTCAACACACTCAGGACTAACACCAGGACACTGTTCAGCTTGAAGAAGAGGAGGTGATGGAGTGATCACACCAACAGATGTGACCACCCCCCACTTCTGTTAATCAGAGGAGAACTGCTACCTCCAACTTGGGTGTTACCCTGGATACTTGCTCCACCCTGGAGGACTGACTAAAGCTCTTAGGACACACCAACTATACATTTCTCAGTATTCACTGAAAGCATAGACATTCTGCTAATCCATAGAGGTACAGCTCTAACATAAAAGTCATCAGAGGGAAAAAATAAACAACTCCACTAATGCCTAAAAATAAATGGAAAAATTAAAAAAAAAAGAATATGATCCCCCCAAAGGAACACACCAACATTTAAATGTGAAGATGAAGAGACTGATGGAATGCCTGAAATGGAATTCAAAAAAATTAATCCTAGGATTACTCAAAAGCAATTAGAAGCAAATTGACAAATTAAAAAAGAAAACAATACATGACATCAATAAAAAATTTCCCATGAAATTAAGATATGAAGAAAATGAAATACTAGAAATTAAGAACTCAATAGGTCAAATAAAAATGCAATGACAATCCTTAACAGCAGACTCAGTGAGGAAGAAGAAAGAATATCCAAATTAGAAAGTGAATCTTGGGAAATCCTACAGTCAGAACAACAACAACAACAACAACAACAACAAAAAACACAAGAAGAATATAGAAAACTTAAAACCAATGTCAGAGATTTATGGAATGCTATTGAATGACCCAACATATGGATCTCAGGAGTTCAAGAAGCTGTGGAAAAAGATGATGGACTCACAGGCCTATTTGGTGAAATTAAAGAAAACTTTCCCAGTTAGGAGAAAGAAAAGGACACCCAATAGTGGAAGCACATAGAACTCTTAACAGACATGACCAGAAAAGATCTTCACCAAGACACATATGCAGTCAAACTCTCTACAGTAAAACACAAAGAAAAGATCATAAAACTTGTGCAAAAGAAATACCAGATTACTTTCAGAGGAGCTCTAATTACACTCATGGCTGACTTCTCATAAGAAATCTTATAGGCTAGAAGGGAATGGTGAGATATACTATCAGTCTTAAAAGAAGAAAACTGTCAACCCAGAATACTGTACCATGCAAAACTATCATTTATAAATGAAGGTGAAATAAATTCTTTCCATAACAAACAGAAATTGAAAGAATTTGTCACCATGTCTCCAGCCTTAAAAAGATACTTAAGGAGGTGCTACACACAGAAACACAGAAAAATAGCCATCATTATGAAAGAATGAAAAGGCAGAAAATCCTCCAGATGTACAAAAGAACCAAAGTAAAACAGTAATATTTACAGAAAAATGTCAATGCCAAGTTGTTACTTATCAATAGCCATCTTGAATGTAAATGACCTCAACTCTCCAATTAAATCATATAGACTGGCTGAATGGATTAAACAAGACCCCTCTATTTTCTGCTTACAAGAAACACATCTCCCCAATGAATAAACAGGAATATTGAAAGTGAAAGTATGGGAAAAACATTCCATACTAACAGAATCTAAAACAGGAGTTTTTGTTGCTATCCTAATATCAGATAAAATAGACTTTATCATAAAAACTGTTAAAAGAGACAAAGAAGGACACTATGTAACGATTAAGGGATCAACTCAACAGGAAGCTATGACTACAAGAAATGCATATGCACCTAATTACTAATTACAGGGTGTTTCTTTTCTTTTTCTCCCTGCTTTGTTTCTTTTTTTTAAAGATTTTTTTTTTTTTTTTTTTTTTTTTTTTTTTTTTTAAACTTTTATTTAATGCATATAAATTTCCAAAGTACGACTTATGGATTACAATGGCTTTCCCCCCATACCGTCCCTCCCACCCACAACCCTCCCCTTTCCCACTCCCTCTCCCCTTCCATTCACATCAAGATTCATTTTCGATTATCTTAATATACAGAAGATCAGCTTAGTATACATTAAGTATGGATTTCAACAGTTTGCTCCCACACAGAAACATAAAGTGAAAAATAATAGATGATTTTTTAAAATGATGATGAAATCAGAGCAGACCTATTGTCATGTTTAATCCCAGTGAGAGTCAAGTTGGGAATTGATAAAGATTTATTTATTTATTTGAAAGTCAGAGTTACACAGAAAGAGGAGAGACAGACACAGAGAGAGGACTTCCATCTGATGGTTCACTTCCCAAATGGCTTCAACAGCCAGAGCTGCACTGATCTGAAGCCTGGAAGAAGTCAGGAGCTTCTTCTGGGTCTCCCACAGGGGTATAGGGGCCCAAGGATTTGGGCAATCTTATAACTGCTTCCCCAGGCCACAGCAGAGAGCTTGATTGGAAGTGGAGCAGCTGGGCCTTGAACTGGCACTCAGATGGGATGCTGGCACTGCAGGCCAGGGCATTTACGTGCTGTGCCACAGTTTCAGCAAATTCAAAACAGTACCACACATCTTGGACCACAATGAAATGAAATTGGAAATCAACTCAAAAATCTCTAGAATATATGCAAACACATGAAGGCTTAACAACATGCACCAGAAAGCACAGTGGGTCGTAGAAGAAATTAAAAGATAAATTTAAAAAATTGTGGAAACAAATGAAGATGACAATATGTCATACCAAAACATATAGGGCACAGCAAAAGCAGTAATGAGAGAAGGTTATAGCAACTGGCGCCTACATGAAGAATTTGGAGAGATACCAAATAATTGAGCTATCAACACATTTAAGGACCTAAAAAAACAAAAACAAACCAAACTCAATATGATTAGGAGTAAAGAAATAATTAAAATTAGAGAAGAAATAAAATTTAAACATAAAAATATAAAAAATCCATGAAATGATGAGCTGCTTTTTGAAAAAATAAATAACACTGATACACTATTAGCACAACAAACCAAGAAAAGGAGGGAAAGGACATAAATCAATGGAATTAGAGATGAAAAAATAAATGTAAGAATACCATGGAAAAAGAATTAACAGGATTTAAGGCAAAGAACTGTATGTCAACAAAATGGGAAACCTGGGAGAAATGGATAGATTCCTAGATACATACAATCTCCTCCAAAATTGAATCATGAAGACAGAAAACAAAAAAGACCAATAACCAAGACAGAAATTGAATCAGTAATAAAGACACTCCCAAAAAAGAGAAGCCTAGGACCAGATGGCATCTCTGCTGAATTCTACCAGATATTTAAAGAACTAATTCCATTTCTTCTCAAGCTGTTCAAAACAATTGAAAGTATTGAAACCTCCCAAACTACTTCTGTGAAGCCTGCATCACCTTAATTCTGAAGCCAGAAAAAAGATCCAACAGAGAAAGAGAACTATAAACCAAAATCTTTGATCAACACAGATACAGAAATCTTCAACAAAACATTAACCAATTGAATCCAACAACACACCAGCAAGATCATTCACCTGGACCAAGTGGTATTTACCCCTTGTATTCAGGGTAGGCTTAAGATACATAAATTAATAAATGTGATACATCACATTAACAAACTGAAGAATAGATGCAGAGAAAGCATCTGATATGATACAACACCAATTCATGTTGAAAACCTTAAGCAAATTGGATATATAAGGATATTTCCTCATGCAATCAAAACAATCTATGGCAAACTCACAGCTAGAATACTATGGAATGGAGAAAAGCTGGAAGCAGTCCACCTATGATCCAAAACCAGACAAGAATGCCCATTCTCCTCACTGCTATTTAATAGAGTTCTAGAAGTCTTAGCCAGAGCCATTAAGCAAGAAAAATAAATCTAAGGGTTACAAATTGGAACAGAAGAAATCAAACTACATTTATTCCAAAAGGATCCCAAAAACACCACTGAGAGAATGCTGGACTCATAAAATAGTTTCATAAAGTGGCAAGATATAAAACCAACACAGAAAAATAAAGTCTTTGTATACACTGACAAAGTAATGGCTGAGAAAGATCAGTTCCATCCACAATAGTACCAAAATAATCAAATATCTTGGAGTAAATTTAACCAAGGACGTCAAAGATATCTAAGATGAAAATTACAAAATGCCAAAGAAATAGAAAAAGACATAAATGGAAAAATTATCCATGTTCATGGATTGAAAGAATCAATATAATCAAAATGCCCATATTAGTAAAAGTAATTTGAAGATTCAATGTATTTCTAGTGAAAATATTAAAGACGTTCCTCACCTATCCAGAAAAAAATGATGCTAAAATTCATATGGAAACAAGAGACCCTGAATACCTAAAACAATCTTATGTAATAAGAAAAAAGACAGAGGCATCACAATACCTGATTTCAGGACATACTACAAGGAAGTTATAATCAAAACAGCCTGGTACTGGCTGAAAAATAGATTGGTAGACCAATGAAACAGAATAGAAATTCCAGAAGTGAATCCATGCATACAACCAATTTATCTTTGATCATGAAGCTAAAATCTATCACGGGAGAACTGAGTCTCTTTAACAAATGGCTCTGGGGAAACTAGATCTCCATGTGCAGAAGTATGAGATTAGACCCCTACTCACACTTCACACAAAAATCCACTCAAAAATGTATCAAAGACAAAAATCTATGACCTGATACCATGAAATCTTCAAAGAACAATGGGGAAACTAGGCAAGATTTTGGCATAGGAAAAGAGTTCTTCGAGAAAACTCCAGAAGCACAGGCAATTAAATCAAAATAAGACAAATGGGATTACATAGAGCTAATCTTCTTCACTATAAAAGAACCAATCAGCATAAGTAAGAGGTAATGGACAGAATGGAAGAAATTATTTGCAAACTACAAAACTGATACAGGGTTAACATCCAGAATCTATAAAGAGTTCAAGAAACTCAACAACAACAGCAACAATAACAACAAACTAAGTTAAGAAATGGGAAAAGTAGTTGAACAGGCATTTTTCAAGAAAGGAAATTCAAGTGGCCAACAGACACTTAGAAAATGTTCAGGGTCACTAACTATTAAGGAAATGCAAATCAAAACCACAATGAGGTTTTGCCTCACACCAGTTAGAACAGTCCACATACAGAAATCAACAAACAATAAATTCTGAAGAGCATGTAGGTAAAATGGTACCCTGGTACACTGTTGGTGGAAATGTAAACTGGTACAACCACCATGGAAGACAGAGATCTCAGAGATCTGAATATAGACCTACCATACAGTGTAGCCATCAGACCATCACGCTCCTGGGAATTTACACAAAACAGAAGAAAAGAGATGAGTTATCTGAACCTCCATGTTTATTACAACACAATTGACAATAGCTAAGACAGAATCAATGCTGATGCCCATCAACTGATGACTGGCTAAAGAAATTTTGTTATAGTTACACTATGCAATTCTACTCAGCTGAGAAAAAGATGAAATCCTGTCTTTTATAATGAGATGGTCACAACTGAAAACCATTATCCTAAGTGAAATAAGACAATTCTGAGATGACAGATACCATATGTGTTCCCGGATCTGGGATAACTAACATAGTATCTGAAATATAATGTAATGGAGTGAAATAGATATCTTGAGATTTAAAAAAAAGTTATAAAAACTTTAAATCAAATTATAATTAGTGAGAAAATTAATAAGAGATAGACATGAATTAATAATGAAACCCCAGAATGGAGATAAAGCTGAGTACGAATGCATTCATGGGTGAATTTTAAAAAATACAAAATATTTTTTTAACTTTTATTTAATGAATATAAATTTCCAAAGTACGATTTATGGATTACAATGGCTTCCCCCACATACCGTCCCTCCCACCCACTACCCTCCCCTTTCCCACTACCTCTCCCCTTCCATTCACATCAAGATCATTTTCAATTATCTTAATATACAGAAGATCAGCTTAGTATACATTAAGTAAGCATTTCAACAGTTTGCTCCCACACAGAAACATAAAGTGAAAAATAATAGATGATTTTTTTAAATGATGATGAAATCAGATCAGACCTATTGTCATGTTTAATCCCAGTGAGAGTCAAGTTGGGAGTTGATAATTTCTCTCTCTTTTTTTTTTTTTTTTTACAGAGGATCAGTTTAGTATACATTAAGTAAAGATTTCAACAGTTTGCACCCCCATAGAAACACAAAGTGAAATATACTGTTTGAGTACTCGTTATAGCAATAAACCTCAATACACAGCACATTAAGGACAGAGATCCTACATGAGGAGTAAGTGCACAGTGACTCCTGTTGTTGAATTTACCAATTGACACTCCTGTCTATGGCATCAGTAGTCTCACTATGCTCCAGTCATGAGTTTCCAAGGCTATGGAAGCCCTCTGAGTTCTCTGATTCTTATCTTGTTTAGACAAGGTCATAGTCTAAGTGGAGGTTCTCTCCTCCCTTCAGAGAAAGCTACCTCCTTCTTTGAAGACCTGTTCTTTCCACTGGGATCTCACTCGCAGAGATCTTTTGCCAGAGTATCTTGGCTTTCCATGCCTGAAATACTCTCATGGGCTTTTCAGCCAGATCCGAATGCCTTTAGTGCTGATTCAAAGGCCAGAGTGCTATTTAGGACATCTGCCATTCTATGAGTCTGCTGAGTATCGCACTTCCCATGTTGGATCACTCTCCCCTTTATTTATTCCATCGGTTAGTGTTAGCAGGTACTAGACTTGTTTAAGTGCTCTCTTTGACTCTTAGTCCTTTCATTATGATCAATTGTGAACTGAAATTGATCACTTGGACTAGTGAGATGCCATTGGTACATGCCACCTTGATGGGATTGAATTGGAGTCCCCTGGTATGTTTTTAACTCTACCATTTTGGGCAAGTCAGCTTGAGCATGTCCCAAATTGTACATCTCTTCCCTCTCTTATTCCCACTCTTATGTTTAACAGGGATCACATTTCAGTTTAATTTTAACACTTCAGAATAACTGTGTATTAATTACAGAATTAAACCAGTCATATTGAGTAGAACAGACAAAAAAACTACTAAGAGGGATAATGTATTAAGTTGTTCATTAACAGTCAGGGCTATGCTGATCAAGTCACCGTTTCCCATAGTGTCCATTTCACTTCAACAGGTTTCCTTTTTGGTGTTCAGTCAGTTGTCACCGATCAGGGAGAACATATGGTATTTGTCCCTCTGGGACTGGCTTACTTCACTCAGCATGATGTGTTCCAGATTCCTCCATTTTGTTGCAAATGACTGGATTTCGTTGTTTCTTACTGCGGTATAGTATTCTAAAGAGTACATATCCCATAAATTCTTTCTCCAGTCTACCGTTGATGGGCATTTAGGTTGGTTCCAGGTCTTAGCTATTGTGAATTGAGCTGCAATAAACATTAGGGTGCAGACCGCTTTTTTGTTTGCCAATTTAAATTCCTTTGGGTAAATTCCAAGGAGTGGGATGGCTGGGTCGAAAGGTAGGGTTATCTTCAGGTTTCTGAGGAATCTCCAGACTGACTTCCATAGTGGCTTGACCAGTTTGCATTCCCACCAACAGTGGGTTAGTATCCTCGCCAGCATCTGTTGTTGGTAGATGTCAGCATGTGAGCCATTCTAACCGGGGTGAGGTGAAACCTCATTGTGGTTTTGATTTGCATTTCCCTGATTGCTAATGACCTTGAACATTTTTCCATGTGCCTGTTGGCCATTTGGATTTCCTCTTTTGAAAAATGTCTATTGAGGTCCTTGGCCCATCTCTTAAGTGGGTTGTTGGTTTTGTTTTTGTGGAGTTTCTTGATCTCTTTGTAGATTCTGGTTATTAACCCTTTGTCTGTTGCATAGTTTGCAAATATTTTTTCCCATTCTGTCGGTTGTCTCTTCACTCTCCTGACTGTTTCTTTTGCAGTACAGAAACTTCTGAATTTGATGCAAAACAATACCAAAATAAAAGCAACTGCTTGTTTAAAAGATTTTACAGAAATGATTTTCTCTTAGAAAGCAAGGTTAGTTCAACTTATGAAAATGAATCATTGTCATAATGCCACATTATCATAATGAAGGGAAAAATATGACCATTTAAACTGATACAGAGAAAGTCACAACACCTGTTCATGATAAAGAGATTCAAAAAATTAGTACTAGAAAACTATCTCAACACAATAAATAATGAAAGAAAAAACAAAGTTACCATTAATTTTTTCTCAATGAACAGGTATAAGGTAAAATGTACACTTTCACCATTTGTAATCTACATGGCCCTAGGAGACTTAATTAGACTAATTAGGCAAGAATGAAAACACATTCAAACTGAGAATTAAGATATCTTTATCTAAATATGCATGAGAACACATATTTGTATAGAGAAGCATTTCTGTTTATTAATCTGAATTATAACACAGATAACTTGAAATTCTTCAATAGTCATCCAATTACTATACAAGCTGAAAGTTAGAAGTGATTAACATATGAATTGGAGTGTGCAGAGTGCTTTGGAGCCTATGTGGATGGTATAGAAAGACCTGGGTATAGGTAGTGGTGATATCCTCATGGGCTGTGAAGAGACACATCACCTGGCAGTGTGGATGTTGTTCTGGGTGGAGGAATGTGGTGGCATAGAAGAAATCTGAATCTTCATGGGCAGTCTTCAAAGTTAGGTGTGTGAGACCAATCCCCTGGACTTGCTCTCCAAGTAGGGCCATATCTGGGAGATGGTGCTCAAGGATCTGCATGCCTTGAGACCCTCTTAATGGGCTGCAGGGACCCATCAGATACTGAGGATACAATTTATGGAAGGAATGATTAAGATTATGGTCCATGTCTCCATCAGGTGGAGTTTCTCTGCTTACCAACATTGGACTGGTTGGCCCCATGGTGGGAGGAATGGTCAGTCTCTAAGATCTGATATCTGAATTGTTGATTAGTTGATTTAGGAATTCTTCCACCATGAAGTTGATTGGACCTAAAGGATAAAACTCAAGAAAAGGAGGTGTATGGGCTGGAATTGTGGTTTAGTATGCTAAGTCTCTGCCTGTGGTGAGGGCATCACATATGGGTTCCAGTTTGAGGCCTGCCTGACCCATTTCCAATCCAGCTCTCTGCTAATGGCCTGGGAAACCAGTGTAACATGGCCCAAGTACCACCTGCACCCATGTCGGAGACCTAGAAGAAAGTCCATGCTCCTAAATTTTGGCCCAGCTCTGGCTGTTGCAGGCATTTCAAGAGTGAACAAGTAGATAGAAAACAATTCTCTCTGCCTCCCTCACTCTCTGTAATTTTGACTCCCAAGTAAATATAAATCTTAAAAAAGAAGAGGAGGTGTCCATATAAAGATGTGCACATGGATGGAATGGGGATGATTAAGTGTCTTAAAAAATATGGAATATATCCTTGGTAAACCAGATGGCACCAAATTCTGTTCTGATATGGGTGTAACTTCCTGCATTGGAGTTTATGCTGACATAAACATCAGCAAGGGCTACTCACTGTCTGGGTTTGGAATAAGGAGCTGTGACATTCCATACCAATATAGACATAATCTACAGTAGCTCTCTTCCTTAAGGCCCTACTGAGATATGATGCTTCCTTTGTTTTTCTTTTTTTCTTTTAATTTTGGCTAAATCACCAGTTTTGTACTTATAATATATATTCCAGATTGATGACTTGGTGGCTTAGGTATTCTTAAGGAAATAAAAATGAAGTACATAATTTCTACAAGGGCTATATTAGTAGCTTAAGCTTGTAGAAATTGTAGTTTTTTGTTCAGAAAAGAAGTTGTATATTTTTCAATCAAAATTATGGAGAGAAAAACCGAGCTATATCTTTTGTAGGTTGCTCTGCTATAGAGCTCAGTATTATAGTGACATAGTGGGCTCTTTGTTCCATTTTTTTTCCTTACTTTCATAAATTTTCCAAGGCATTTCTTACAAATACTCACTGTATTTATTTTGGATATTTCCATGTACTTCACAATTTTCTTTCTCACTACTGTATTATACATTCCTTAATATATATTTTAATATCTCTGATCATTCTGTCACATAAAGTTCCTTCAACACATGTAAGAATGCAAGTTGTGAATGGACAAGGCCACCTAAAATTCCTTTATGCAGAATTTCTCTTGACAAAAATTATTTATAAAAGTACAGGTTGGAGGGGATTCAAAGATGGTTGAATAGGGAAGAGAGGTGCTGATTCTGACAAGAGGAAGTACTAGAAAAAATAGAAAGTAAATTCTCAGGGGAGAGTTGGAGAGAAGCTTGCAGTGGAAATTCTACAGAAAGAATAGGAATGCTGTGGAGCAGCACGGAGAGTGCAGATACACAGCAGCAAGTGTCACACTACACGTGAATCCCACAATCCTCAAGGAGACAAAAGGTTCTAATATCAAGGTGAGGGCACATTGTGGCAACCTGTACCACTGGTGATATGGCATGAGGGAGAACCTCTCAGACTACACTGAGTTTGAATCCATCTGGAACCCGAGGGAGAGGGAGGATAAGCACCTCATCCAGTGAAGGAAAAGCACATTTCTTTCTCCTCATCCCCACACAAGGGTGCTCGCAACAGGGAGAAGGTACCATCTTGATACCAGCAGAAGCTGCGTTGGCTCTCCTGTGCATGACTGGGGGAGATTCCTAGAAGAAAAATGCTGTGTTCTCCACTGACTTTGAGTCTGGTTGGAAGGGTTGAGAGGGAGCTGTGCTCCTATTTAGGATTTAGAAGCGCCCCCAACCTCTCAACATATCACAGGCTCTGGGGCTCAAACTGCCAAGGCAGATCACCCCTAAGCAGCTGGCTCTGGAAACAACTCTGCTTTCTACATGGATGAGGCAGGCTCATGGGGCAGAGGGTATCCTCTTCACCCCATGACTGTTGGAAATATGTGAATGCAAGATATGGCATGGGACCTAACTGGGTTTCTGGGCAATCACTGTGACTGGCATCAGAAGCTCAGATCTCCCTAACTGCCTGAGATAGGTCACTACAGAGGGTCCCATGCTCACTCTGAGGACTGCACAGATTCTGTTTTGCAGTTCATGCTTCAGCATAGGTGAGATTTATACCCATCATGGGCTGATCCTGAGCACTGATCAACATGGAAGAGAGGAGTGAGGGTGTGATTATGGCAACAGGCATGATCGTACCCTCAATCCTACTGACAATACATATTCACCAGGCCCAACATGGGTGTCGCCTTGGATTCTTGTCCCACACTTGAGCCCTGACCAGAGCTGACTTGCCTTATCAAGCACCTCTGTATTCAGTGAGGGAGCAATCACTCCACTCAGCCACAGAGGCACAGGTTGAAGATAAAACATACCACTGAAAAGAGTTTAGAAGGATACTAATCACATTTTTCAAATACGAATGTACATCCTCCTCCAAATAGTTGCTGTTCATACTTGGATCTAAAGTATCACAAGTTGATTCCTTTGACTGAGGTCAGGTGCCATGCTGAAAAATGCAGAGAGTACCTCAAAAAATGGTACTGGGAATGAAGGGAATGAAAACACAATATAAACAGAAATTAGAGACATCTATACTCACCTAAAATGACATGTAGTCTTCAGAACCAAAACCAAATGTATTAAAACGGCCTTACTATAAGGCACATTATATTTCCTAAAGCACAAGAACATTTCAATAATAAAAAATTGATACAACTTTTAATATGCAAAGAAGAGAATGATGTTTTCAAAAATATTGTATTTATTTTCTTAAGTAATACTTGACCATTTGGTGGCTGTGATAAAAAGATTCCTTAAAAATCTGAAAGAGAACAAGAAAAACACTGCCATAATTAAATTACCAGATTGGCATCATTGGATCTTTGCCACTAACAACAAGAATGCTATCGAAAATAACTAAACTTAATTCTGAGGAATTCCGTATTGTAAAATTAAATCTCTGAGCATGTGATACTTCACTATCAATGAAAGGATTTTTATTGAAGATCAAATTTTCAATTCAATCATCTGCAAAAAATGAATGTTTTAAAATTGAAAATATGGTGCTGGCTCTGTGGCACAGCAGTTATAGCCATGGTCTGTGGTGCTGGCATCCCATGTGGGTACCAATTTGAACCTCAGCTGTTCTACTTCCTGGCTCACTGATGGTGTGCCTGGGAAAGCAGCAGCAGATAGCCCAAGTATTTGGGCCACTGCAGCCATGTGGGAAACCTGGAAGAAGCTCCAGGCTCTTGTTTCAGATTGGCCCAGCTCCAACCACTGTGGCCATTTTGAATGTGAACCTTAAAGTGGAAAACACCTCTCCCTCCCTCCCCCTCTCTCTCCTTCTCTCTCTCTCTCTCCCCTCCATTAACCCCCTTCACTCTCTCTCTGTCTCTGCATTTCTGTAACTCTGCCTTTCAAAGAAATAAATGTCTTTAAAAATGGAATTGTGTCTTTCAATCTTAAACTATACAGAGGAAAATGAATAAAGCACAATGTAAATAAAGGAAATAATACGAATCATATAAACCAATGAAACAGAAAACAGAAACATGATATAGAAAAATGAATGATCGCCCGGGCAAGATGGCGGAATAGGAAGGGAGCACACTGATAGTCCGGGGAGAGATAGTTTAATAAAAGTGGAGATACTGCAGGTTCAAGGAAGAGTAGGGGAGGAAACAGCAGAAGAAACTCTTCCAGAACACGTGATTCACAGCGGACCTGCATGGAGAGCCTGGGAGCACACAGTTCGGGACACCAGCAGCAGACTCAACACAACAGCACTGGAACGCGAGGTGAGCTGAACCTCAATAGCCTGAGACACCGGCGGGCAAGCAGAGAGAGGAGACTAGAGGGAACTGCCCCCTGGGGTGCGGGAAGTTCACCAGGCTAACTGGAAGAGAGAGAGAGAGAGAAAAAAAAAGTGACTGATACGGACACGGGTTTCTCTCTCTCCGCTTACCTCTCAAGGGCGAGCAAGACAAAGAGCAGGCGCAATCTTGGACATACGTCATAAGCAGAGTGACCTCAGGTCTGCATTGGCCCTGAGCCTAGCAGAAAAACCTGACTCTGGGCGGGGCGAATTAACAGGAGATTAGGACCTAGTAAATTTGTGGTGCTACTGAACTGAGACTGTGAAAAAAGAGACGGTGGGGGAGAAAACTCACGGAATTCACGTGAGCACTCTCCAGAGATGCTACAATTCCGTAACTTTGGCAACACAGTGGGAGACTGAAGGAGACTTTGAGCCCACTCAGGGCTGAACAGATTCCCTGTGTGGTCCTTGGGAAAGAGCTTCCGGTCTCTGGCTCCTGTGGGTATATTATTTGCCTGCGAACTACCTTCAACTTCGTTCAGCTGTGTGAAATTACTTCCCTTTTGAATCAAAAAAAGAAAGAGAGAGAGAGATCTACCACGCCTAACCTGGGAGTGTCACTTTTGGCACACCAAACAGAGCTCTCAGGCCACACCCATCACAAGCCTCTAAGGCTCCATCAAAAACAGATAGTCCACTTAATTTAGAGTCATAGTATAACAAGAAAAAGCACCACAGTGAAGAAACCAAATATCTCCAATATGCCAAATAACAAATGCAAAAACCGAGGTAATAAAAACAAGGAAGTCACCATGACGCCCTCAAATGAAAAAGACACCCCAATTCAAGATTATGAAGATGATGACATAGAAGAAACGCAAGAAGCAGATCTCAACAAATTGATAAGAACATTAAGAAGTTCTCAAAAACAAATTCTTGAACTACAGAAATCCTTAATGAAAGATAGAAAATCTCTCTCGTGAAAATGAAATATTAAGGAGGAATCAAAATGAAATGAAACAACTAGTACAACAGGAAACTGTGAGAGTGATTGAAGTGAAGAATTCAATAGATCAAATGAAAACCACAGCAGAGAGCCTTACAAACAGAATGGGTGAAGCAGAAGAGAGAATATCGGACTTAGAAGACAGAGAACAGGAAAGGATACAGTCAGACCAAAGAAAAGAAGAGGAAATTAGAAATCTAAAACATATTGTCGGAAATCTTCAGGATACTATTAAAAAAACCAACATTTGGGTTCTAGGAGTTCCTGAAGGCATGGAGAGGGAGAAAGGATTAGAAGGCCTTTTTAGTGAGATATTAGCAGAAAATTTCCCAGGTTTGGAGAAGGACAGAGGCATTCTATTACAGGAAGCTCACAGAACCCCTACTAAACACGACCAAAAGAGATCCTCACCACGACACGTTGTAATTAAACTCTCCACAGTGAAACATAAAGAAAAGATCCTAAAATGTGCAAGAGAGAAACGTCAGATTACTCTCAGAGGATCTCCAATCAGACTCAAGTTGACTTCTCATCAGAAACTCTACAAGCTAGGAGGGAATGGTGAGATATAGCCCAGGTACTAAGAGAGAAAAACTGCCAGCCCAGAATATTATATCCTGCAAAGCTATCATTTGTGAATGAAGGTGAAATAAAGACTTTTCATAGCAAACAGAAATTGAAAGAATTTGTCGCCACTCATCCAGCCCTGCAAAAGATGCTTAAAGATGTGTTACACACAGAAACACAGAAACACGGTCATCAATATGAAAGAAGGTAAAGGAAGGAAACCTCACAGCAAAAGATCACAGGGAATTCAAAGCATATATTAGAACTTATCTTTGGCAAATGGCAGGGCAAAGTTACCACTTTTCATTAGTCACATTGAACGTGAATGGACTGAACTGTCCAGGTAAAAGACACAGATTGGCTGATTGGGTTAAGGAACAAAACCCATCAATTTGCTGCTTACAAGAAACACATCTTTCCAACAAAGATCCATACAGACTGAAAGTGAAAGGCTGGAAAAAGATATACCATGCCAACAGAAATGAAAAAAGAGTGGGCGTAGCCATCTTAATATCGGACAACATAAACTTTACCACAAAAACTGTTAAGAGAGACAAAGAGGGGCACTATATAATGATTAAGGGATCAATACAACAAGAAGATATAACAATTATCAATGTATATGCACCTAACTACAGGGCACCAGTTTATCTAAAAGATTTGTTAAGGGACTTAAAGGGAGACTTAGACCCCAATACAATAGTACTGGGGGACTTCAATACTCCACTCTCAGAAATAGACAGATCAATAGGACAGAAGATCAACAAGGATACAGTAGATTTAAATGACACTATAGCCCCAATGTATCTAACAGATATATACAGAACTTTCAATCCTACAGCTAAAGATTTTACATTCTTCTCAGCAGTACATGGAACCTTCTCTAGGATTGACCACATACTAGGCCATAAAGCAAGTCTCAGCAAATTCAAAAGAATTAGAATCATACCATGCAGCTTCTCAGACCATAAAGGAATGAAGTTGGAAATTAGCAACTCAGGAATCCCTAGAGCATATGCAAACACATGGAGATTGAACAACATGCTCCTGAATGAACAATGGGTCACAGAAAAAATTAAAAGAGAAATCAAAAATTTTCTGGAAGTAAATGAGGATAACAGCACAACATACGAAAACTTATGGGACGCAGCAAAAGCTGTGTTAAGAGGAAAGTTTATATCAATAGGTGCCTACATCAAGAAATTGGAAAGGCACCAAATAGATGAGCTTTCAATTCACCTCAAGGATCTAGAAAACCTACAGCAAACCAGACCCAAATCTAGTAGGAGAAGAGAAATAATTAAAATCAGCTAAGAAATCAACAGGATTGAATCCAAAAAAACATTCCAAAAAATCAGCCAAACGAGGAGCTGGTTTTTTGAAAGAATAAACAAAATTGACACCCCATTGGCCCAACTAACTAACAAAGAAGAGAAAAGACCCAAATCAATAAAATCAGAGACGAAAAAGGAAAGCTAACAACTGACACCACAGAAATAAAAAGAATCATCAGAAATTACTACAAGGACTTGTATGCCAGCAAACAGGGAAACCTATCAGAAATGGATAGATTCCTGGACACATGCAACCTACCTAAATTGAACCAGGAAGACATCAAACACCTAAACAGACCCATAACTGAGACAGAAATTGAAACAGTAATAAAGGCCCTCCCAACAAAGAAAAGCCCAGGACCAGATGGATTCACTGCTGAATTCTACAAGACATTTAAAGAAGAACTAACTCCAATTCTTCTCAAACTATTCAGAATAATCGAACAAGTGGGAATCCTCCTAAATTCTTTCTATGAAGCCAGCATCACCTTAATTCCTAAGCTGGAAAAAGATGCAGCACTGAAAGAGAATTACAGACCAATATCCCTGATGAACATAGATGCAAAAATCCTCAATAAAATTCTCGCCAAGAGAATGCAACAACACATCAGAAAGATCATCCACCCAGACCAAGTGGGATTTATCCCTGGTATGCAGGGATGGTTTAATGTGCGCAAGACAATCAATGTGATACACCACATTAAGAGACTGCAGAAGAAAAACCATATGATTATCTCAATTGATGCAGAGAAAGCATTTGATAAAATACAACACCCTTTCATGATGAAAACTCTAAGCAAACTGGGTTTGGAAGGAACATTCCTCAATACAATCAAAGCAATCTATGAAAAACCCACAGCCAACATCCTATTGAATGGGGAAAAGTTGGACGCATTTCCACTGAGATCTGGTACCAGACAGGGATGTCCACTCTCACCACTGCTATTCGATATAGTTCTGTAAGTTCTAGCCAGAGCTATTAGGCAAGAAAAAGAAATTAAAGGGATACAAATGGGGAAGGAAGAACTCAAACTATCCCTCTTTGCAGATGACATGATTCTTTATTTCGGGGACCCAAAGAACTCAACTAAGAGACTATTGGAACTCATAGAAGAGTTTGGCAAAGTAGCAGGGTATAAAATCAATGCACAAAAATCAACAGCCTTTGTATACACAGACAATGCCATGGCTGAGGAAGAACTTCTAAGATCAATCCCATTCACAATAGCTACAAAAACAATCAAATACCTTGCAATAAACTTAACCAAGGACGCTAAAGATCTCTACGATGAAAATTACAAAACCTTAAAGAAAGAAATAGAAGAGGATACCAAGAAATGGAAAAATCTTCCATGCTCATGGATTGGAAGAATCAACATCATCAATATGTCCATTCTCCCAAAAGCAATTTATAGATTCAATGCAATACCAATCAAGATACCAAAGACCTTCTTCTCAGATCTGGAAAAAATGGTGCTGAAATTTATATGGAGGCACAAGAGACCTCGAATAGCTAAAGCAATCTTGTACAACAAAAACAAAGCTGGAGGCATCACAATACCAGATTTCAGGACATACTACAGGGCAGTTGTAATCAAAACAGCATGGTACTGGTACAGAAACAGATGGATAGACCAATGGAACAGAATTGAAACACCAGAAATCAACCCAAACATCTAAAGCCAACTTATATTTGATCAATGGTCTAAAACCAATCCCTGGAGTAAAAACAGTCTATTCAATAAATGGTGCTGGGAAAATTGGATTTCCACGTCCAGAATCATGAAGCAAGACCCCTACCTTACACCTTACACAAAAATCCACTCAACATGGATTAAAGACCTAAATCTACGACCTGACACCATCAAGTTACTAGAGAACATTGGAGAAACCCTTCAAGATATTGGCACAGGCAAAGAGTTTCTTGAAAAGGCTCGGGATGCACAGGCAGTCAAAGCCAAAATCAACTATTGGGATTGCATCAAATTGAGAAGTTTCTGTACTGGAAAAGAAACAGTCAGGAGAGTGAAGAGACAACCGACAGAATGGGAAAAAATATTTGCAAACTATGCAACAGATAAAGGGTTAATAACCAGAATCTACAAAGAGATCAAGAAACTCCACAACAACAAAACAAACAACCCACTTAAGAGATGGGCCAAGGACCTCAATAGACATTTTTCAAAAGAGGAAATCCAAATGGCCAACAGGCACATGGAAAAATGTTCAAGGTCATTAGCAATCAGGGAAATGCAAATCAAAACCACAATGAGGTTTCACCTCACCCCGGTTAGAATGGCTCACATGCTGACATCTACCAACAACAGATGCTGGCGAGGATGTAGGGAAAAAGGGACACTAACCCACTGTTGGTGGGAATGCAAACTGGTCAAGCCACTATGGAAGTCAGTCTGGAGATTCCTCAGAAACCTGAAGATAACCCTACCGTTCGACCCAGCCATCCCACTCCTTGGAATTTACCCAAAGGAATTTAAATTGGCAAACAAAAAAGCGGTCTGCACCCTAATGTTTATTGCAGCTCAATTCACAATAGCTAAGACCTGGAACCAACCTAAATGCCCATCAACGGTAGACTGGAGAAAGAATTTATGGGATATGTACTCTTTAGAATACTATACCGCAGTAAGAAACAATGAAATCCAGTCAGTTGCAACAAAATGGAGGAATATGGAACACATCATGCTGAGTGAAATAAGCCAGTCCCAGAGGGACAAATACCATATGTTCTCCCTGATCGGTGACAACTGACTGAACACCAAAAAGGAAACCTGTTGAAGTGAAACGGACACTATGGGAAACGGTGACTTGATCAGCATAGCCCTGACTGTTAATGAACAACTTAATACATTATCCCTCTTAGTAGTTTTCTTGTCTGTTCTACTCAATATGACTGGTTTAATTCTGTAATTAATACACAGTTATTCTGAAGTGTTAAAATTAAACTGAAATGTGATCCCTGTTAAACATAAGAGTGGGAATAAGAGAGGGAAGAGATGTACAATTTGGGACATGCTCAAGCTGACTTGCCCCAAATGGTAGAGTTAAAAACATACCAGGGAACTCCAATTCAATCCCATCAAGGTGGCATGTACCAATGGCATCTCACTAGTCCAAGTGATCAATTTCAGTTCACAATTGATCATAATGAAAGGACTAAGAGTCAAAGGGAGCACATAAACATGTCTAGTAACTGCTAATACTAACTGATATAATAAATAAAAGGGAGAGAGATCCAGCATGGGAAGCGAGATACTCAGCAGACTCATAGAATGGCAGATGTCCTAAACAGCACTCTGGCCTCAGAATCAGCCCTAAAGGCATTCGGATCTGGCTGAAAAGCCCATGAGAGTATTTCAGGCATGGAAAACAAAGACACTCTGGCAAAAAAAAAAAAAAAAAAAAAAAAAAAAAAAAAAAAACTAAATGAAAGATCTCTGCGAGTGAGATCCCAGTGGAAAGAACAGGTCTTCAAAGAAGGAGGTACCTTTCTCTTAAGGGAGGAGAGAACCTCCACTTTGAATATGACCTTGTCTAAACAAGATAAGAGTTTGTGAACTCAAAAGGCTTCCATAGCCTTGGAAACTCATGACTGGAACATAGTGAGATTACTGATGCCATAAACAGGAGTGTCAATTTAAAGTCAACATCAGGAGTCACTGTGCACTTACTCCTCATGTAGGATCTCTGTCCTTAATGTGCTGTGCATTGAGACTTAATGCTATAATGAGTACTCAAACAGTATATTTTGCTTTGTGTTTCTATGGGGGAGCAAACTGTTGAAATCTTTACTTAATGTATACTAAACTGATCTTCTGTTAAAAAAATAAGAAGAAATTATCAATTCCCAACTTGACTCTCACTGGGATTAAACATGACAATAGGTCTGATCTGATTTCATCATCATTTAAAAAATCATCTATTATTTTTCACTTTATGTTTGTGTGGGAGCAAACTGTTGAAATCTTTACTTAATGTATGCTAAACTGATCTTCTGTATATAAAGAAAATCAAAAATTAATCCTCATGTGAATGGAAGGGGAGAGGTAGTGGGAAAGGGGAGGGATGCAGGTCGGAGAGACGATATTGGGGGGAAGCCAATGTAATCCATAAATCGTACTTTGGAAATTTATATTCATTAAATAAAAGTTAAAAAAAAAGAAAAATGAATGATATGAAAATATGCTTTAAAGATGATCAGTAAATTGCATCACAGTACAGCAACACTTGTGAGGAGAATAGATAATTGACATAATTTAACAATAACAGGAAGTGAAAGAGATAACATCCATATAATGGGTAGATGAATAATATAAGGAAATATGATTACACATTTCTGCAAAAAATGAGAATTTACATGAGATAGATAAACTGAAGGCTGCCCGGGGACAAATGGTTCTCAGGATTAGTTGATTCTTTCTGATGGTAAAGGACTGGCTTGTGAATGCAGCTTTCTAGGCAAACTTCACAATTCATCACACAGCACCAACTGCCTTCTGTATAAGCTTTTCACATTTTAGTCTGGCATTCCTCTGCTAAATCACTCCAAAGCCAAGTGACAGAAAATCAGAGATACCCAGCTACTACACTCTAGACTTACATGGAACTAAGTCAAAGAAGCTAATCCTAAGCCTCTTTACCCTACTTACCCTTGGCATTCTCATTGATTCTCATTAAAAGCACAATAAAAACTATTTCTTGTAAAATTTTATTGAATTATACACTTTTATATGTCACAATGCAATATTTCTATGCACAAACACAGTGAGAACTGATCAAAGAAAGTAATCAACCTCTCTACCGCTCCACCACTTTCATTTAGTACCTTAGTCCTCTCCTTCAGTTCCTTATAAAACATACACCAAAATTTATGCATGAAGACATAGAAAATTTGGATAGACCAATAAAAAAGGTTGAGATTGAGAAGTAAAGCCTTGTTACAAAACTAAGCTCAGAAATTGGTGGCTTCAATAATGCATTCTATCAAACTTTCAAGGATAAACTAACATCAATTCTTCTTAAACTATTCAAAACAATGGATAGGGAGAGAATCATTCAAAGCTTACTCTATGAAGCTGAACTTACCTTAAAGATAAAACCAAAGAAGGATACAATATGAAAGAGAACTAGGAACCATTATCCCTGATGAATGTAGCTGCAAATACATTTAAGAAAATGCAAGCAAACTGAATTCAATGACACATCCACACTGACCAAACAGAATTTATACCAGGGATTCAGGGCTGTTATAGCATACCCAGATCAATAAATGTGATACATAACGTCAATAATGTAAGGATTAAATCCATACAAGTTCTTCAGTAAATGCCAAAAAAGCATTTGATAAAATATAATATCCTTTTATGATAAAAGTCATAAAAATTGGGTTTAGAAGGAATGTACCTCAACACAATAAAGGAAATATATGTCAAGCCCACAGCCAATATCATATAGAATGGGGAAAAACTGGAACAATTTGGACAAAGATCTGCAGCTAGACAAGGCCCTCCACTGTCACCACTTTTATGCAATATAGTTCTGGAAGTTTTATTTAGAGCCATAAGGCAAGAAAAAAGAAACAAAAAGGATAAAAATTGGAAAGGTGGAAATTAAAGTATCACTATAGTTGATATGATTCTTAATATTGGGAAACAAAAAGACCCCCCCCCACCAGACTATTAGAACTTATATGAGAATTCAGCAGTTTCAGGATGCAGATGCAAAGTGAACACACAAAAATCCATATCACTCATACATATCAACAATTATCTGGCTGAAGAAGGACTTATAAGAACACTTCCATTCACAAAAGCTACCAAATATTAAATAATGAAATAAATTTAACAAAAGATGTGAAAGAACTCTACAATGAAAATTGTAAAACATTAATGAAAGAAACAGAAGGTATAACAATGAAAAAAATCAATGGTTCAAGTATTGTAGGAATTAATATTATTCCAAATGGCCACATTATTCCCTGAATTTACAGATTCAGTGCAATGCCCATCAAAATTTCAAGGACATTCCTTACAGAAAAAAAAATCTTAAAATTTATTTAGAAATGTAAATGACAGTAAGTGGCCAAAGTTGTTTAAACAATAAAAATAAAGCTATACGCATCAAATATCAGATTTCAACACACTGCAGGACAATTATTATTTAAAAAGTATGGCACTGTGTGAAAATAGACATGTAACCTAAAGGGACAGAACATACAAAGCAGAAATAGCTGCACATCTACATCAATTAATACTAAACAAATGTGCTAAAAAATTTCAGGTATTGGGAAAATTGAATCTATGCATGTAGAAGTTTGAAATGAAGCCACTACATTATAATCTATACAAAAAATTCCTTTAAATGAATCAAGGATCTAACCTGAAGATCCAAAACCATCAAACTATTAGAGGAAAGCATAGCAAAAATGTTGCAACATTGGCCTAAGCAAAGATTTTTTTTTTGTACAGCATCCCAGAAGCACAGGGAATAAAGAAAAAAATAGAGAAATGGGATTATACCAAGCTTAAGATGCTTCTGCACTCCAAAGGAAAAAAAATGAAGAGAAAAATGACAGAATAGAAAAAATATTGGCAAACTATGCATCTGATAAATGATTCATATCCAGAACATATAAGGAGCTCAAGAAATCAACAAGACAATATGCATAAGAAACAAAGGATATCCACGGATATTTTTCAAAAGAAATACAAATGACCAACAGACATATGCAAAAACTCTTAATGTCACTAGCCTTCAGGGAAATGCAAATAAAAACCACAATTAGATATCAACCTACCCCAGTTAGAATGGCTATAATGCCAAAATCAAAATGTAAAAAATACTGACAATATTGTTGAGAAAAGAATACCTTAATATACTATTGGTGGGAAAATGAATAACTGTTATGGAAAACAGTATAGAGATAAATAAAAACTCAAGGTGGATTTACTTTATGATTCAATTGTCTGATGCAGGGGGATATATCCAAAGAAATAAAATCAACGTATAAAAACTGCTTATGGCAGCAAAATGCACAATAGAAATAATATGGAGTGAGAGTAGTTGTCCATAAACTGAAGGTTGGACAAGAAAATATTATATAGCCTTTCCTCCTTTCTCTTCACCCTGGTCTCTTGCCAGTAGGGTGCTGGCTGTAGCCCTGTGCCTTCTGGGCACATGGCCTTCGGGCCAACCCGTGCTATGCTTCCTGGCCTGGATGCTCTTCCATGTGGCTGGTTCTGGTACTTGGACCTAAAAAGAGCCTGTAAAAACTGTGTAGCTCTGCATGCATTTCTATGGATTTACTTCTAAGGGTACAGTTTAAAACTTGCTATGGGATCTCAAATACCCTCAGACTAGATGGTAATGGTAACATCTTAAATTTTAAAGTGATTATATAGGTGACATTGATTATTAAAAGTGATCATGTCAATAATATTATGTGTTAACTAATAATAATAATAAAATTTTAAAAAATGGAAATACTCCAACATGGGAAGGAGTCTGTACAGCAGACTGTACAGAGTGGCAAATGCCTTAAGTAGCACTCAGTGACCTCAAATCAGCTCTAAAGGCATTGTGGTCTGACTAAAAAGGCCCACAACAGCATTTCAGACATAGAAAGCCAGGTCCCTTGTGCAAAAAGTGTCCCTATGTGGAGAACCTCCCTGGGTGAGACCCCAGTGGAAACGAATGGCCATTAAAGAAGAATGTACTTTTCTCTGGAGGGAGGAGAGAACTTCCACTTTGCTTATGGCTTTTCCTGAATACTGATGGAGTTCGTGGAATTCAAAAGGCTTCCATGGCCTAGGCAGTTCATGTCAAGAGCCTCAGGTGATCACTGACATCACACATGAGAGTGTTAATTGTTAAATTAACAAGAGTCACTGTGTACTAACTTCCCATGCAGGGCCTCTGTTCTCAAAGAGCTACAGTATTAACATTAATGGTAAAATTTGATCCCTAAGATTTACTTTATTTGCATGTGTTAAGTTCTAGTTATTTCTAAGTGTCAAACTCCATTGCCTGTATTCTTAGGTATTTCTCCAAAGTTTATTAAGTGCCTCAAATGTAAAATCTTGGATACATGTCTCTCTTTGAAATTCCTATCTCATATGTTTAAACATAGGGTCAGATATTTAAAGGCAGCCAAGGAGATTTCTGGGAATAACAAAATTCTGTGGAATTTGGATTCCAAGCTTTTGTACATAGCTTTATTTTTTTATTTTTAATTTATTTATTTTTGACAGGCAGAGATATACAGTGAAAGAGAGAGACAGAGAGGAAGGTCTTCCTTCCATTGGTTCACCCCCCAAATGGCCGCTGCGGCCAGCAAGCAGGGCCGATCCGAAGCCAGGAGCTAGGGTCCCCTCCTGGTCTCCCATGCAGGTGCAGGGCCCAAGCACCTAGGCCATCCTCCACTGCCTTCCTGGGCCACAGCAGAGAGCTGGACTGGAAGAGGAGCAACTGGGACAGAATCCGGTGCCCCAACTGGGATTAGAATCTGGTGTACCGGTGCCACAGGCAGAGGATTAGCCTAGTGATCCATGGCGCCGGCCTCTATATAGCTTTAAAGACACCCTAATGCAGACTCTGTACTGAAAGGTAGCTGCCAAAGTTATTCCAGATAACTAAGGAGGTTCTAACTAAAGCTCCTGTATTGAGAATTGCAGATGACAGGATTCTATACAATTTGGATTCCAAGCTTTTGTATATAGCTTTAAAGAGGCCCTGATGCAGACTCTGTATGGAAAAGGGTAGCTACAAAAGTTATTGATTCCAGTATTTGGATTCTAAGCCTTGTGTTTCCTTAAAGCCCCTGACACAGACACACTGCTGGACAGGGGAGCTACAGAAGGTGTTCCAAAGAATCAAGGAGTTTTTGACAAAAACTCCAACATTAGAAATTCCTGAGCAAGCCATTCACAAGAAGACCTCTTCAGATCAGAAACAGCTTAAATTAAAGGGACCTTACCAGGTGCTATTGAGCATGACTACCTCTATGAAATTAGGATTAACTTCTACCTCTTAAGTCTTCACAGGTGAATGTGAAAGACATGCCTAATTATTCCTATTAGCCAATCAGAAACCTTAGTTTCAAAGCAAAAAGGATATGTAAAGTTTTGCCTTTGTCACATCCAGACTGCTGCACCTTAAGGCAAACATGCTTTACCTGCCTTTCTTGATTATATCTGGGAACTGTTATTGAGGATAAAGCTACCTAATGAGTTCTATATAATTCTCCATACTCAAGCTAAAAGGGTTTATAATCTACATAAGGGTAGCCTATAACTAACCACTATCTGGAAATCTGTAAGATATGTTGTTTTCATCTTAAGGGGCACCCCACTTATAATTGGATTTGTTCCAGTTTTGCTTATAGGAATTAACAAACTTAAATGTTTCAGAACGTGACTTCAGGAAGTAACTGACCATGCAGGGGACACAGATGTTGGCAATGACCGAGACTGCTCCATCTCACAAGACAAATTTGCTAGATAGACAGAGACTTCCAGACCCTGGATAGGCAAGGCTTGCACTACACCCCTCATAAGCAGGAAGCAGTTACAAAAGAGATGATTCTACATCCTTCAACTTCCCTTAGGATTAAGGGATGGAGTCTCTGAGGGGGGAATGAAGTAGACAGACATACAGATCAAAATTGATTAGGTTTGAGGGGCCGGCGCCATGGCTCACTTGGTTAATCCTCCGCCTGCAGCACCAGCATCCCATATGGACACGAGGCTCTAGTTCTGGTTGCTCCTCTTCCAGTCCAGCTCTCTGCTGTGGCTCGGGAAGGCAGTAGAGGATGGCCCAAGTGCTTGGGCCCCTGAACCTGCATGGGAGACCAGGAAGAAGCACCTGGCTCCTGGCTTTGAATCGGTGTAGCTCCAATCCTAGCAGCCATTTGGAGGATAAACCAATGGACAGAAGACCTTTCTGTTTCCCTCCCTCACTGTCTAACTCTATCTGTCAAATAAATAAATTTTAAAAATTTATTAGGTTTGAGAGCTGGAACATCACACCTTCACCATGCCCCTTTGTGACCTCATATCCCTACCTTGCCACACCTGAGTGCCCACTGGCCAATCAGGTTAATGAACCACTCCCCTTTGAAAGTGGATCAAAAGCCTGGGACAGGGTATGTCTGGCCCTTTCATCCTTTCTCTTCACCCTAGCCTCTTGCCAGTAGGGGGCTGGCTGTAGGCCTGTGCCTTCAGGGCATGTGGCTTTGTGCCACCCATCCCATGCTTCCTGACTTGGATGCTCCTCCATATGGATGGTTCCTGGTACCTGGTATGAACCCACATCTATCTCCCTCCTATAGATAAAGCCCTCACTTTCCTATGCATCGTTCGTACTGAATCAAAGCTTAAAATGTAAAAAGAATAAAATATTTTATATATATATATATGTGCATATACATGATGGAATATGACAGGCACAAAACAATGAATTCCTGGCATTTGCATCAAAATGGATGCAACTGGAGATTATTATGCTTCTGTTATTTGTGGACATTAATATAGAAAGAGTATAAAAATTGCATGGATATATTATTTTTATATAGATATAAATAGTTCTTTACAGAATTAAGCCATATTCCCATATGTGAATATACCACATTTTCCCATGTTATGATTATTGCAATAAATCTATTTTGTGATATAATTGATTTGTTTTCAAAAAAGTAAACATCAACTTTATTATTATGAGCTGTAGTCATCCCAGTGTACTGTGGAACATTAAAATTTATTAATTCTATGTTTTAACACCTTATCAAACCTTTCTCTACCCTGACACCATAATGCCAAGGCTTCAGTACTTATTATTCCAATTTCAGATATACTTTTACTAAACTTTCACATAACAGTGATAAAATGTTGTATTCAACTTTCTGTTGTGAAATATTGGCTGATTTCACCTAATAGCCTCCAGTTGGATCCCTTTTTTGGGTGATGGTAGAATTTCATTCTTTTTATTCTTTTTATATTCTGTTGCCTCTATGTACTGAATTTTCTTCACCTATTTATGAATCAATTGACACCTACATTTATTCCACACCTCATTACTGTGAATAAGGCCAGGCATGAGAGCACAAGTTCTCTTTGATGTATTAATTTCACTTAATTCAAACGTATGACTAGATATGGAATAGCTGCATCATTAGTCAGTTTTTTTTTTTTAATTTTGGGGGTAACATCCACACTGGTCTCCAAAATAGCTGTACTAAAGTTCATTCTCATTAACAATTTATAAGGGCTCCTTTTTCTATACACCCTCATGAGCATTTACTTATGGCCTGAGAATAGTCACTCCAACTGTTGTTTTAATTTGCATAATTGGTTCCTAAAATTATAGAACTCCTAAACAGACCAATAACCAAGAGGGAGTTTAAACAACCTCCTAACAAAGGAAAGCCTAGTACCAGATGGCTTTACTGCTGAACTCTATCAAATTTTTAAAGAGGAACTAACTTCAATTCTCAAACCATTCAAAACATTTGCAAGGGAAGCAATCCTGCCAAACTACATCTATAAGGCCAGCATCACCTAAAGTCCTAAGCAGAAAAGGATAGAAGAAAGATACTCATAGATGAATATTCCTGATCAACAGATATAAAGACCCAAACAAAATAACAGTTAATTGAATCCAATGACACGTCAGAAAGATCATTCACCGGGCAAGTTGAATTTATCTCTGGTTTGCAAGAATGGTTCATCATATAGAAATAAATATATATGACACACCACACTATTCATATGATTATCTCAATGAATGCTAAGAAATCAGTTGATTAAATACATCATCTAATGATAAAAGTCTTTATTCTTTAACACAGTCAAGGCAAAATATTACAAACGCACACCAAGCCTTATGTGGAGAAGTATGAAGTATTTCCACTAAGATCCAGAACCAGACATGGATGTCCACGCTCAACACTGGTATTCAACATAGTTTCCAAAGATTTATGCAGAGCCATTAGGTAGGAACAGGAAATTAAAGGGATACCAAATGGAAAGGAGAAAGTAAAATTATCCTTGTTTGCAGATGACATGTTCCTATATATAGTGAAACCAAAGGACTCCACCAAGAGACTATTGCAACTCATAACAGTGTTTGGTAAAGCTGCAAAAAATAAATTCTATACACAAAAATAAATAACATTTGTATGCACAGAAAATGTCATGACAGAGAATAAATTTGTAAGATCAGTATCATTTTCAATATTTACTAAAAATTTAAATCCCTTAAATAAACTTAACCCAGAATGTGAAAAATCTGTATAATGAAAATTACAAAACATTAAAAAAAGAAATAGATATTTTTCACTTTATGTTTCTGTGTGGGAGCAAACTGTTGAAATACTTACTTAAGGTATACTAAGCTGATCTTCTGTATATTAAGATAATCGAAAATGAATCTTGATGTGAATGGAAGGGGAGAGGGAGTGGGAAAGGGGAGGGTTGTGGGTGGGAGGGATGGTATGGGGGGGAAGCCATTGTAACACATGAGTCGTACTTTGGAAATTTATATTCATTAAATAAAAGATAAAAAAAAAGAAATAGAAGACACACAACAAAATAGAAAACTTTTCCATGTCTGTGTATTGGAAGAATTAATACAATCAAAATACCCATATTACCCAAAGCAATTCACAAATTCAGCATAATCCCTATCAAAATATCAGCCATATTATTCTCATGTCTAGAAAAAATTTATACTAAAATTAATATGAAAACAAGAGATCTATGATAGCTAAAGCACTAGTAAAGAAATAAAACAAAACTGAGGGTATCACAATATTGGATTTCAAGACACACTATACAGGGAAGTTATAATCAAAACAACCTGGTACTGGCATAACAACAGACATGACAACCTACAGAACAGAATAGAAAGTCCAGAAACTAACCCACACATCTACAACCAACTAATCTTTTACAAATGAGCTAAAATCAATCCCTGGTGAAATGAGAGTCTTCAACAAATTATGTTGAAAAATTATATCCACACTTACAGAAGCATGAAACAATATGCCTACATTTCATCTTATATAACAATCAACTCAACATGGACTAAAGGTCTAAATCTATGTCCTGATATAATCAAATTACATCCCACTCTCTTCAACTTGTCACTTCACAAATGCCTAAAAATTCAACAATGATTTAGATATGACACCAAACACAGGTGACAAAAATGAAAATAAGGAAATAGGACTGTAAAAAACAAACAAAAAAACTACATGCTAAAGGAAAAGATAAAAACATAAAGCAAATAATGGGAGAAAATTTTGGCAAACAGTATGATAAGGGAATAATACATAAGACACACAGAAATCAAAAGCAAATATAATAAAAACTGATAAATGACCTAATTAGTTTGGACAAATGATCTGACCAGTTGTTCCAGTGAAGATATGCAAACAGCCAACAGGTATCTGAAAAGGGGCTCAGCATGGATCATCAAGACTAAAATGGTTATCATTTCACATATGTAAAAATAGATATTATCAAAAAGTATGAAAAAAGGTAACAAGTATTGAACCAGGTGTGAAGAAATGGGAACATACAAATTGGTTGTAGGAATGTGAATTGGTACATCCACCATGAAAAACACTATGGAGATGCCTCTAAAAATGGAACAAATGACAAAACAATCTCATTAATTTATGTGCATCCATAAGAAATAAAATCACTATCTCAAAGGTAAACATGTTCATGGAAGCATTATTTGTAAGAACAAGATATTGAAATAACCACATTGTCAACAGATCAAAAGATAGAGCATGACACTCACACAATGGAATCACATTCAACCTTAAAAAATAAATCCTGACGTTTTGTCACAACATGGATCCCCAAGTTAGAATGTGGACATTAGGCTACTTGACATAACACAGAGAAAAATAAATGCTACTCATTTGTGGAATCTAAGAAAGTCAATCATAAGCACACAATATAATAAGGGTTGCGAGGGGCTAAGGGTGAAAGAAACTGGAAGATGTTAGATGAATGACACATTTGCAGTTAGGAGATAAATTAACATTGAGATGTATAATAGAGCACAGTAATGATATGAATACAGTATTAGATACAACAGGTTAACATCTGAAATATCTTTTAAAAACTATGTAAGGTGATGGTTAGTTAATTGTTCTAGTCATTTCATAATATAAATGGATAAGGGGACACCAAAAGGTTTTTGATAAAGGGCTTAAAATATAATGTGAATATTCCATAAGCTTTTAAAAGTTCCCCACAAAGCAAAACAACAAGTTGCAGGCCTTGCATGTATACAAAATTTTTCTGTTAATTATACTTACATAATCTTTAAAAAATCACCCTCTATCAAAATGAAAAATGAAAAAAAAAAAACTAACTTAGGAATGCAGGCTTATATCTTTGAGGTGAGAAGATAATCACGAAACATAAATAGATTTTAAAACCGATAAATATGTGACCAGCTAAAATTTGTATTTTGAAAGTTCAGAGACAGATGACAGCCTGTCCATGTAATGAGCAGGGCTAAGATGACATCCAAACATCAATGTACAGTGTCCTCCTGCCCCCCCCCCCCACAACCTGTACAAAAACCTGAGTCAAATAAAACTGCTTTGTTTTTAATTTATCTAGTCTAGGACACTGTTATTGTGAGCAGAAAGCGGAGGCAAGATTCTTAGCATGAGCTATGCTGAGGCCCTGCTTCTCACAAAATCAGAAAACAAGGGAATGAAGTCAGTCTTGGAAAAAATAACGGAGCACTCCATGAAGGACAACTCCTCCCCTGCATGAACCCCACACACAGGGTCTGGGTTCTCCCTGGTGTCCATCGCGTGCTCACTGCACAATCTGGGAGGCCGGGGATGCCACCAACACTGGTTCTCAGAAACTGGTCCAGCCGACAACTGGCTGTGAGGAGACAGGACTCCAGGAGTCCCAGCTGCCAGCCCAACCCCAACACCGCAGACCAGAGTGGGCCGAGGGAAGGGCCGTGCCAGCAGGGAGATGCGGCCCACAGATTCCCAAAGAGGACCCTGGGGAGGCTCGCCTCAGACCAGCCTTCTCCACAACTTTCCCCAACTCCTCCTTCCCCACATCTGCATGCCAGGACTCTCACACTCACCATGACAGCTTCCGAGGGAAGAGCTGTCCTGACGCTGAGTTACACCAGAATTCAGTAAACACCAGAGGCCCCGCCCTGGACCTCTCTCCACTGTGACGCTGGAAGACTATTATGGAGTCAAGATCTCGCGTGATTACGTAGCATTCACGCCCCACGCCTGATTGGACAGCGTGGATATCCTTGAGCGTGCACAACGTTACCAAAGTCGCATCAATCAGCATCCTCCACAGTGCTGACAAACAACTTCAGATGTTGCGGGAAGGAATAATAAGAGGTGAGTCCTGTGTTCCGTTCTGAAATTGTGTCCTGCCACGGGGGTTTTCAGCTCCCTGGCCCACCACCTGCTGGGCCCACTCCTGCCTCCAGGGTCTTTCCTGCAAGGATCCTACCTGGGCTCACAGTAACCTGCTTCAGATCAGTAGCAATTTAAAGGCTGTTTATTAGCTCCTGAGTACTTTTCAGTTCTTTCTTTTTTTTATATTGCTTTAAAGAACATTTAGAGACAGATAATTTAATCCTTTTGTTTCCATTTCTCTTGCAGATTTTTTTCTAGTCTGTCTATTGTCCTTTAGTATTATTTTTATTTGTTTCATACTGATTCTTTGTAATGACTGGATTTTATGATCTTTCTAGTAATCTCATTTATCAGTTATTTTTTAAGATTTTCATCAATTATCTGTATATAAGCATAATCCAAAATATTCACGTTGTATTACATAGGAATTGAGCTTTACAATTTGTTTTTTGCTGCTTACTTCCCTGACCACTCTTGCAGTAGAAAGTTGGAGAGGGAAAGTGCAGGCATTGTCTAAGTTTACTTCCACGGAAAATACTTTCAATGATCCTGTATTAGCTGTGTAGTTTTTTATAGGTTCCTTGTGCTCTTGATCATATAAGGAGATCACTGACTTTTCTCTTGTTCTCCTAGCAGTTTTATTTTGTACTAGATGCTGAACTTTATCCAATGCTTTTCAACACGTAATCTACATGCTTGTGTGATTTCCCTTTACTGTTTGCTTCCTGGATGCCTGGTCTGGAAATCGTAACTACTATTGCATTTTTCATTACTTCTTGCTTGCTATGGATATGTTATGTTTTTATGAAGTGAGTTCATTTATTATATTGATATTTTGCTTAAGATACTTGTAGCTGTGTTTATTGAAGGGGTACTTTAAACAAAGTAAGTTCTGGTCCATTTGCATCATCTTTAGTAATGTTGGTTTTCCAAAAAAAATTTTAAAAAAAGTTTTTTATCTGCTTATTTCCATTTTGAGTATGTATGGGAAATGTAGATTTGCAACTTCCTCTCAAACAGTATTTTTCACTTTATGTTTCTGTGTGGGAGCAAACTGTTGAAATCTTTACTTAATGTATGCTAAACTGATCTTCTGTATATAAAGAGAATCAAAAATGAATCTTGATGTGAATGGAAGGGGAGAGGGAGTGGGAAAGGGGAGGGTTGTGGGTGGGAAGGACGTTATTGGGGGGAAGCCATTGTAATCCATAAGCTGTACTTTGGAAATTTATATTCATTAAATAAAAGTTAAAAAAAAAGAAAGTCTGGGGTATTCTTTAAATCTGTATCTGAAATTTAGATTTGTGAGACTTTTTTCATTATTGGTTTGTTGGAATTTTTTAAATGTGATTCAACTTACTTGGTTTATATGAGTTTTTCTAATTTGTATTTTGTTTTGGAAACTGATTTTCAAAATACAATGAATTTTGAAGTCTGTAGTCATATTTTTACCTCTAAGGTTTTCACAGCTTTCTCCTTATATCTTAGGAAATGATTACTATCTCTAGAAAATAATGATCTTGTTTAACGTATGAAGACATTTGTTTGTGTTACTGTTCCATTTGTTTCCTTAAATGCTTTTTCTAATGGTTTGTTAACATTGCTAACATTTTTCTTAAAAAAACATTATATCCTTGTTTATTTGTGGTACTTTATATGGTATTTCATAGATATCTGTCATTATCTTTTTCTCTTGCTTTTATTAAATATTCTTTCAATATTTTTGATTCTTGACAAAGAAGATGTAATCTTTGATTTTCAGTGTTTTAACATCATAATTTAAAGCTGTACATTATCTCTAGGCATTGATTTATCTGCATTCTCTTATTCCCTCTTGTGTTGCCAAACCCTGTATATTCAGGCCCTATCTGTCTCCCAGTGTTTTGACCCCCATGGTACTGCAGCCATCACAGGCTAAATGTGTCTCAATGTCTGCAGCCCATATGTTCTGATTGGTAACAGAATCATTGCACTTTTTTTCTTTACTCTTGTGTGCCTAGTAATCTCAGCACATCAACTACTATTTCCATGTCTGGAAAAGAGCTGAGCCCTCAAAACCTATCACATCCTCATAGAGCCATGTATCTCCTGATTTCATTTAGTGAAGCAACTAAAATTTCCCAGACATCTTAGGTAGACATTCCATTATTTACTATTGACAATATCTGAATCATCTGATCTGTTCTGATCATCAGTTTTTATTTTTTTCTTTATGAGGATATTAGTTAATTGCCAAATTGTATTGATGCTAATGAGATTCATATACCTGATTTTTCTATTTACTGGAGTGTCCTGAATGGCAAAACTCTACCCTCACAGAGCATATATGAAGATGGTTTTACATATTATATAGGTAAAAATAGTTGTTTTTAAAGTGCTCTGGAGAAAAAATAAAATAATGGATAGGTCCTAATGCAGGGGGCAAAGATTACTTTAGCTATAACACTTTGAAAAACTCAACTATGGGCAATTATTTGAGTTTAAAACATAATGACAGGGGCCAGCGCTATGACGTAACAGGTACGGCCACTGCAGGCAGTGCCGGCATCCCACATGGGCATCAGTTCAAGTCCCAGCTATTCCACTTCTGATCCAGCTCTCTGCTATGGCCTGAAAAATCAATGGAAGATGGCCCAAGTCTTTGGGCCCCTTCACCTACATGGGAAACCTGGAAGAAGCTCCTGGTACCTGGCTTTGATCTGTGCAGCAATGGCCATTGTGGCCATCTGGGGAGTGAACCAGCACATGGAAGACCTCTTTCTCTATTTCTGCCTCTCCTTCTCTCTTTGTGTAATCCTGACTTTCAAATCAATAAATAAATATTTTAAAAAACATAATGATAGAGAGTAACTTTCAGTAAGGAAGCTAGAATGATTGCTTTAAGCTGAAGCAAAAACATATTTAATGATCTTTATGAGGGAAAGAAAAATATGGAAGTATTGAACTGGAAGATGAAGAAAAAAGTGAATTATGGTGATTATAGTCAATGCAAAGTAATTTATTCTCCAAAATTCCTGAGAAAACAGATTGAAAATGTTCTACCTCTGAAAAATGTGCAAGTTTATATGTATGATAATTCACTTTATTAAGCCATTACACAATACATACATATTTCAAAATGATATGTATAATGATACTGCAAAGAAGTTCACATAAGGTGGAATTAAATGATTTAGATTAAGAAAAACTTAAAATAGATTTATAGATAGGGATAATACAAATTTTCAATGTGTTTTTAAAGATCCTTTATATGGATTACAAATTTTCTTGCACAAAAATGAACTTGTCTTTGAATTTCATTCACCTCAAATATTTTGAAATACTCATTGTATGTAATATGTGACTATATACTGTATATGTTTTAGTTTTTATTTATTTTTTCAAGTGAATAAATAAAAATGAGAAGTTACTGGTGAACTTGAAGCATAGAGATCGTTTTTTTGTCTCTGGTGTTTTAAGAGACAACAAATCCTGTAGACACTGGACAGTAAAAGGATAAGAGTAATTGGTAAGACCACATTAGGGCCGGCGCCATGGCTCAATAGGCTAATCTTCCGCCTGCAGCACTGGCACACTGGGGTTCTAGTCCTGTTTGGGATGCCAGATTCTCTCTCCTGTTTTTGGTTAGTTGGTCCAGTATTGTGTCAATTTTGCTTATTTTTTCAAAAAACCAGCGCTTTGTTTTGCTGCTCTTTGTTATTTTTTGGATTAAATTTTGTTGGTTTGTTCTCTAATTTTAATTATTTCTTTTCTCCTATTAAGTTTGGGTTTGGTTTGTGTAGAGTTTCTAGATCCCTGTTATTGACTGGTAGCTCATTTATTTGCTGCCTTTCCAATTTCTTGATGTAGGCACCTATTGCTATAAGCATTTATCTTTTTTAAACTTTTATTTAGTAAATATCAATTTCCAAAGTACAGTTTATGGATTACAGTGCCCCCCACTGCTTTTGCTGTATCCCATAAGTTTTGATATGTTGTGTAGTTATCTTCATTTGCTTCTAGAAAGTTTTGATTTCTCTTTTGATTTCTTCAGTGACCCCCTCTTCATTCAGGAGCATATTGTTCAGTCTCCACATGTTTGCATATGCTCTAGAGATTCCTGAGTTGCTGATTTCCAGATTCATTCCATTGTGGTCTGAGAAGATGCATGGTATGATTTTGATTGTTTTGAATTTGCCAAGACTTGCTTTATGGCCTAGTATGTGGTTAATCCTAGAGGAAGTTCCAAGCACTGCTGAAAAGAATGTATATTCAGCAACTGTAGGGTGAAAAGTCCTGTAGATATCAGTTAAGTCCATTTGGTCTAGTGTTGATTAAATCTGTTGTTTCCTTTGTTGATTTTCTGTCTGGTTGATCTTTCCATTGCTGAAATTGGAGTATTGAAGTCTTCCAATACTATTGTATTGGAGTCTAAGTCTCCTTTTAACACCCTTAACATACCTTTTAAATAGCTTTGTGCCCTGTAATTAGCTGCATATACATTTATAATAGTTACATCTTCCTGTTGAATTGATCCCTTAATCATTATATAGTGCCCCTCTTTGTCTCTCTTAACAGTTTTTGTGTTAAAGTTTATTTTGTCTGATATTAAGATGGCTATGCCAGCTCTTTTTTGATTTCTGTTGGCATGGAATATTTTTTCCAATCTTTCACTTTGTCTGCATACACCTATACTATACTTAGGTTCTCTAATGGATCTCATTGTGCCCTGCTCACTAATGCTCTCTCCCTAGATTCCTAAATGCTACCTCAGCAGCCTTGTCATTCCTCATGTAAATTTGACCACTTTACTGACCTCACAGTATAGACGCCAGCCATCATCACCCACTTGCTCTTGTCCACACATCCACAAACTTCACTTGTTGGGTAGGGATTTTTCAGGGAATTTACAACACTGTAGTTGTAAGCAGATTGCAATCCTGGGTGGATCTCATATGTGCTGGCAGGATATTTGACATCTGCATCCAAGAAAAAGGACTGTGCACACTCATCATCCAGCACACAAATTTATCATCAGCAAATCACCTCTGTCTCTTATCTAAAAGCCCATAGAAACATAAAGAGACCAGAGAGAAGCTGTGTCTGGCATGGTGGACAAGGATAGCAAGAATCCCAAAACTCCAATCTTGCACCATGAGCAGCTATAACCATCACAGCAAGCAGTCAAGTGAACTCATACCAACCTTCATTAGTATTCTTTGTATCAGGTGCACTACCAGATATCCAAGAGCTGAAACTGCTCTACATAAGACCACAGGCCAGATTCACAACAATCTTTTTTTTGACAGGCAGAGTGGACATTGAGAGAGAAAGACAGAGAGACAGGTCTTCCTTTAACATTGGGTCACCCTGCAATGGCCGCCGCGGCTGGCACGCTGCAGCTGGCGCACCATGCTGATCTGATGGCAGGAGTCAGGTGCTTTTCCTGGTCTCCCATGGGGTACAGGGCCCAATGACTTGGGCCATCCTCCACTGCACTCCCTGGCCACAGAAGAGAGCTGGCCTGGAAGAGGGGCAACTGGGACAGAATCCGGCACCCTGACCAGGACTAGAACCTGGTATGCTGGTGTTGCAAGGCAGAGGATTAGCCTAGTGAGCCACGATGCCGGCATAGATTCACAATCTTGACAGGATATGAAAGGCCTGGGTTGTGGTCTGATGCACAATACAAGCTTTTTGTACCATTTGCCTCCACTGTCAGTTGATGTGACTAGTATTGTATATGCACCCAACTACATGGCTCCTGGCTATTTAAAAATATGTTAATGTATCTAAAGGGAGACATCGACTCCAGTAGAGTAGTAATGGGGAACTTCAACACCCAAATTTCATCCAAAGATCAAACTAGACAGGATATCAACAAAGAAATAACAGAGCTAATTGACACTATGGACAAAATGGACCTAACTGATATCTACATAACGTTTCACCACATAGTTGCAGAATACACATTCTTCTCACTAATGTATGGAACTTTCTTTAAGAAAGAACATAGGTTACGCCATGAAACAAGTCTCAGCAAATTCAAAATATGCAAAATCATATCATGCATCTTCTGTGACCACCATACAATGAAACTAGAAATCAGTAACTCAGGAATCTCTAGATCACTTGCAAAAATATGGAGACTGAACAATATGCTCCTGAATTAGCAGTGGATCATACAAGGAATTAAAAAATAAATCAAAATTTTCTGGGAACAAATGAAGACAACAGTGCATCATATCAAAACTTAAGGAATACTCAACAGCACTGTTAATGAGGACGTTTATAGCAATCAGTGCCTACATGAAGAAATTGGAAATGTACCAAATAAGTGAGGTATCATTTCATCTCAAGGGTCTAGAAAAACAATAAGCAAACAAAAATTAATAGAAAAAATAATTATTATGATTATAGAATGATTAAACAAAATGGAAATCCTCCCTCAAAATAAAAAAAAAGATCACTGAAATGAAAAACTGGTTTTTTGAAAAAATAAAGAAAAGTGATACACCATTGACACAAATAACAAAAAATGAGGGAGAAGACCCAATTCAATAAAATCACAAATGAAAAAGTAAATGTAACAACAGATACCACAGAAATAAAAAAGGATTATCATGAATTACTACAAAGAGCTGTATGCCAACATATTGGGGAAACTAGAAGAAATGGATGGATTCCTAGAGACATGCAGTCCACAAAAATTGAGTCAGGAAGACATAAGACATAAAAAACCTAGAGAGACCAATAACCAAGATGGAAATTAAGCCAGTAAGAAAAACCTTCTAAACAAAGAAAAGTCTAGGACAGGACAGCCTCACTGCTAAATTCTACCAAACATTTAAAGAACTAATTATAATTCTGCTCAAGCTATTCAAAAAGAATTGAAGGCAAGGAATACTCCTAAACTCCTTCTGTGAATCCTGCATCACCTTAATTCCTAAACCAGAAAAAAGATGTAACAGAGAAAGAGAACTATAGACCAATATTCACGATGAAAATAGATGAAAAAATCCTCAACAGAATATTAGCTAACCAAATCCAACAACAACGTCAGAAAAAAAAAAAAATTAACCAGAACCAAATGGGATTTACCCTGGTATATAGGGATGGTTCTACATTTGCAAATCAAACAGTAATACATCATATTAACAAGTGGAAGAACAAAACCCATATGGTTATCTCAATAGAAGTAGAGAAAGCATTTGACAAAATAGAATATCCTTTCATGATGACATCATTAATTAAACTGGGTATAGGAGGAAAATTCCTCAAACAAGACAATTTATGACAGACTCATGGCAAGCATCTTCTTGAGTGGACAAAAGTGAGAAGCATTCTCCCTAAGATCCAGGACCAGACAAGGATGGCCACTCTCACCACTAATATTTAATATAGTCCTGGAATTTTTAGCCAGTTCATTAAGCAAGAAAATGAAATCAAAGGTATACAAATTGGAAAGGTAGTACCAAAAGCAATTTACAGATTCAATACAATGCCAATCAAAATACCAATGACATTCTTCACTGATCTTGCAAAAATGATGAAACTCTTGTGGAAACACATGAGACCCCAAATAGCTAAAGCAATCTTACACAACAAAAAATCAGAGCCATCAAGACATACTACTGGGCAACAATAATCAAAGCAGCCTGGTACTGGCATAAAAACATATGATACCAATGGAACAGAATAGGAACTAAAGAAAACATCCATGCATCTACAATCAACTTATCTTTGATGTAGGAGCTGAATCAATCCCTGGAACAAGGACAGTCATTTCAATCAATGGTGCTGGGAGAACTGGTTCTTTGCATGCAGAAATATGAAGCTAGACCCCTACTTTACACCTTACATAAAACTGAGCTTAAAATGGATCACATAATTCAATCTACAAACTGATGCAATCAAATTATTAGAGACTATTGGGGAAACTCTGCAACGCATTGGCATAGGAAAAGACTTCTTGGAAAAGACCTCAGAAACACAGGCAATCAAAGCCATAATTGACAAATGGGATTACATCAATCTGAGAAGCATCCGTATTATAAAAGGAATAATCAGCAAAGTGAAGAGACAACCTACTGCATATGAAAAAATGTTGGCAAAACATGCAACTGATAAAGGGTGAACATTCAGAATCTATGAAGTACTTAAGAAATTCAACAACAAAACAAACAATCCAGTTAAAAATTGGAAAAGGACTAGTACAGACATTTTAAAGAGGAAATTCATTTTATTTTATTTTTTATTTTATTTTATTTTTTTTTTATTTTTATTTTTGACAGGCAGAGTGGACAGTGAGAGAGAGAGACAGAGAGAAAGGTCTTCCTTTGCCGTTGGTTCACCCTCCAATGGCCGCCGCTGCAGCCGGCGCACCGCGCTGATCCGATGGCAGGAGCCAGGATCCAGGTGCTTTTCCTGGTCTCCCATGGGGTGCAGGGCCCAAGCACCTGGGCCATCCTCCACTGCACTCCCTGGCCATAGCAGAGAGCTGGCCTGGAAGAGGGGCAACCGGGACAGAATCCGGCGCCCCAACCGGGACTAGAACCCGGTGTGCCGGCGCCGCAAGGTGGAGGATTAGCCTATTGAGCCATGGCGCCGGCTCTAAAGAGGAAATTCAAATGGCCAGAAAATCCTTGAAACAAAGCTTTGTATCACTAGCCATCAGACAAATGCAAATCAAAGTCACAATGAGGTTTCTTACTCCAGTTAAAATGGCTCTCATGCAGATATCAACAAACAACAAATGCTAGTGAGGATGTGGGGAAAAGGTACTCTATTCCACTCTTATGGTATGTGAACTGCTCTAGCCACTGTGAAAGACAGTATGGAGATACCTCAGAAATCCAAATATAGACCTACCATATGATCCAGCCATCTTCCTCATGAGAATTTACCCAAACTACAAGAAATCAGCATATGAAGGAGTTATCTGTGCCCCTATGTGCATTGCAGCACAATTTACAATAGCTTAGACCAGCAATCAACTCAGATGTCCATCAGTTTTTAATTAGAAAAAGAAACTATGCTATATATACACTATGCAGTATCCTGTCTTTTGCAACAAGATGGGCACTATCAGAAACCGTTTTACTAAGTGAAATACGCCAGTCCTTAAAGGACAGATATCATATGTTTTCCTTGATCTGAGGTAACTAATAGAATACCTTAAATGCGATGTAGTGAAATAGACATTTTGAGATTTGATGATTTTACAGCCTCTGTCTCTTCCATTAAGGAATGGTGTTTTTTGTTTTTCCTCTTCATACTATTTGTTGAATTCTTTTGTTTAGTGTAGGGTTAACTATATGATTTTTAAGTAAATTGAACATAGATCTTGGTAAAAATTAGGAGTGGGAGTGTGAGAAGGAGGAGGAGGAAGGTCTTGGGTATGGGCGGGAAATAGGGTGGGGGGAAGTATCACTATGTTCCTAAATCTGTATATAGGAAATACATGAGATTTGTATAACAAGCACAATTTAAAAAATAAAGACTTATTTCATTTCCATTGGGGATATCTATCTATCTATCTATCTATCTATCTATCTATCTATCTATCTATCTATCTATCTTTTTAGATCTATCTATCTATATCTCCATCTCCAATAGTGGCACTGCTGGAACATACAGTAGTTCTTTCAGTTTATTGGGAATATTAATGCTTTTGGGGGATATACTTAATTGCATTGCCATCCATTGTCTTTGCCTTTTAGGTAACAGGCAATATATTTAGAATTAAATAATAACTTATTGTAGCTTTCATTTGCATTTTCCTGGTGATTACTTATGTTCATTAACCTGTTATTCATTTCTACACTTCCTTTGAGAGATGTATGTTTAAATGTGTTGTTCATTTATAAATTGTATTATCTGTTTGTTTGCTATTAAACTGAGTTTCTCATATGTATTAGTTATTAACACATTTTCATATATATTGAATATAAATATTTTCTCCCATTTTTAAAATTTATCTTTTTATTTTTATAAATTGTTGCTTCATTTCTTAAAATTTCATTTGTTATAGAAGTTTCATGTATTTTATATATAAAATTTTAATAACATAGTAATACACCCACCCTACCCTCCTTCCTGCCCATGCTCCAACCATTCTTCCGCTTCACTCTCCCATTCCCACTCTCAATTTTTACTAAGGTATATTTTCCATTTACTTAATGATCATAAAGTTAACCCTACATTAAGTGAAGGAGTTCAACAAATGGTATGAAGAAAAAAGATGCTGTCCCTCAGCAGAAGAGACAAGGCTGTAAACAATCATCAAATCTCAAAATGTCCATTTCACTATAACATGTTATATTTTAGATACACTATTAGTTTAGCACTGATCAGGGGAAATATATGATATCTGTCATTTTGGGTGTGGATTATTTCACTTATTATTTTTAAGTGAAATTTTAAGCCAAGTGCAGAAAGACAAGCATTGTGCGATTTCACTCATGTGGAATCTAAACAGTTTATCTAATGTAAATTAGGTATATAATGATGGTTACTAGAGTCTGGGGAGAGTAGGGGGGAAGTGTAGGATGGAGAAAAAATGATGAACAGATACTAAGCCATAGCTAGATAGGAAAAAGAATTTCTGGTGTTCTATTGTACAGTTGATTGACTATAGATAATGAGAATGTATTATACATTATTCTAAAATAAACTGGGTGAAGGGCTTTTCAGTATTTTATCCATAAAGAAATGATGTTTGAGGAGGCAGATATATTAGCCCTGATTATACATTAAATTATAAATGTATACAAATATCAAGTCATAACATGATATTCCATAAATACGTATAAATTTTTGTGCTCATTCACAAGAAATTTTAAAAGTACTACAGAGGAAGAAGGAAGGAGAGGGAGAGAGAAGTGCAGGGGAAGAGGGGAGAAGGGAAAAAGGAGAGGGAGGGGAGAATCAGGGGAGGGGAAAAGGAAAGTGATGGAGGAGGGCCAGGTGGAAGGAATTAAAGAAGGCAAGCAAAGCCAAATATTAAGATTAAAAAGGCCCGCACCGCGGCTCACTAGGCTAATCCTCCACCTTGCGGCGCCGGCACACCGGGTTCTAGTCCCGGTCAGGGCACCGGATTCTGTCCCCCTTGCCCCTCTTCCAGGCCAGCTCTCTGCTGGGAGTGCAGTGGAGGATGGCCCAAGTCCTTGGGCCCTGCACCCCATGGGAGACCAGGATAAGTACCTGGCTCCTGCCATCAGAGCAGCTTGTGTGCTGCCTGCAGTGCGCTGGATGCAGCAGCCATTGGAGGGTGAACCATGGGAAAGGAAGACCTGTCTCTCTGATTCATTAATTCATTTATTAATTTTATTAAATTATACAATTTGTATTACTTATGCCAAAAATTGGGAGAGAGTAAAAAAGACACTGTTATTTCAAACCAGATAATGTCACTGAGAATATTACATTTCTTTTTTTAAAGATTTATTTTATTTATTTGAAAGGTAGAGTTACAGACAGAGAAAAGGAGAGAGAGAATGAGAGATCTTTCACCCACTGGTTCACTACTCAAATGATTGCAATGACTAGGCCTGGGTCACTCTGAAGCCAGGAGATTCATCTGAGTCTTCCATGTGGATGCAAGGGCCCAAGGACTTTGGCCATCTTCTGCTGCTATCCCAGGTGCAATATCAGAGAGCTGAATCAAGAGAGAAGCAGTCAGGGCTCAAACTAGTGAGACTACAAAGCAACAGCTTTTCCTGCTAAGCCACAATGCTGTCCCTCTTGATATCTTCAAAATCATCTTTACTATATTTTCAGTAGCAGGTAAACAATTGATTGTTTTGAAATGAACTGTCACTACACTGGTTGGTTGCTTGCAAAAAATAAAAGAAAAATTTCTCTTAATAAAGATAGGATCATTCAGAACCTCAAATTATGTCTCATTGTTTTCATACAGAGTATCTAACATACAACTTAAATTTAATAGACATGCTGGGAAGAAAGATATATGAACAGAATGACTGGAGATCTAGATATTGGAGTTATCCAGACTAGAATAGAGATAACTGACACATATTCAAGATTCATGATAAGACAGTTTTCACAGAGAAATAAAAATTAGTATAAAAATCACATAGAAATACTTTAACACAAAAATAGAAAAACTAAAATAAGAAGTCAGTGAATGAAATTAATAACAGCTTAGAAAAAACTAAAGTGAAAGTTAGAGAAGTGGAATATTTGCTGGCCTTCAGAATTCATGGAGGATTGGCTCCAATGCCACTCACAGATATCCAAATCCATGGATTCCTAAATCTCTTATATAAAATGGCATAGTATTTATACATAACATAGTCACATCTTCTGGCACACCTTAAATCATCTGGATTTACTTAAGTACTTACTAAAATGTAAATGCTATGAAAATAATTATTGTATTATTGAAGGAATAATGACAAGAAATCTTTGAATGTACAGTTAAATCTATACATGTAGATTTCTTTTTTTTTGAAAAATTTTTATTTTATTTTTTTTTACTTTTCCAAATGCAATTTTTAGGTATATTCACTTAGGTGTTTAAGTGAATACATAAAAGACTCAGAGGGGGAAGTTACCAGTACTATGGCAGGGTAAAGGGTACAAATTCCTCTTTTTCCCCTGGCTTCCACTTTGCAAGAGGGAACACCTAACAGAATCCAGTCCGGGATATCACTATACTAGTCCTGTGCTTTGAAAAAATATCTGGCTACATATGATTCTGAATACATCAAATGCTGCTCTTGCCCTTAAGACTTCTAACAGTAGTTATGAATTATCCTGAAAAAACTTTAAGGTAAAAGCCAGAATATATCATGTCTTCCCAGATTTTTTGAAGCAGATTGTCAAATTCTTCAGCTTAAAAAAAAGTCTGAAAAAGACTGCTGCTATATTGTTCAAAGAATTGCATTACTGCATTCCTATAAAATGGACTTGGCCTATGTAGCTCATTCCATAAACACATTTAATATAAAACTTTTTGTATTTTTAGCAAGGATAAGTAATAGCAAAGAGCTTTTATTCCATTGTCCTCTGGTATTTTAGTTTATCTGTATTGAATATTTTTCTAACAAACATTTTGAAAAGTTTATTATCATTTTCTCTTTGATTACATACCAGTTACTTAACTATGTGGTTTTAAAAGATAATCTGCTTTAAATTCTCAGTCAATACTAAAAAAAGTATACAGCTTATCCTAATTGTTAACATTTACAAAACTTATAGTTCATTCAAATAAAAAATAATGCTCTTTTTGTAAATAGTGCATACAAAGCACAAGAGCTTCTTAGTATATTTAATGAAGCCAAACACCTTAGCATCAACAGAAACATCTTTTTATCTTAAACTAAATTTTCAAGCAGCATGCCATTTAATTCATACTGAACTAAATTTCCAAAACAATATGATTTTTGCTTAATGATTTGCATAATTTAATCTTGATAGGTACTTCAGGAAACATATAGTTTTACTGTCATAATTTTGATGAGAAGACAAAAATAATATAGATACCGCTGGAGGATTAACAGGACAAATAATAGAGATATTACTGGAGGGCAAATCCATTGACCCAAAAGGAATTCTTAACAGAAGTTCAATACTTTTACTAAGTTCAGTAGGAGAAATGACCAAAAAAGATGTTTGTAAAAACCTAAGCCCACAAAAATATATCAGAAGTCAATAATGTTACAGATTTTCCTACAATTACAAAAATCAGAAAAGAAGAAAGGTGTTTCTGATTTAGAATTATTTTCTAAGAACATTGGATTCATTCTCAGAAATGTGTTCTAGCCATTTGATCAGAAAGCTCCAGCTTCAACGTTCATACTTGTTTTCTAATGGGGAGCAAAGTCTAGAAGTAGATTAAAGTCTGATAAAAATGGATGGTGATCTTCAAGTACAGGCCATTTGGACTTTGTAATGAAGTCATAGTTATGACGGGTCACTAAGTCTCAGGCTCATTTCCTATCAGAAGTAAAAAGTAAAAGAAGTCTGGTTTATTTCCTCTACCTTCTTAATAGTAACTAACATTTTACAAATCAAGCACCTTATAATGTGACATAAAATCCTTTAATTCTGAAACAATATCTTAAGTCTCAATTTTTGAAATAAAAAAAATCAGATAATCAATGAAGTTTTTAAGTAATAAACTGTGCTACCCAGATTATTTAGGTGAAAACTGGCCCATGAATTTAGGCCAAGTTTTTGATGGAAGATATTTCTTCTTTGATTCATAAACCATAAAAATTTTAATATGTAATAAGAATCTTTGTTACTTATAACATTCTGTATATTGGATCAAAAGTGTGTTATGTTTTAAGTAACAACTTGCAATCAACTCATATTCTGCATATCCAAATGGTGCCTTCATATGGGAGCCTTTCATCCATGTACAGCATCGATACTTTAATAAAGCATGAATTTACTTTGCTTGAGGATTAAGTCTCATTCTCCATGGTTAATGCAGGATTGTTCATACCAGCTTTGCCTCTTCCAAGGTTTATGTTGTTTTCTGTCCAAGACTGAGAGTCAATAAGAAGGTGGCTCTGGGATTCTCTCTATGGCTTTGCAGGAAACTGATGGTTTTCAGGATTTTTAGCTGTTGAATTCAGCCCTGCAGGGTAGATGGTTGTTCAGGATCCTGGTTAACAAGTCAGCACTCAGACTTGAGAAAATGGTTACCAACCAGTACTTCTCATCACCAAAAATTTATCTCATTATTTTTTACTGAGACCTGACTTGAATCCATTTTTATCAGTTCCATGTTGAAATACTGGAGTCCTCACTGTGCACTTACTCCTCATGTAGGATCTCTGTCCTTAGTGTGCTGTACATTGAGATTTAATGCTATAACTAGTACTCAAACAGTATTTTTCACTTTATGTTTCTGTGTGGGAGTAAACTGTTGAAATCTTTACTTAATGTATGCTAAACTGATCTTCTGTATATAAAGAGAATCAAAAATGAATCTTGATGTGAATGGGAGAAGGAGTGGGAAAGGGGAGGGTTGTGGGTGGGAGGGAAGTTATGTGGGGAAGCCATTGTAATCCATAAGCTGTACTTTGGAAATTTATATTCATTAAATAAAAGTTAAAATAAAAAAAAAATTAAAAAAGAAATACTGGACTCCTGGATGCCTCTAATGTAAATTTGTTTTTGCTGACTAGCCAACAGTGATAGCCAAACAGAGAAGATGAGCTGACAGAAAACTAGCTGCAGCAAAGAATTGAAACCTCATATGGAACTTGGCTTGAGTATTTGGTAGACCACTTATCCAAAATTTGACAAAATACTGTAAGTCTGTAGCAGCCATTAAAATACAGTACATCAGAGAACAAGCCATGAAAAGAAGGAAGAATTTATAATCTGAAATTCCCACACAATTGTTCACCCATGGGCAATGATGATCCATCTTCAAAATACATTTATTGCAGATGGAACAGGGATGGCAGTGATCTGGTTTTATAAGTTGGCATCTGTCACAGTAGCGGATGGCTCCAGTCATGGCCCTGGTATAAATGGGAAGATCCCTGGCTGCTCACCTAAGAATTTCCTGCTGGGGTTGTCCTCTTGGCTCTCTCTCCAACAATTCTTTCTCTGCATAAAAGAGATGACATTCTTTTGAAGGATCCATTGGTAATGTAAAGATAGTTTTCCAGTAGGACCAAACATCATGAAAAGTAGGTGATAAGATATCAAGTACACAACTTGTTCACCAATGTTTTCCATGGAAATTAGTCAGAGCTGGATGGCGAAGGCATAATATGACCAGCCCAACAGGAAGCTGATGAACTCTGCTGGGATCCAGGACAGCACCCACCGGCACCACCACCTGATGCTGAGTGGGCCTGAGAGCACCATCTTCCAGCCGCATCCACCTGCCCAGCTCTGGCCTTGGGGTGGGCTGGCCGCACCTGGCGCTCCTGGGGGTGGAAGCTGGTTGCACTGCAGCTACTGCCGCTGCCATGGCACTAAGTCCCCAGCCTGCAGACTGGAGCCAGCGCTGTGGACTCCTGGCTCCTCAGCCTGGCAGAGGTGGCAGCTGCAGGAGGAGGCAGCTCTACATGTAGATTTAAAAATGCCTCTTCTTTCTGTTTTTTTTGTTTTTGTTGTTCAACACATGCACGCATAATCTCTGTTTATAGAAAGCCAAATCAAAGTGAGAGTAAAATATCCAGTCTTAAAATGGGTAGAAAATAAAAGATGAAAAATGACAATGATGCAGGAATTAAATAAGTCACAGAGAAACTGCTGACATATTTGAATTGTAGGCCCAAGTGGAAAGGATTAAAAAGGAGAAACAACAAAGAGAAACAATGTTGGAGAAGAAAATCACTGAAAATTTTGCAAATCTTTCAAAAGTCAACAATCACCAAGTCATAGATCCATTAAATGCTGCAAAACATTTTCTTTCTTTTCTTCTTCTTCTTCTTTTTTTTTTTTTTTTTAACAGGCAGAGTGGACAGTGAGAGAGAGAGACAGAGAGAAAGGTCTTCCTTTTCCGTTGGTTCACCCCACAATGGCTGCCATGGCCAGTGTACCGCGCTGATCCGAAGGCAGGAGCCAGGTGCTTCTCCTGATTTCCCATGGGGTGCAGGGCCCAAAGACTTGGGCCATCCTCCACTGCACTCCTGGGCCATAGCAGAGAGCTGGCCTTGAAGAGGGGCAACTGGGACAGAATCCGGCACCCCAACCAGGACTAGAACCCAGTGTGCCGGTGCCGCAAGGCAGAGGATTAGCCTATTCAGCTGCGGCGCCGGCCACTGCAAACCATTTTCAAGGTAAACCATACTTAGCCACTTCGTAGCTTCACTTTTTGAAACTAAAGACAAACAAGACAGCAAAATATATAATCTCCAAAGGATCCAATGTGAGACAATAGCTGACTTATCCATGTCTGGCTTCACTGTATTAGTTGAGGAATCTGAATTTTGTACTGCTGTCAGTATATGTGTATCATCAGTGTTCATTAACACCTATAAACATCATGTGAAAGTGTATTTATATATATATATATATATATATATGTATATATGCAATTTCAAATTAAAATTGAAATGTTACTCAAATATTGAAGCAAACATTCTGACTGGAGAAAAATAATCTCAGAAGAACAATAGGAAAGAAATTAATGAATCTTGACTTGAACCTTTTTTATGATCGTGTGTATTCCATAGTTTTTTTTTTTTTTTTTGTCTTCTATAGTTTCTATCCCTCATAATAAAGAAAAGGTAAGGAACAAGAGATGCTAAACAGGTAAAAATGCTGAGTTTAACTGAGCAAGCCTGAGAATCTAAAAGCATTGTCCTGATGTCTTCACTAATCAGAAGTGATAACTACACAGAAGCCTTAGAATTCTCTCCTTAGCTCATCTCTGCGTGAGATTACCACAGTAAATTACAGGATTATGCTTTGCCCATAGTATAAATTGTATCAAAAATTAAAAAGTGATTTTTGTTCCAGAGAACAAAACTAGGCAGACTATTCATATCAATCATCTCCAGGAGTGGAAGAGTGGGATAGGGCCTATGTGGAGGAAGAGGCTCCCACAGAGTAGGGAGGGATTGCATTTCACACACAAGCAATTATGCAAACCCACACCCACCATGCCAAGAAAAAGAGAAAAGGACACTGAACAGGAGAGCAGGGGACCTGCTGGAGGACTCCCTAAAGTTTCAAAGAGGCAGAAGACCTCAAAGTGGAAAAGGCCACAGCCACCATACAGGGGAGTGGCCTGTCCCCATAGAGGTGGAGAACAGCACCCCCTCCAACACAGGCCCCTGGTATGCCTCAGGCTCCAGGATCCAGCATGGGATGCCTCAGAAGGAAGAGAAGTGGGAGGAAGGCTTCCAAGGAAAAGATTGAGCCCCCCAGCATCAGAGATCATAAGAGACTGTAGCCACCAATATTTCAAGAGGGGCCTCCTCCACATTCCTGCCACTGGCTGGGTGTTACTGGGGATTTTGGCCATAGCCTGCAAACTGGAAACCTGCTCTCCTCCCCCACTCATTTTCCTCACTCCAAGTCCAGCCCCTGAAGATTGATCTGGGCTAGGTAGTCCATCTGGCCCTTCCTTGCAGGTCCCCCGACACTTGAGATCAGTCAGGCAGGGCCATGTTTACGCTCTGGATGAGATCACTCCTCAGTGTGTCATCTTAATTAGAGCTGTTTCCCAGGGCTTCTGTTTGGACTTGGGCCAGCTCCTTCCACCTCATGACATCCCTCTCGCCTCCCCCCAGCATTCTGGAACACTGGGTTTTGGTCAGGAGTAGGGAGTGAAATGGACAGAGCATAAACAGGGTGTGCTGCTGAGGCCTTGGAGAAGCAATCCTCAAATGGGGGTGAGTGCATTTTGTTGAGTTCCCGTTTCCTCCTCCCACACCTATTTTACCAGTGACCTAAATCCAGGGAAAATAGGAGAGCTTATGTGGGATGGGTGCCCTTCCATAAATCTTTGATGACTGATAACATCCATCCCTCCTTTTGCTGAGCCCAGGACTTCTGAGTGTTGTAATGTATATGGGAGTTGGAGGCAAGATGGCAGAATAGGAAGGGAGCACACTGATAGTCTGGGGAGAGATAGTTTAATAAAAGTGGAGATACTGCAGGTTTAAGGAAGAGTAGGGGAGGAAACAGCAGAAGAAACTCTTCCAGAATGCATGATTCACAGCGGACCTGCGTGGAGAGCGTGGGAGCCCACAGTTCAGGACACCAGCGGCAGACTCAACACACCAGTGCTGGAATGCGAGGTGAGCCAAACCTCAATAGCCCGAGACACCGGCAGGCAAGCGGAGAGAGGAGACTAGAGGGAACGACCCCGGGGGGGGGAAGATCACCAGGCTAACTGGAAGAGAGAGAGAGAGAGAAAAGAAAAAGGTGACTTGGCCGGCGCCGCGGCTCACTAGGCTAATCCTCCGCCTAGCAGCGCTGGCACACCGGGTTCTAGTCCCGGTCGGGGAGCCAGATTCTGTCCCGGTTGCCCCTCTTCCAGGCCAGCCCTCTGCTGTGGCCAGGGAGTGCAGTGGAGGATGGCCCAGGTGCTTGGGCCCTGCACCCCATGGGAGACCAGGAGAAGCACCTGGCTCCTGGCTCCTGCCATCAGATCAGCGCGGTGCGCCGGCCGCAGCGCACCAGCCGCGGCGGCCATTGGAGGGTGAACCAACGGCAAAGGAAGACCTTTCTCTCTGTCTCTCTCTCTCACTGTCCACTCTGCCTGTCAAAAAAAAAAAAAAGAAAAGAAAAAGGTGACTGGTACGGACACGGGTTTCTCTCTCTCCACTCACCTCTCAAGGGCGAGCAAGACAAAGTGCAGGCACCATCTTGGACATATGTCATAAGCAGAGCGACCTCAGGTCTGCACCGGCCCTGAGCCTAGCAGAAAAACCGGACTGTGGCAGGGGCGAATTAAAAGGAGATTAGGACCTAGTAAATTTGTGGTGCTACTGAACTGAGACTGTGAAAAAAGAGATGATGGGGGAGAGAACTCACAGAATTTACATGAGCACTCTCCAGAGATGCTACAATTCTGTAACTTTGGCAACCCAGTGGGAGACTGAAGGAGAATCTGAGCCCACTCTGAGGGCCGAACAGATTCCCTGTTTGTTCCTTGGGAAAGAGCTTCCGGTCTCTGGCTCCTGTGGGTATATCATTTGCCTGCTAATTACATCCAACTTCATTCAGCTGTGCGGAATTACTTCCCTTTTGAATCAAAAAAAGAAAGAGAGAGAGAGAGAGAGAGAGAGAGAGAGAGATCTACCACCCCTAACCTGGGAGTGTCATCTTTGGCACACCAAACAGAGCTCTCAGGCCACACCCATCTCAAGCCCTAAGGCTCCATCAAAAACAGATAGTCCACTTAATTTAGAGTCATAGTATAACAAGAAAAAGCACTACAGTGAAGAAACCAAATATCTCCAATATGCCAAATAACAAACGCAAAAACCAAAGTAATAAAAACAAGGAAGTCACCATGACGCCCTCAAATAAAAAAGACACCCCAATTCAAGATTATAAAGATGATGACATAGAAGAAATGCAAGAAGCAGATCTCAACAAATTGATAAGAACATTAAGAAGTTCTCAAAAACAAATTCTTGAACTACAGAAATCCTTAATGGACAAGATAGAAAATCCCTCTCGTGAAAATGAAATATTAAGGAGGAATCAAAATGAAACAAAACAACTAGTACAACAGGAAACTGTGATAGTGACTGAAGTGAAGAATCCAATAGATCAAATGAAAAACACAATAGAGAGCCTTACAAACAGAATGGGTGAAGCAGAAGAGAGAATATCAGACTTAAAAGACAGAGAACAGGAAAGGATACAGTCAGACCAAAGAAAAGAAGAGGAAATTAGAAATCTAAAACATATTGTCGGGAATCTGCAGGGTACTATTAAAAAACCCAACATTCGGGTTCTAGGAGTTCCTGAAGGCATGGAGGGGGAGAAAGGATTAGAAGGCCTATTTAGTGAGATATTAGCAGAAAATTTCCCAGGTTTGGAGAAGGGCAGAGACATTCTAGTACAGGAAGCTCACAGAACCCCTAATAAACACGACCAAAAGAGATCCTCACCACGACACATTGTAATTAAACTCTCCACAGTGAAACATAAAGAAATGATCCTAAAATGTGCAAGAGAGAAATGTCAGATTACTCTCAGAGGATCTCCAATCAGACTCACAGCTGACTTCTCATCAGAAACTCTACAAGCTAGGAGGGAATGGTGAGATATAGCCCAGGTACTAAGAGAGAAAAATTGCCAGCCCAGAATATTATATCCTGCAAAGCTATCATTTGTGAATGAAGGTGAAATAAAGACTTTTCATAGCAAATAGATATTGAAAGAATTTGGTGCCACTCGTCCAGCCCAGCAAAAGATGCTAAAGATGTGTTGATCACAGAAACACAGAAACACGGTCATCAGTATGAAAGAAGGTAAAGGAAGGAAACCTCACATCAAAAGATCACAGGGAATTCAAAGCATATATTAGAACTAATCTTTGGCAAATGGCAGGGCAAAGTTACCACTTTTCATTAGTCACATTGAACGTGAATGGCCTCAACTGTCCAGTTAAAAGACACAGATTGGCTGATTGGGTAAAGGAACAAAACCCATCTATTTGCTGCTTACAAGAAACACATCTTTCCAACAAAGATCCATACAGACTGAAAGTGAAAGGCTGGAAAAAGATATACCATGCCAACAGAAATGAAAAAAGAGCGGGCGTAGCCATCTTAATATCAAACAACATAAACTTTACCACAAAAACTGTTAAGAGAGACAAAGAGGGGCACTACATAATGATTAAGGGATCAATTCAACAGGAAGATATAACAATTATCAATGTATATGCACCTAACTACAGGGCACCAGTTTATCTAAAAGATTTGTTAACGGACTTAAAGAGAGACTTAGACCCCAATACAATAGTACTGGGGCACTTCACTACTCCACTCTCAGAAATAGACAGATCAATAGGACAGAAGATCAACAAGGATACAGTAGATTTGAATGACACTATAGCCCAAATGGATCTAACAGATATATACAGAACTTTCAATCCTACAGCTAAAGATTTTACATTCTTCTCAGCAGTACATGGAACCTTCTCTAGGATTGACCACATACTAGGCCATAAAGCAAGTCTCAGCAAATTCAAAAGAACTAGAATCATACCATGCAGCTTCTCAGACCATAAAGGAATGAAGTTGGAAATCAGCAACTCAGGAATCCCTAGAGCATACGCAAACACATGGAGATTGAACAACATGCTCCTGAATGAACAATGGGTCATAGAAGAAATTAAAAGAGAAATCAAAAATTATCTGGAAGTAAATGAGGATAACAGCACAACATACCAAAACTTACGGGATGCAGCAAAAGCAGTGTTAAGAGGAAAGCTTATATCAATAGGTGCCTACATCAAGAAATTGGAAAGGCACCAAATAGATGAGCTTTCAATTCACCTCAAGGATCTAGAAAACCTACAGCAAACCAGACCCAAATCTAGTAGGAGAAGAGAAATAATTAAAATCAGAGAAGAAATCAACAGGATTGAATCAAAAATAACATTCCAAAAAATCAGGAACAACACATCAGAAAGATCATCCACCCAGACCAAGTGGGATTTATCCCTGGTATGCAGGGATGGTTTAATGTGCGCAAGACAATCAATGTGAGACACCACATTAAGAGACTGCAGAAGAAAAACCATATGATTATCTCAATTGATGCCGAGAAAGCATTTGATAAAATACAACACCCTTTCATGATGAAAACTCTAAGCAAACTGGGTTTGGAAGGAACATTCCTCAATACAATCAAAGCAATCTATGAAAAACCCACAGCCAACATCCTATTGAATGGGGAAAAGTTGGACGCATTTCCACTGAGATCTGGTACCAGACAGGGATGCCCACTCTCACCACTGCTATTCGATATAGTTCTGGAAGTTCTAGCCAGAGCTATTAGGCAAGAAAAAGAAATTAAAGGGATACAAATGGGGAAGGAAGAACTCAAACTATCCCTCTTTGCAGATGACATGCTTCTTTATTTCGGGGACCCAAAGAACTCTACTAAGAGACTATTGGAACTCATAGAAGAGTTTGGCAAAGTAGCAGGGTATAAAATCAATGCACAAAAATCAACAGCCTTTGTATACACAGACAATGCCATGGCTGAGGAAGAACTTCTAAGATCAATCCCATTCACAATAGCTACAAAAACAATCAAATACCTTGCAATAAACTTAACCAAGGATGCTAAAGATCTCTACGATGAAAATTACAAAACCTTAAAGAAAGAAATAGAAGAGGATACCAAGAAATGGAAAAATCTTCCATGCTCATGGATTGGAAGAATCAACATCATCAAAATGTCCATTCTCCCAAAAGCAATTTATAGATTCAATGCAATACCAATCAAGATACCAAAGACCTTCTTCTCAGATCTGGAAAAATTGGTGCTGAAATTTATATGGACACACAGAAGACCTCGAATAGCTAAAGCAATCTTGTACAACAAAAACAAAGCTGGAGGCATCACAATACCAGATTTCAGGACATACTACAGGACACTTGTAATCAAAACAGCATGGTACTGGTACAGAAACAGATGGATAGACCAATGGAACAGAATTGAAACACCAGAAATCAATCCAAACATCTACAGCCAACTTATATTTGATCAAGGATCTAAAACTAATAACTGGAGCAAGGACAGTCTATTCAATAAATGGTGCTGGGAAAATTGGATTTCCACATGCAGAATCATGAAGCAAGACCCCTACCTTACACCTTACACAAAAATCCACTCAACATGGATTAAAGACCTAAATCTACGACCTGACACCATCAAGTTACTAGAGAACATTGGAGAAACCCTTCAAGATATTGGCACAGGCAAAGAGTTTCTGGAAAAGGCTCAGGAGGCACAGGCAGTCAAAGCCAAAATCAACTATTGGGATTGCATCAAATTGAGAAGGTTCTGTACTGCAAAAGAAACAGTCAGGAGAGTGAAGAGACAACCGACAGAATGGGAAAAAATATTTGCAAACTATGCAACAGATAAAGGGTTAATAACCAGAATCTACAAAGAGATCAAGAAACTCCACAAAAACAAAACCAAGAACCCACTTAAGAGATGGGCCAAGGACCTCAATAGACATTTTTCAAAAGAGGAAATCCAAATGGCCAACAGGCACATGAAAAAATGTTCAAGGTCATTAGCAATCAGGGAAATGCAAATCAAAACCACAATGAGGTTTCACCTCACCTCGGTTAGAATGGCTCACATACAGAAATCTACCAACAACAGATGCTGGCGAGGATGTGGGGAAAAAGGGACACTAACCCACTGTTGGTGGGAATGCAAACTGGTCAAGCCACTATGGAAGTCAGTCTGGAGATTCCTCAGAAACCTGAAGATAACCCTACCGTTCGACCTAGCCATCCCACTCCTTGGAATTTACCCAAAGGAATTTAAATTGGCAAACAAAAAAGCTGTCTGCACCCTAATGTTTATTGCAGCTCAATTCACAATAGCTAAGACCTGGAACCAACCTAAATGCCCATCAACGGTAGACTGGAGAAATAAATTATGGGATATGTACTCTTTAGAATACTATATCGCAGTAAGAAACAACGAAATCCAGTCATTTGCAACAAAATGGAGGAATCTGGAACACATCATGCTGAGTGAAATAAGCCAGTCCCAAAGGGACAAATACCATATGTTCTCCCTGATTGGTGACAACTGACTGAACACCAAAAAGGAAACCTGTTGAAGTGAAATGGACACTATGGGAAACGGTGACTTGATCAGCATAGCCCTGACTGTTAATGAACAACTTAATACATTATCCCTCTTAGTAGTTTTCTTGTCTGTTCTACTCAATATGACTGGTTTAATTCTGTAATTAATACACAGTTATTCTGAAGTGTTGAAATTTAACTGAAATATGATCCCTGTTAAACATAAGAGTAGGAATAAGAGAGGGAAGAGATGTACAATTTGGGACATGCTCAAGCTGACTTGCCCCAAATGGTAGAGTTAGAAACATACCAGGGGACTCCAATTGAATCCCATCAAGGTGGCATGTACCAATGCCATCTCACCAGTCAAAGTGATCAATTTCAGTTCACAATTGATCATAATGAAAGGACTAAGAGTCAAAGAGAGCACATAAACAAGTCTAGTACCTGCTAATACTAACCGATAGAATAAATAAAGGGGAGAGTGATCCAACATGGGAAGTGAGATACTCAGCAGACTCATAGAATGGCTGATGTCCTAAACAGCACTCTGGCCACCGAATCAGCCCTAAAGGCATTTGGATCTGGCTGAAAAGCCCATGAGAGTATTTCAGGCATGGAAAGCCAAGACACTCTGGCAAAAAAAAAAAAAAAAAAAAAAAAAAAAAAAAAAAAAAACTAAACCCTAAATGAAAGATCTCTCTGAGTGAGATCCCAGTGGAAAGAACAGGTCTTCAAAGAAGGAGGTACCTTTCTCTGAAGGGAGGAGAGAACCTCCACTTTGACTATGACCTTGTCTAAACAAGATAAGAGTCGGTGAACTCAAAAGGAAGGCTTCCATAGCCTTGGAAACTGATGACTGGTGCATAGGGAGATTACTAATGCCATAGACAGGAGTGTCAATTTGTAAAGTCAACAACAGGAGTCACTGTGCACTTACTCCTCATGTAGGATCTCTGTCCTTAATGTGCTGTACATTGAGACTTAATGCTATAATGAGTACTCAAACAGTATATTTCACTTTGTGTTTCTATGGGGGTGCAAACTGTTGAAATCTTTACTTAATGTATGCTAAACTGATCTTCTGTAAAAAAAAAAAGAAGAAATTATCATTTCCCAACTTGACTTTCGCTGGGATTATACATGACCATAGGTCTGATCTGATTTCATCATTTAAAAAATCATGTATTATTTTTCACTTTATGTTTCTGTGTGGGAGCTAACTGTTTAAATCTTTACTTAATGTATGCTAAACTGATCTTCTGTATATAAAGAGAATCGAAAATGAATCCTCATGTGAATGGAAGGGGAGAGGGAGTGGGAAAGGGGAGGGTTTGCGGGTGGGAGAGATGTTATGGGGGGGAAGCCATTGTAATCCATAAGCCGTACTTTGGAAATTTATATTCATTAAATAAAAGTTAAAAAAAATGTATATGGCAGTTGTAATTAATTTTATCACATTTGGGACTTCCAAGTTGTTTGGGCGAACGAACTGAGATCTGAAGAGTTGGTTTCAACAATTTGGGGGATGTTGAGCATCTGTCTCCCTTTAAGTCTCCGGGGTCAGAAATGAGATTCCCTGGGGAGTCTCCTAGCTGATTTTCCCTCCCCACAGTGCTCAAGACCTGCTTGTGTCAAGTATCACAAGAGTAACACACTCCAGCCTTAAACAATAATAAAAAAGAAAGAAATAGAAAAATTTGTTTATCAATACTAGATGTGAGCTACAGGAAGCCAGAGCTTTCATTACCTCAATTTTATTGCTCAAAATGTAGATATTTTCTCACATGTCTGGCTAATCTGAAATGATGGGAAAGATAACAGAATATTTAGAAATGTTCTTGGCATTTGGTAACTAAATTCAATGTTCCATTAAAAAAAGTATTATTCTGACAAGAACAGTCTTTTGAGAATAAGTAGTAAGTTCTATTTACCAAAATAAAGCCTACCCCATGTGATGGATACCTGGCACTAAATACCAAAATCAGAACAAGCCCATAAACCACATTTCTCCAGATGAAGGACCCCAAAGCAATCCAATACAGACTTTAAATTTTATTAATTCAGTTCTCTCCCCAGATGATTGACATGGCCAGGGCTAGGCCAGGCTGAATCCAGGAACCAGGACATTCATCTGGGTCTTTCACCTGGATACAGGGGCCTAAGGACTTGGGCTATCTTCTGCTGTTTTCCCAAGAACATTAGTAGGGAGCTGGGATTCTGGCACTGCTGGCAGTGGCTTAACTCATTTTGCCACTATTGGAGATGAAGATAGATGATAGATAGATAGATAGATAGATAGATAGATAGATAGATAGATATCCCCAATGGAAATGAAATAAGTCTTTATTTTTTAAATTGTGCTTGTTATACAAACCTCATGTATTTCCTATATACAGATTTAGGAACATAGTGATACTTTCCCCCACCCTATTTCCTGCCCATACCCCAAACCTTCCTCCTCCTCCTTCTCACACTCCCACTCCTAATTTTTACCAAGATCTATGTTCAATTTACTTAAAAATCATATAGTTAACCCTACACTAAACAAAAGAATTCAACAAATAGTATGAAGAGGAAAAACAAAAAACACCATTCCTTAATGGAAGAGACAGAGGCTGTAAAATCATCAAATCTCAAAATGTCTATTTCACTACATTGCATTTAAGATATTCTATTAGTTACCTCAGATCAAGGAAAACATATGATATCTGTCCTTTAGGGACTGGCTTATTTCACTTAGTAAAACGGTATCTGATAGTGCCCATCTTGTTGCAAAAGACAGGATACTGCATAGTGTATATATAGCATAGTTTCTTTTTCTAATCAAAAACTGATGGACATCTGAGATGATTGCTGGTCTTAGCTATTGTAAATTGTGCTGCAATGCACATGGGGTAGAGATAACTCCTTCATATGCTGATTTCTTGTAGTTTGGGTAAATTCTCATGAGGAAGATGGCTGGATCATATGGTAGGTCTATATTTTGATTTCTGAGGTATCTCTATACTGTCTTTCACAGTGGCTAGAGCAGTTCACATCCCATAAGAGTGGATTAGGGTACCTTTTCCCCACATCCTCACTAGCATTTGTTGTTTGTTGATATCCACATGAGAGCCATTTTAACTGTAGTGAGAGGAAACCTCATTGTGATTTGATTTGCATTTGTCTGATGGCTAGTGATACAAAGCTTTGTTTCAAGGATTTGCTGGCCATTTGAATTTCCTCTCTTTAAAACGTCTGTACTAGTCATTTTTCCATTTTTAACTGGATTGATTGTTTTGTTGTTGAATTTCTTAAGTACTTCATAGATTCTGATTGTTCACCCTTTATCAGTTGCATGTTTTGCCAACATTTTTTCATGTGCAGTAGGTTGTCTCTTCACTTTGCTGATTATTCCTTTGCAATACAGAGGCTTCTCAGATAGATGAAATCCCATTTGTTAATTGTTGCTTTGATTGCCTGTGTTTCTGAGTTCTTTTCCAAGAAGTCTTTTCCTATGCCAATGCGTTGCAGAGTTTCCCCAATAGTCTCTAATAATTTGATTGCATCAGTTTGTAGATTGAATTATGTGATCCATTTTAAGCTCAGTTTTATGTAAGGTGTAAAGTAGGGGTCTAGCTTCATATTTCTGCATGCAAAGAACCAGTTCTCCCAGCACCATTGATTGAAATGACTGTCCTTGTTCCAGGGATTGATTCAGCTCCTACATCAAAGATAAGTTGATTGTAGATGCATGGATACTTTCTTTAGTTTCTATTCTGTTCCATTGGTATCATATATTTTTATGCCAGTACCAGGCTGCTTTGATTATTGCTGCCCTGCAGTATGTCTTGATGGCTCTGATTTTTTGTTGTGTAAGATTGCTTTAGCTATTTGGGGTCTCATGTGTTTCCATAGGAGTTTCATCATTTTTGCAAGATGAGTGAAGAATGTCATTGGTATTTTGATTGGCATTGTATTGAATCTGTAAATTGCTTTTGGTACTACCTTTCCAATTTGTATACCTTTGATTTCATTTTCTTGCTTAATGAACTGGCTAAAAATTCCAGGACTATATTAAATATTAGTGGTGAGAGTGGCCATCCTTGTCTGGTCCTGGATCTTAGGGAGAATGCTTCTCACTTTGTGCACTCAAGAAGATGCTTGCCATGGATTTGTCATAAATTGTCTTGTTTGAGGAATTTTCCTCCTATACCCAGTTTAATTAATGATGTCATCATGAAAGGATATTCTATTTTGTCAAATGCTTTCTCTACTTCTATTGAGATAACCATATGGGTTTTGTTCTTCCATTTTTTAATATGATGTATCACTTTGTTTGATTTGCAAATGTAGAACCATCCCTATATACCAGGGTAAATCCCATTTGGTTCTGGTTAATGTTTTTTTTTTCTGATGTTGTTGTTGGATTTGGTTAGCTAATATTCTGTTGAGGATTTTTTCATCTATTTTCATCGTGAATATTGGTCTATAGTTCTCTTTCTCTGTTACATCCTTTTTCTGGTTTAGGAATTAAGGTGATGCAGGATTCACAGAAGGAGTTTAGGAGTATTCCTTCCCTTTCAATTCTTTTTGAATAGCTTGAGCAGAATTATAATTAGTTCTTTAAATGTTTGGTAGAATTTAGCAGTGAGGCTGTCCTGTCCTAGACTTTTCTTTGTTTAGATGGTTTTTCTTACTGGCTTAATTTCCATCTTGGTTATTGGTCTCTCTAGGTTTTTTATGTCTTTATGTCTTCCTGACTCAATTTTTGTGGACTGCATGTCTTTAGGAATCCATCCATTTCTTCTAGTTTTCCCAATATGTTGGCATACAACTCTTTGTAGTAATTCATGATAATACTTTTTTATTTCTGTGGTATCTGTTGTTACATTTACTTTTTCATTTGTGATTTTATTGAATTGGGTCTTCTCCCTCATTTTTTGTTATTTGTGTCAATGGTGTATCACTTTTCTTTATTTTTTCAAAAAACCAGTTTTTCATTTCAGTGATCTTTTTTTTTTTATTTTGGGGGAGGATTTCCATTTTGTTTAATCATTCTATAATCATAATAATTACTTTTTTCTATTAATTTTTGTTTGCTTATTGTTTTTCTTGACCCTTGAGATGAAATGATACCTCACTTATTTGGTACATTTCCAATTTCTTTATGTAGGCACTGATTGCTATAAACGTCCTCCTTAACGGTGCTGTTGCAGTATTCCTTAAGTTTTGATATGATGCACTGTTGTCTTCATTTGTTCCCAGAAAATTTTGATTTATTTTTTAATTCCTTGTATGAACCACTGCTAATTCAGGAGCATATTGTTCAGTCTCCATATTTTTGCAAGTGATCTAGAGATTCCTGAGTTACTGATTTCTAGTTTCATTGTATGGTGGTCACAGAAGATGCATGATATGATTTTGCATATTTTGAATTTGCTGAGACTTGTTTCATGGCGTAACCTATGTTCTTTCTTAAAGAAAGTTCCATACATTAGTGAGAAGAATGTGTATTCTGCAACTATGTGGTGAAACGTTATGTAGATATCAGTTAGGTCCATTTTGTCCATAGTGTCAATTAGCTCTGTTATTTCTTTGTTGATATCCTGTCTAGTTTGATCTTTGGATGAAATTTGGGTGTTGAAGTTCCCCATTACTACTCTACTGGAGTCGATGTCTCCCTTTAGATACATTAACATATTTTTAAATAGCCAGGAGCCATGTAGTTGGGTGCATATACAATACTAGTCACATCAACTGACAGTGGAGGCAAATGGTACAAAAAGCTTGTATTGCGCATCAGACATAACCCAGGCCTTTCATATCCTGTCAAGATTGTGAATCTATGCCGGCACCGTGGCTCACTAGGCTAATCCTCTGCCTTGCAACACCAGCATACCAGGTTCTAGTCCTGGTCAGGGTGCCGGATTCTGTCCCGGTTGCCCCTCTTCCAGGCCAGCTCTCTTCTGTGACCAGGGAGTGCAGTGGAGGATGGGCCAAGTGCTTGGGCCCTGCACCCCATGGGAGACCAGGAAAAGCACCTGGCTTCTGCCATCGGATCAGCATGGTGCGCCAGCCATAGCATGCCAGCCACGGCAGCCATTGGAGGGTGAACCAATGCCAAAGGAAGACCTTTCTCTCTGTCTCTCTCTTCTCACTGTCCACTCTGCCTGTTAAAAAAAAAAGATTGTTGTGAATCTGGCTTGTGGTCTTGTGTAGAGCAGCTTCAGCTCTTGGATATCTGGTAGTGCACCTGATACAAAGAATACTAATGAAGGTTGGTATAAGTTCACTTGACTGCTTGCTGTGATGGTTATAGCTGTTCATGCTGCAAGATTGGAGTTTTGAGATTCTTGCTATCCTTGTCCACCATGCCAGACACAGCTTCTCTCTGGTCTCTTTATGTTTCTATGGGCTTTTAGATAAGAGTCAGAGGTGATTTGCTGATGATAAATTTGTGTGCAAAGGAAACAACAGATTTAATCAACACTAGGCCAAATGGACTTAACTGATATCTACAGGACTTTTCACCCTACAGTTGCTGAATATACATTCTTTTCAGCAGTGCTTGGAACTTCCTCTAGGATTAACCACATACTAGGCCATAAAGCAAGTCTTGGCAAATTCAAAACAATCAAAATCATACCATGCATCTTCTCAGACCACAATGGAATGAATCTGGAAATCAGCAACTCAGGAATCTCTAGAGCATATGCAAACATGTGGAGACTGAACAATATGCTCCTGAATGAAGAGGGGGTCACTGAAGAAATCAAAAGAGAAATCAAAACTTTCTAGAAGCAAATGAAGATAACTACACAACATATCAAAACTTATGGGATACAGCAAAAGCAGTGGGGGGCACTGTAATCCATAAACTGTACTTTGGAAATTGATATTTACTAAATAAAAGTTTAAAAAAGATAAATGCTTATAGCAATAGGTGCCTACATCAAGAAATTGGAAAGGCAGCAAATAAATGAGCTACCAGTCAATAACAGGGATCTAGAAACTCTACACAAACCAAACCCAAACTTAATAGGAGAAAAGAAATAATTAAAATTAGAGAACAAACCAACAAAATTTAATCCAAAAAATAACAAAGAGCAGCAAAACAAAGCGCTGGTTTTTTGAAAAAATAAGCAAAATTGACACAACACTGGACCAACTAACCAAAAACAGGAGAGAGAAAACCAAAATCATTAAAATTGGAGATTTGAAAGGGAATGTAACAACAGACACCACAGAACTAAAGAGTCATCAGAAATAACTACAAAGAGTTGTATGCCAACAAACTGGAAAATCTAGCAGAAATGGATAGATTCCTGGACACATACAACCAACCTAAATTGAACCAGGAAGACATAGAAAACCTAAACAGACCCATAACCAAGACAGAAACTGGATCAGTAATAAAGGCCCTCCCAACAAAGGAAAGCCCAGGACTGGATGGATTCACTGCTGAATTCTACCAGACACTTAAAGAACTAACTCCAATTATTCTTAAGCTATTCAAAACAATTGAAAGAGAGGGAACCCTCCCAAATGATTTCTACGAGGCCAGCATTACCTGAAAAAGAGGCAGCAGAGAAAGAAAATTAAAGACCAATTTACCTGATGAACATAGACACAAAAAACATCAATAAAATTCTAGCCAATAGAATTCAACAAAACATCAGAAAGATAATCCACCCTGACCAAGTGGGATTTATCCCTGGTATGAAAGGATGGTTTAACATTTGCATTTCAATCAAAGTGATACACCACATTTACAAAGTGCAGAAGAAAAAACATAAGATTATCTCAATAGATGCAGAAAAAGCATTCAGTAAAATACAACACCCTTTCATGATGAAAACTCTAAGCAAATTATGTGTAGAAAGAACATTCCTCAACACAATCAAGGTGATTCATGACAAATCCATGGCCAGCATCATATTGAATTGGAAGAAGTTGGAAGCATTTCCACTGAGATCTGGTACCAGACAGGGATTCCCACTATAACCATTGCTATTCAATATAATACTGGAAGTTTTAGCCAGAGCTATTGTACAATAAAAAGAAATCAAAGGGATAGAAATTGGGAAGGAAGAAGCCAAACTATCCCTCTTTGCAGATGATATGATTCTTTATTTAGGGCATCCTAAGAACTCTACTAAGAGACTATTGGAATTATAGAACAGCTTGGTAAAGTAGCAGGATACAAAGTCAATAACAAAAATCAACCACCCTTATATATACAGACAATGCCATGGCTAAGAAAGGACTTCTAAGATCAATCCCATTCACAATAGCTACAAAAAAGTACCTTGGAATAAACTTAACAAAGGATGTCAAAGATCTCTACGATGAGAATTACAAAACTTTAAAGAAAGAAATTGAAGAAGATACCAAAAAAATGAAAAAAATCTTTCATGTTCATGGATTGAAAGAATCAATATAATCTAAATGTCCATTCTTCCAAAAGCAATTTACAGATTCAATGTGATAACAATCAAAATACCAAAGATATTCTTCACAAATCTGGAAAAAATGATGCTGAAATTCATATAGATCCACAGGAGACATCAAATAGATAAAGCAATCTTAGACAACAAAATCAGAGCTGGACCCATAACAAAACCAGATTTAAAGACATACTGCAGGGCAGTTATCATCAAAAGAGCATGGTACTGGCACAGAAACAGATGAACAGACCAACAGAATAGCATATAAACACCATAAATCAATTCAAATAGTTATAACAAACTTATATTTGATCAAGAGCCTAAAACCAATTCCTGGAGCAAGGGCAGTCTATTCAACAAATGGTGCTGGGAAAACTGGATTTCCACATGCAGAAGTATGAAGAAAGAAGCCTACCTTGCACCTTTCAAAAAATCCACTCAACATAAAGATCTAAATCTATGACCTGACATGATCAAATTATTAGAGAACATTGGAGAAACCTTGCAAGATACTGACACTGGCAGAGTTCTTGGGAAAGAACGCAGAGGCACTGGCAGCCAAAACAAAAATTAACAACTGGGATTCCATCAAATTGAGAAGTTTCTGTGCTGCACAATAAAGAGTCAGGAAAGTGAAGAGGCAACTGACAGAATGGGAGAAAATATTTGCAAATTATGCAACTGATAAATGATTAATAACCAGAATCTACAAAGAGATCAAGAGACTCCACAACAAACAAACAACCCACTTAAGGGATGGGCCAAGGACCTAACAGACATTTTTCAAAAGAAGAAATTCAAACAGTCAACAGACACATGAAAAAGTGTTCAGGATCACTAGGCATCAGGGAATGCAAATCAAAACCAAAATGAGATTTCACTTCACCCTGATTAGAATGGCTTTTATACAGAAATCAACAACATATGCTGGTCAGGATGTGGGGGAAAAGGCACACTACTCCACTTTTAGTGGGAATGCAAACTTGTAAAGCCACTATGGATGACAGTTTGGAGATACCTCAGAAATCTGAATATATCCCTACCATATGACCCAGCCATCCCACTCCTCACTATTTACCCATGTGAAATTAAATTGGCAAATAAAAGAACTATCTGCACCTCAATGTTTATTGCAGCTCAGTTCACAATAGCTAAGATAGGGAATCAACCTAAATGGCCATCAACAAAAGACTGCATAAAGAAATTATGGGATATGTACTCTATAGAATACTACATAGACATAAAAAATGAAATCCAGTCATTTGCAACAAAATGGAGGAATCTGGAAAACATCATGCTGTGTGAAATAAGCCAGTCCCAAAGGTACAAATAGTATATGTTTTCCCTGATCTGTGACAACTAACTGAGCCTCTAAAAGGAAACCTGTAGAAGTGAAACTGACATTATGAGAAGCAATGACTTATTGATCACTGCAAAGAATATGGAATTTGCTATTTTAATCCAGTCAATTAATGTAAAGCAAATCATTCTGAAGAATATTACAGTATCCACAATTTCTGCAACATATGCCTTACAATACTAAGTATAAAATTCAAAATCACTATACTTGGGGGAAAAATGAAAATTTGACTTATACTCAAGGGAAAAAAAACTAGAAAGAAACTTAAGTTAGGTGTTGAAAGTAGTAGGCCAGATACCTTAACAATTTCCAAGTATCTTTCAGTATTTACAAATCACATAAAGTAAGATAAAGACTGATAAACTATTTAAATTCTATAGAAGTAACAGTTATTACAGTGAAAACCTATTTGTAGGAAAGGGATAAAATAGCATAATGGAAGTTTAATCCCCAAAGTAAAAGTTGCCATCATAAAGAATACCGCAACACCAATTTTAAAAGACTTCTATTTCTTTCTCTTACCATGTGATGTCTCTCTTTCCATGTGATGTAGGAAAATGGTCCTTTCTAGATTGGCCTCTTGACTTTATACCTTCTGGCTCCCAGACTAAAAGAAATAACTGTTTTTTGAGGCAGGTCTTCTGGCACAGCAGGTTATGTCATCACTGGTGAAGCTCTCACCTCATAGAGTCTGATATGAGTCCTGGCTACTCAACTTTCCATTCAGCTTCCTGCTAAAGCATGTAAGAAGGCAATGTATAATTGCCCAAGTACTTGGGTTCCTGACAGAAATGCAGAGACTCAGATGGATGTTCTGCCTCCTGGCATCGACCTTGCCTGGTCCTGGCTGTTGTAGCTCCTATTGTGAGTGAAACCGGTGAGAGAATCTCCCTCTCTCTCTCTCTCTCTCTCTCTCTTTTATTAACAGAAAGAGAAAGTATATCCATTTTGAAAAAGTATTTTAAAGTAAATACATTTTAGCAAAAATGTTTCTTTCTAAATAACCTACTATGTGACATTCTTATAAAAATTAACTTAGATGGACATAGATCAAACAACATTTTTTATTTAAAGACTTTATGTATTCATTTGAGAGGTAGAGTTACAGTCACTTTCCAGATGGCTCAGCCAGAGATAAGCCAATCAGAAGCCAGGAGTTCCCTCCAGGTCTCCCACATGGGTACAGAGAACCACTTGGGCTACCTTATGCTGCCTCCCCAGGCCATAAGCAGAGAGCTGGATTGGAAGAGGAGCAGCTGGGACACAAACTGGTACCAATGTGGAATGCTGGCACCACAGGCAAAGGCTTAGCCCACCATCTCACAGTGTCAGCCCCCAAAACCTTTTTTTTAATTAATGAAAGAGCCTAGACAAATATGCAAAGTTTTAGAAGTCCAGGAACTATATAGAAATTAATCTAACATTTAAAAAGAATTTTAAAAATGTTCTCTTTGGTTAAAAAAACCAAGTCTAGAAATACACAATTTTATAACCTTTATGCATTGTGGGTTTTTTATTTTTTTATTTATTTAACAGGTAGATACATAAATAGTGAGAGACAGAGAGAATGGTCTTCCTTTTTCCATTGGTTCACCCCATAAATGGCCACTACAGCCGGCACTGTGCTGATCCAAAGCCAGGAGCCAGGTGCTTCTTCCTGGTCTCCCATGAGGGTGCAGGGGCCAAAGCACTTGGACCATCTTCCACTGCCCTCCCGGGCCACAGCAGAGAGCTGCACTGGAAGAGAAGCAACTGGGACTAGAACCCAGAACTCATATAGGATGTCGGTGCCACAGGCAGAGGATTAACCAAATGAGCCACAACTAATATCATGGGGGCCGGCGCTGTGGTGCAGCAGGTTAAAGCCCTGGCCTGAAGCACTGGCATCCCGTATAGGTGTTGGTTCTATTCCTGGTTGCTCCTCTTCTGATACAGCTCTCTGCTATGGCAGTACAAGATGGCCCAAGTCCTTGGGTCCATGCACCCATGTGGAGACTTAGAAGAAGCGCCTGGCTCCTGGCTTCAGACTGGTGCAGTTATGATGTTGTGACCATCTGGAGAGTGACAGAGAGACCCCTCTCTCTATCTCTACCTCTCTCTGTAAATCTTTCAAAGAAATAAATCTTTTAATAAAAAAAGCTAATGCTATGGTTAAGAAGCAATTTTATTTTCAGGATGAATGTTTAAACAAATTTCAGTATACCATAGAAAGAAACATCATTTTATTACTTAAATCTACGCTACAGAAAAAAAAAATACTTGGGTGGTATTAACTACTTTTCTATTACTACAGATATACTGCACAGAAATCCACATACTGAAAATTCTATAGAATTTAGGCATTTAGCAACCTGAGTATTTTTGCCCACAACTGCACTGTAAAAATGGATATAACACATATTCATTGTACTATACCTTCCTAGTAATTATCCCAAATAACACACCTCCCAACACACAAGCCTTCAAATAATCTTCATCATGATCCTTGACATTACCATTTTTCTTGCTTTGCCCAATTTGAAATCAGTAAATATGACATTGACACACTTTGAAAAGTACTTGCTTATTGGAGTTTACCTTACCTTATGAAAAAGTCTGGGAATTGTCTATTGGAGATACAGGGTTTGGGCAAGATCCAGAGCAAACCACCAGATTGAGAGGGTTGTATATTGTGATGCAGGTTAGACTACTGCTTGGGACATATAACATCCCATAAGCAAATTTGTGGTTTTCATCCTGGTTATTCCATACTTAAAATAAAACACCCTGCTGTTGTACCTGGGAGGCAGCAGATGATGGATAAGTACTTGGGTTCCTGTTACCCTCAAAAGAGATGCAGGTAAGATTATTGCCTTCTGGCTTCAGCCTGACATAGCCCTGGCTGTTAGGATAATTAGAGAGTGAATCAAGCAGCAGATGCACAGTCTCTCTCTCCCCCTCTTCCTTTGTCCCTACCTCCTCTCCCCTTTCTCTGATGCTCTGCCTTTTAAAAAAATAATTGCAAAGAAAACCACAACATAATTTTTTTGATTTGTTATATATCAAATGCTGATATACTCTTGGTGAGTAGGGAGGAATTTAATTGCATGCCAAATACAATCAAGAGAATTTCACACAGACATGTTCATGAGCATGATTCATGCCAACCCTGTCAGCAAGGCTGCTGCCACACAAACTGCCTGGATAACATAACAATGCATTGAGGGGTCAGTGCTGTGGATCAGTGGGTTAACACCCTGGCCTGAAGCACCAGCATCCCCTATGGGTGCCAGTTTGAGACCTGGCTGCTCCACTTCCAGTCCAGCTCTCTGCTATGGCTTGGGAAAGCAGTGGAGGATTGTGGGGAGCAACTGGGAGCAACCCTGACTAGACTAAGTTACTGGAATTAAGACTTATTCTATGCATCTGCTCTCCCACAATATGGCACTGGGAGAGGAGGAAACAGCTTCTACACAGCTGCCTCCAGTTCAACCAATAAACAGCAGGACCTGCTTCTGATTGGAGGAGAGCAGCATACTCGGCATGTGGGTAGCAGAGTTGGGATTGGTGGAAGAGGACTATAAAGGAGGAGAGAGACAACATGCACCAGGAGCATCTAAGAGGAACACCTGTGCAGCCCCCGAGAGAGCCGGCCGGCAGTGTGCCACTCTCCCGTGGAAGTGGGGAAAGTGGCAGGGGGAACTGCCCTTCCACAGAGGTGGAAGGGACGGTAGCCAACCCGGGAAGAACCAGCAGCAAACCCGGGGAGGGCCGAGCAGATGAAAGAACAGCGCAGGGTCCTCTGTCATTCCTCCACGAAGACGGGGAGCGACAGAGGATGGCCCAAGTGCTTGGGCCCCTGTGCCTGGGAGACCCAGAAGAAGCTCATGGCTCCTGCCTTCAGATTGGCACAGCTTGGGCCATTGCGGCCAATTGGGGAGTGAACCATCGGATGGAAGACCTCTCTCTCTCTCTGCCTCTCCTTTGACTTTCAAATAAATAAATCAAGCTTAAAAAAAAGAATTTTTTTAACTATATTTGGGCATTGTATTGCATTTTTATTTATATTTTGCAAAGTAATTATCAGCAATAGTCTGATTTACTCTCATTTTAAATAATTAGAAATGGACTAACACTAAATCTCTGCAACATTACAATTGTCAAAAAATGGATAACTGACATTAAATGAGAAAAACTTGCATTATAAATATATTTGATTCACACAATCCATAAAAAAATATGGGGAAGTATGGTCATATAAAGACACTTGGTCTCTTCAACTAAAATAATTAGTGTTCCATCCTTGGGTCATATTCCAGAGTTGAGAAAACTATTCTAGTGCTTATACTGAAACAAAAAGTATGCGCAAACACAAAAGTTTTAATCTCCATTAGTGACATAATTAAGAGCTTCTGAAATCCATCTGTCCATCTAAATATCTAACAAATCTTCACTTACTGTTCTAAGGAATGGATCTGAACTTTTCCCTCTACTTGCTGGTTTATGTTACAAACTAGGCAAAAAGGTCAACAGAGGGTTTCATAAAACTCTCAAATGAGGACGGCTAGAATTGAGATGGTCTTGAGTGAAGTAGGACAGGGTACTGACTCTTGGCCCACAGCCTATCCCTGACTTTCTTTATGCCTCACCTATGGTTTGCCCTGTTGAAATTCCCAAGCCTTCTCTGATGCTGCCATTGCCCCTCAGTGACTATTGTGCAAAAGCAGGAACTTCAGTCTTGGATTTATAGCCTAGGTACCCTCATCTCAGGACACAGAAGAAATTGCATGCTTAAAAAATGGGTCTCTATGGCATATTCCTTGAAATAAAATGAACTTTCAGGTATCAAAGAACTAGCTTAGCAACATAGAGTACTGGTTTCTCATACCCATTCCCATGAATTGTTCCCTTGGTCATCACACACCTCTGTCAATGGGGGCTGTTCCTACTGGGGTTGAATATTTGGATTCAATGAGGAATCCTGATATGAATAAAAGTGGGAAGACCATACTCAAAAATAGATGGATAATCTTAAACAAATTCTTTATCTGTTTCTTAAGTATAGATATCATATGATAATTGTAGTTCATGATTTTGAGTGCCAAGTCATAAGAGCAGTTCTAATAAGTAATTTGTACTGGATGAATGGGAATAAAGAGTCCTTGTAGTTTAAAGGGAGAGACAAATAGAAAAGAGATTGGGTAATTAAGATTCCATCACAAGGATTATGAAATGAGGTTAATCTTTTTTTTAAAAAAGATTTATTTGAAAGGGAAATAAGGAGAGAGGCAGGAGAGACTGACAAAGAGATAGATGCATCTTCTTTCTTGTGGCTCACTCCCCAAGTGTCTGCAATAGCCAGGGTGGGGCCAGGAGTCAGGACCAGGCAGTTCTATCTGGGTCTCCTATATGGCTGGTAGGGATCCAAGTTCTTGGGCCATGTTCCACTGCTTTCCCAAACACACTCACAGGAATGTGGATCAGAAGCAGAGTAGCTAGGACTCAAAATGGCATGCCAATATAGGGTGCCAGCATTGCAAGCACTGTCCTAACCCACTACACCACAATGTCAGTCCCAAATGTTAGTCTTCTAAGATTCATCTCTAGTAAATTATATATTCACATGTTTCTGGTGTCTGACCATGGTTTGTTTCATGTTAATTCATTTCTTAATTTTATTCTCAGAAAAGATATACAGAAAAGATTAATGTCATCTTTTAACCAATATACCTTGGTCCTGAATCAATCACTGTTCTTTATCTAGTTAATATGCTGTCATCACTTGGTCTTACATTTATATTCATATTTATATTTATATGTAAATATAAAGTCACATTTTACATGCATTGGAATTTGAGACACTAAAATATATATTACATGAAAAGTTTGAAGTAATACAATATATTCTAAGTCATATAATTTTCTTAAATAGCATAATTGAGATATAAATGCAAATTACCATGAGATTCACCAGTTAAGAGTATCTATACAATTCACTGTTTTCATTTAGTTGTAATCATCACTATCAACAATCTTAGAATATTTTTATCTCCTTAAAGTGTTGAAGTTGAGTATAGTGTTTAATACACTGTTTGGGTCAGCACATCCCAGACAGCCTGGGTTTGAGTCCCAGCTCCATCCTGATTCAGCTCCAGCTTCCTGCTAATGCTCACCCTAGGTCTGTATCACCCAGAAGGTAGAGGCTCAAGTAGTTGGGACACCTAGCTACATTGGTGACCAAAATTGAGTGCCTAGCTTCCAATTTATAACTGTTTAAAAAATAATTTATTTGAAATTCAGAGAGAGTGACAGTGATTTTTCCATCTGGTGGTTTATTCTCCCATGTCCCCAAATGCCTACAGCAGCCAAAGTTGGCCCAAGGCAAAATTAGGGCTGAGGAATTCCATGCAGGTCTCATCTCCCAAACTGGTGTGGGCCAACATGTGTTGCCTTCCAGGCCTAATAGTCAGAAGCTGGATTAGAAGCAAAGTAGCTGGGATCTGAACTGACCCTCTGAAAAGGGAAGTGAGCATCCCAATTAACACTTAATTCTCAGTGTTATCATGCCTGTCTTACCAGCTCCCAATTTTAACTTAGCTCAGCCTTATTTGTTTTGAATGGAGAATGACCCAGCAGATGGAAGCTTTCTTTCATTGCTATTTGTCCTTGCTTATAAAATAAAAAATTAATAAAAAGAAGGCTGTCTTCTCAATATCCCCAATACTTTCAACCCAAAGTCACTGCAGATGTACTGTTTCTATGGATGTGCCTACAGTGGACATTTCATGTTGTGGGAGATTAGACCCAAGCGTCCTAATGCCCAATACAGAGTCTCCATTATTCAAGTGTGGTCTGGGCCCTATCTCTCAGCTACACTCACCCAGTGCATAGTTCTGGCAGCAGGCAACTGAGGACAGGAAAAAAATGAGGATGTCATCCCAAGCTGGTAGCTAGCAGTAGAGAGGGCCATGTGTTCTCATTTGCACTTAGGAGTGGAGTTTCCATTGCACTGAGTCATGATAGGGAAGGTAGGAAACAGGTCTGGATCCATAAGCACTGAGTCTCTCTGCTCTTAACAAATCTGTCTTCAGTAAATATTTCTTTACTTGCTGTGTCTTTGGGATCATTTATAGGGATGTTATAAGAATTTTCCTTTTTTTTTTAAATAAAATTTGTCAGGACTGGCATTGTGGCACAGTAGGTTGAGCCACCACTTGAACTACTCAGCATCTGCATTAGAAACCCAGTTCCAGTCCTCGCTACTATGAATCTGATCTCATTTCCTGATAATGCACCTGGAATGACAGCAAACTATTGTCCAAATGCTTCTGCCCCAGCCACATATATGGGAAACCAAAAGGAATTTGGGGCTACTGGCTTTGGCCTTGCTATGCCTGGATCCTTGGACCACTGATGATGTAAACTCTCTCAACCTTTCTTTGTCACTCTGCCTTTCAAATTAATAAGTAATGTATCTTTTTAAAACTTTTTTTTATAAAACCTACTAAAATGAAGGCACACATATACTCACACTGTCATGCCAAAATTCTGTCTAGGAAACATACAATCTTAATGCTTACATGCTTTATCAATTATATTTCTAACTGCCAAACAGTAATGACACATTAGCCATAAAAATTAAACTAAATCAAATATCTCTAATAAATTACTGATGTGATCATTTATGTGCTTTGGAGGCTTTGAAGATTTTAGGAAGACCTATGTCATTATAATATAAATTTCATTTTAAATCCTGCAATGGTCACCCCAGTGTTCACTGAACTGGCAATATCAGTGCCTGTGTTGAAAAAAACACACTCAATGATAAATCTGTAAATTTCTTAAATACTATAAGTGGTATTCAAAGAGCAGAAAAGCCCACCATAATTCATGATTTAATTAAGTAGATAAAACTGAAAAAATATGAAACAACAATGAAAAAGGTACTACAGTGGTATTGGATTTATGCTTTTGGTAATGTAGCTTGCCAGTGTGTCCCTATAATGAAAAGTTTAAGTTTTGAGTAATTATAATTTAAAATTTTGAACATGTTAAGAAAACATCCCTCTGTTTGCTGTTTATGTTTTAGAAATTAGATATTGGATAACACACTTATTAAGTTTTATCATTTTCTATTTTTCATCATGTTATAATGTTACTGTGTAATTTTTAATAATATTTCTTTACTTGAAAGGCAGAGATGCAGAGAGAAGGCGAAGGAGGGAAGGAAGGGGAGGGAGAAAGGAAGAAAGGGAGAGGGAGGGGGAGATAGAGAGAGATGGAACATCCATCCATTAGCTCACTCCCCAAATGTCAGCAACAGCTGTGGCTACACTAGTCTGAAGCTAGGAGCCAGGAGCTTCTTCTAGGTCTCCCACATGGGTGTAGGGTCCCAAGTACTTGGGCTATCTTCTGCTGCTTTCCCAGGTGCATCAGCAGGGGGCTGGATCAGAAGTTGAGCAGCCAGGACTTGAACCCACACATATATGGGGTTCTGGCACTGCTTTCAGAGGCTCAAACTTCTATGCCACACTGCTGGCCCCACTGTGTCATTATATGGATTACTATATTTACTTTACCTCCACGCAACCATTAAACATCTTCACAATAATGTATCTATATGTACACAGGGGTTTGTGCACATGTGTGTCCATTCATGCACCAATATTTACATCAGTATTGAAAATAATACTGTGAGAAACATTAACACATTTCAGAAACTAAGTCTTTCTTGGAGACAGCTGCTTACAGGGCAAACCCCTGGGCCCTTTTAAGTACTACAGGCTGATCTGTATCTCTCTAAAATTTATATCATGAAATGCTGACAACCAATGTATCTCTCTAAAATTCATATCATGAAATGCTGACAACCAATGTGACACTATTTGGAGACAGGACTTTAAGCAAATAATTGACATCAAATGATATCATAAGCATGAAGCCCTGATCCAAACTAATCAATGTTCTGATAAGAAGGGCTGCACATATACAGAAGAAATACCATATAAGGGTGCAACAAGATGGTGGCTATGTGATAACCAAAGAGAGGTCTCAGGAGCAACCAAACCCATTATCTTCTTGCTCTCAAATATATAATCTCTAGAACTATGAGAAATATATTGCTGTGATTCAAGCCACATATTTGACAGTATTATGTTATGGCCACCCAAGCAAAGCAATGCACTTTTTATCTCTGCCTATATTTCCTACAGCCACCTATAGCCCCCACAATTATCAGACAAATACAGAAATTAAAAGCCATGGCTGAGGGCCAGCACTGTGGGACAGTGGGCTAAGGCTCCACCTGCAGCACCAGCATCTCATATTGACACTGATTTGTCACCTGGCTGCTCCACTTCCAATCCAGCTCTCTGTTTATGGCCTAGAAAAGCAGTGAAAGATGGCTCAAGCCCTGAGCTACTGCACCGATGAGGGAGACCTGGAGGAAGCTCCTGGCTCCTGGCTCCTGGTTTTGGATCAGACCACCTTCCAGCCCTTGGGGCCATTTAGGGAGTAAAGCAGTAGATGAAGACCTTTCTCTCTCTCTTTCCCTATCTGTCTATAACTGCCTCCCAAATAAATAAATAAAAATTTTTAAAAAAGAGATAATTGATATCACAGAAATATAATAGATCACTGGGACTATTAACAGCAACTAATACACCAACAGGTGGCAGCTGTACCTGGTATGCCACAGTGTCACCCTATTTTGCAGACATTTAAGGAGTGAACCAGCATATGGTAGATCACTCTGTATTTCTGCCTTTAATGAATTAAATAAATGAATAAAAAATTTTAAAATATAAAATAAAATTACAAAAAGTATTTAAAAACAAGAATCAGCATGGGCATTTGGTGCAGCAGCTAAACACACACCAATTTTGATAACCATGTCCCATATCAGAGTGCCAGCTTTGAGTTCAGCAACCCCACTTGTGATCAATTTCCTGTGAATGCACCCCCTGGGAGGCAGTAGGTGATGGCTCAAGTTATTGGCTCCCTGCCATACATGTGGGAGACCAGGATGGACTTCCTGGCTCCTGTGTTCAATCTGGCTGAGTTGCAGCTGTTGTAGGTTTTTTTTTTTTTTGAGACGGTGAAACAGCCAATGGGAGATCTCCCTCCCTCTGTCTCTCTAGCTTTCAAACAAACAAAAATCAATAAATAAGACTTAAAAAAAAAACAGAGAAAACAATTGCAACCATATTACATACTAACCCACTTTCATGGATAATCAATTTAAATGTGCATTATCTTGTTAGGGTCTAAAAAAAAAAAAAAAAACCACCACCCGAGGAACGATTCCAAGAAACTTTTTCTCTCATGCAACCAGCGAAGGGTTAAATTTATTGATCCAACATGTTGGGGCCCTCTGACAAGGACAGAGGAGCAGTGAGGAACTACAGCATGGGGTTTATAAAGGCAAAAACCACAAAATCGGGAGGAGGGAGAGAATACACGGTTGCTAAGCGGTTGCTAAAATCTTACAATCAGCAATTATGATTTTAAGACATAGACAAATCACATCTTCATTATTAGCCCACGTAACCCAGGTGCAACCTTTCTACTTTTAAGCTTGAGCAATCATGCTAGGGGGTTTTTGTGCTCTGCCAAGGGTGGTGTAGTGCACTGCTATTCTCTGACTATTTGAGATTATAGTTTCAGACCAGAGTCTCACGGTGGGGGAGTGCTTTCCCAGAATGCAGTTTCAAGTGCTCCAAAATGGAGTCCCTACTGTCAAGGTGTTACTTTACTCTGTCTTATTTTCACAGCTGCACCAGGAAGGTTTAAACCTGTAAGCTTAAGCTTAACTTTTTACACCCGCACACATACAATTTTAACTCTTCAATCTAAATACACTAAAGATAGAGATTGACATGGAAAAATAAAACCAAGACCAAACTTTGTGCTGTCTATAGGAAATCATTTAAATATACAGACACATGAAGGGGATTTGAAGTCATCTTGGCCAATCACATTTGGTTTGCATAGTCAGAATACATTCAAGAGGTCTGTTGTGCAACATGGTGAGAATAGTTAATAACAATGTGTCCTACTATAGGAAAATAAACAAGAGTTTAGACTTTTAAGTAATCTTATCATGAAAAATAGGTATATAATGTAGTGGATATGATAATTGCCTTGCTTTGTTCATTTAAATTACATAAATATTTCCAAATTCCATTCTTATCAACTTAAGACAAATACATACACAACTGCTTAAAAATAAAAATATGCAGAAAATAGTCCATTATAATACAAATCCAATGAAATGTAGAAAAACAGCATTCATTTCAGACTAATCAGAATTTAGGTAAGACTACTAGAAGGGTTACACAGTGAGACAACTGGCAGTTCTCCAAGAAGACATTACAAGGCTTCCTACCAGTGCCCCTAAATAGAGCATTAAGATACCTAAGAGAAAACATATAACTCCAAGCAAAACTACAAATTCACCATTTGTAATCAGTACAAATAGATCAACAGTATAAGTACCCAACCAGGGGTCATTAGTAACTAAGAATATGGTTCCAAACAGAAATGTCAGTTAACACTAGGTGAGTAAATAAATAAGGTAACTCTAAGTGTTGGGAAATCAAAAACTAAGTAAGTGCATATGCATGAGAAGTTAGATACTTAATCCTCGTACTCCACTAAGACTTCCTATAGAAGTATAATTTATTCACAATCTATAGCCTAACAACATTTTCATGTTATTTTAAAAAATTACTGTGAAGTAACACATGAAAAAAATTAAGTAAAATATTATCACAAATAGCACAAAATAAACCAAGAAAAACTCACTGTTGAGAGTAATAGATTTTATGCCATGAAAAACATTAAGAAGAACCTGGACTCATTTACCAGTGGGGGCTGTTAGGAAACTGGCAGTTTTAGCCAGGTGGCTGCATGGCCCAGCTACCTGAGCCAGGCTCCACCCCCATCCTAATGGGATTCGCTGCTCTGGATTCCCTGCCCGCCCTCAGGCAGTTTCAAAAGGGCCTGTTCCTGAACATGTGCTCTCTTGGTCCTTCTCTCCTGTGCTCTCTTGGCCTCTCTTGGCTTCTCTCCTCTCGTCTCTCTTCTCCCTCCTCTCCACCTCTCTCTCTTTCTCTCTCTTTTTCCTTCACTGCCCCTTCACTCTGGTCTGTTGGGTGTTCCCAAATAAACCCTTTCCCTTACTCTGGTGTTTGGTGTGTTTTGTGATGGCTAACATTAATATATAACAGGGACAGAGGTAGGAGAGATCAAGAAGACCCTTGGGGCCGACAATGCAGCACAGCGGATAAAGCTGCCGCCTGCATTGCCAGCATCCCATATAGGTGTCAGCTCTAGTCCCAGCTGCTCCACTTCCCATCCTGTTCTCTGCTATGTCCTGGGAAAGTGGGAGATGCTCAAGTTCTTGGGTCCCTGCACCCCCATGGGAGACCAGGAAGAACCTCCTAGACCCTGGCTTCAGATCAGCACAGCTCTGGCCATTGTGGCCATCTGGGTAGTGAACCAGAAGATGGAAGACCTCTCTCTCTCTCTCTCTGCCTCTGCCTCTCTGTAACTCTGCTTTTCAAATAAATAAATAAATAAATCTTTTTTTCTTTTTTTTTTTCTGACAGAGTGGACAGTGAGAGAGAGACAGAGATAAAGGTCTTCCTTTGCCGTTGGTTCACCCTCCAATGGCTACTGCCACCGGTGCACCGCGCTGATCCAAAGCCAGGAGCCAGGGGCTTTTCCTGGTCTCCCATGGGGTGCAGGGCCCAAGCACTTGGGCCATCCTCCACTGCACTCCCGGGCCACAGCAGAGAGCTGGCCTGGAAGAGGGGCAACCAGGACAGAATCCGGTGCCCCAACTGGGACTAGAACCTGGTGTGCTGGTGCCACAAGGTGGATGATTAGCCTAGTGAGCCATGATTTGCTTTTATGGGAACCTGGTAACCCACTTGATTGTGTTGATCCTATACCCAATAATTTTGTCTAATTCACCTATCAGCTCATATTTGGTTTTGGCTAGTGTTTGATTTTCTCTACATATCCTAGTATCATTAACATACATTAAGAGTTGTATTTCTTAAAAGCTGACCCTATACCTCACATTTCTTTTTGTTTGTTTAATTTTCCTAATTATGCATCCAGGACAGTGTTGAAGAAAGAGAGGAGAAAACCTTGTCCAAGATTATTTCTAGGGAAAGATCATTTAGTGCTCTGTGTTAATTATGCTGTTTATTATTACTTCTCTGTAGCTAGTCTTAATTACAATTGGGGAATTGCTATTATTTTTTCTATTCTTTTTATGGTTATAAGCTGTTTCATGAAAAGCTTTTCAACATTTAATCTCAATGATCATGTGATTTACTTATGTTTTTCTTATACATAAATTATTGGTTTATTTTGCAATGTTAATCATCTTTGCATGATCTAATGTATCCTGCTTGTTATTGATCTCTTCTGTTTTCATATTTTGCTTAAAATACCTGTGTCTCTTATTAAAGATGTATGTTAAGTTCCTTTAACCTAATTCATGTCACTAATGTAAAGCAATGAATTTAAAAGAAATTCAAATATATTCTCTGTCTATTGCCACTTTGGATGAATCTGGGAAAATGAGGAACAACCTTCCTTGAATGTCTAGAATTTTCTAAGTCTGAGTCTGAAATTTTGCTTGTGAAATTTTTAAATTCCTTGATTTGATTTTTCAAATACTGATTAGTCTTTTTTAACTTATATGGAAGTTCTCTGTGTTACACAATGTCTCTTTCATGGTATATTGATTTACAAAATATGGTGACTTTTGATATCTCTAAAAAATTTTTACTCCTAACTATTTCTCACAATCCTTACTATCTTGTTAATGTTTATAAATGGAGGGGGTAGCTGAGGGGCTTTGTGGCATAATGAATAAAGCTGCACCAGGGATGCCAGCATCCCATAAAGGCACCAATTTAAGTCCCGCGTGCTTCATTTCTGATGTAGCACCCCACTAAGTGGCCTGGTAAAGTAGCTGAATATGGTCCAAGTGTTTGAACCCCTGCAACCCACACAGGAGACCGAGATGAAGCTCCTGGCTCCTCACTCCTGGCTTCTGCCTCCTCGGCCACTGTAGCCATTTGGAGAGTGAACCAGGAGATGTAAGATTCTCTCTCTCTCTCTCTCTCTCTCTCTCTCTCTCTCTCTCTCTCCCTCTCTCTCTCTCCCTCTGTGTGTGTGTGTGTGTGTTCATGTGGTTGTGAATAACTATTTTTTGACAGGCAGTTAGTGAGAGAGAGAGACAGGAAGAAAGGTCTTCCTTTTTCTGTTGGTTCACCTCCCAAATGGCCGCTACAGCCAGCGTGCTGCACTGATCCAAAGCCAGGAGCCAGGTGCTTCCTCCTGGTCTCCCATGTGGGTACAGGGCCCAAGCACTTGGGCCATCCTCCACTGCCTTCCCAAGACAAAGCAGAGAGCTGGACTGGAAGAGGAGCAACTGGAACAGAATCTAGCACCCTAACCGGGACTAGAACCCAGGGTGGCGGCGCCGCAGGCAGAGGATTAGCCAAGTGAGCTGTGGCACCGGCTCATAACTATTTTTTTTTTTTTTTTACTCTGCTGCCTCTCTTGTAATTCTTTCAAATAAATAAATCTTTAAGAAGAAAATTTTTGAAGATGATGCTATTTGGATTCCTGAAGCTGGTTATTTGTATGGTATTTCTCTTTTCTTTCCTTAATGACTTATACTAGTTTTTATTAATTTTAATATATTTTAGAAACCCTTTTTCCTTATTTCTATTGTGCATTTTTCTACAGGTATTGCATTGATGCCTGCCTGCTTTTACTTGCCTCTATTTTGTGGTTTATTCTATAGTTAATTTTATTTCTTAAGAAAGAAACTACAGGGGCCTGGCATTGTGGCATAGTGGGTAAAGCTGCCACCTGCAACCCCAGCATTCCATATTGGTGCCAGTTTGAGTCCAGGCTGCTGTATTTGCAGTCCAGCTTCCTGCTAATGGTCTGGAAAAGACAGCAAGAGATTTCCAAAATGCTTGCCCCCTACACTTATGTGGGGAATCCAGAAGAAGCACCTGGCTCCTGGCTTCAGACTGGCCCAGCTCTGGCCATTAAAACCATTTGGGGAGTGAACCAGTGGATCGATGGAAGATTCTCTCTCTCTCTCTCTCTCTCTCTCTCTCTCTCTCTCTCTCAGATAAATAAACAAATCAGTTTTAAAAAGGGAAGCCATAATTACTGGTTCTCAATCACTTGAGGCTCTAAATTTTCTCTAAGCAGGTCTCCAACTACTGTGACAATTTATATTGCATCTCCTGATTTTTTTTGCTGTGTTTCCAAATCCTGTAATAATATGCCCTGTCTGCCTCCTAATGTTTCCAGTTCCATGTGTCTGCTCACCTTGCATATTTAATCCTGTTCCTAAAGCCCATATGTTATTTGCAATTTCAACATCTCCTTTATCTGGGACCCTTGTTCATTTTGATAGTTTTGTCATATGAAAAGTGTCATCCAAACCAGCTCTTTAAATCTTCTACTCCTTGTGTCTGCAGCATGTACCAGCTGTGAGAGTGCTCATCCCTTTTATGTACAGCACATCTCTCTGCAAGTCTCCTGCTGGGCCTGCACACCATGCCAGTCCTCATGGGTCCCCAGCTACTCTGTATGTAGCCCTAATTTTCCCTAAGTGCTGACCTCCCTTGTCCATACAACCTGTCAGGACTTGTGTGTCTCCAGTCTTTCTCTGTATAGAGTGACCTTTCTCCTGCCCTGCAGTGACTTCATCCCTTTACTCCCAGTTCATGGAAGCCTTTGGGTACCACTCTGACCTTTGCTTACAACTACAGCTCCCTTCAGTTGTCTGCATGCTACTTACCTGAAGCCAATGTCTTCCTTTTGTCTTTGGAACCCCTGTGACTCCAGCCCACGCCTTTTTTCTTGTGTCCCCATGTCCAGTGTCCATGCCCCATATTCCCTAATCCCATGTGCCTTCAAGAGCCTCCACCTACTGGGACAGCTTGGCTCTCTGTTTATCTACTAAAGAACATTGTGATTTCATTCAGGTTTTAGGCAGTATGAGTAAAGCAGCTGTATGTTTTTATCCTAGATTGTGGGTTTAAGCTTTCAAGTTAGCTGGGTAAATATATCAGGACATCTTTCCTGCACTGTATGATGATGCTATCATAGGCTTTGTAATAACTTATCCAGATATCTTGTGAAGGATTTAGTCATTTTGACCAGTAATGAATAATATTTTTGAATACTCTACATCCTAGTAAACAATTGGCACCATCATGATTGTTTATTAAGACCGTTTTATAATTATGTAGTGTTTCTACCTCATTGGCATTTAATTTGCATTAATTTTATGGAACATTCATTCTTTTATCTCACAATCCCCTAAAGTTCAATATATTGTATGTTTTTATTTCTAATCTGCATATATCCTATGTAAATATAACTCAATTTATCTAGGTTAAGTTGGAGGATTTATCACCTTATTAAATGTCACAAGCTTCATGAAATTTGCAGGTAATTCTGGTGGATATATATTTTCCAAGTATTACCTCCCATTGTGGTGCTTATCTTCTGCTATTTAAATATATGTTAGAGAACATCTTTAGTTAACACAGCTCACATTATATATTTTTATGGATCATGCATTCAATGCTGTATGTAAAACCTTTCATATAAATAAATTTATGTCATGTTTAAAAGATAGCATAAGGCCAGCGCCACAGCTCAATAGGCTAATCCTCCACCTGCGGCGCTGGCACACCAGGTTCTAGTTCTGGTCTGGGCGCTGGATTCTGTCCTAGTTGCCCCTCTTCCAGGCCAGCTCTCTGCTGTGGCCCGGGAGTGCAGTGGAGGATGGCCCAAGTGCTTGGGCCCTGCACCCCATGGGAGACCAGGAAAAGCACCTGGCTCCGGCCTTCGGATCAGCACAGTGCGCTGGCCGCAGCACGCCGGCCGCAGCAGCCATTGGAGGGTGAACCAACAGCAAAGGAAGACCTTTATCTCTGTCTCTCTCTCACTGTCCACTCTGCCTGTCAAAAAAAAAAAAAAAGGTAGGATAAAACAATGTAGCTACATTATGATTATACCTGTGTAAAAACACTTGGATAGGAAAAGGTGTCCAAACTGTAATAACAGATTTTATCAAGCTAGAAGACTCATGGGTGATATTTTTTCCTTTATTCTAAATAAAATGTTGTTCATTTTGGAGAAAGGGAATTCTGAAAAGCATTAACATGAACAATAACCCTGTGATTCCATCATCCATGAAAGTCACTGCCAATTCTGAAGTAGGTTCTGCTTTGTTTGTGGATTTCCCCATATAGCCTATTCTTCAATTGATTGTATGGTGTTGATGCACCATACTCTGCATATTTTATATTATAGCTTGCTGGCAATTTTTCATTGGAAAAGGAATGACAGAGTCATGTCCTTACTCAAATTTGAAAACCCCTCCAGGGACTGGCTTTGTGGCCTATGAAGGAAAGCCACAGCCTGCAATGCTCATATCCCATATGGACTCCAGTTCTCCAGGCTGCTCCTCTTCCAATCCAGCATTCCACTAATGGCCTGGGGGACACACATTAAATCTGTGTGGGTGCAAACTGTTGAAATCTTTACTTATCATATACTAAGTTGATCTTCTGTATATAAAGATAATTGAAAATGAATCTTGATGAAGAATGGGATGAGACTGGGAGTGCAAGATGGGATGGTTGTGGTGGGAGGGAGGTTATGGGGGGAACAGCTACTATAATCCAAAAGTACTTTGGAAATTTATATTTATTAAATAAAAGTTGAAAAAAATCAAAATACAAAAAAGTCCTATGTGTTTAGCCCCTGCCACCCACATGGGAAACCTGGAAGAAACTCCTGGCTCCTAACTTCATCCAGAGAGTTGGCATAGAGGTGGATAGAAGTCAGGAGAAGACAAGCAAAAGGGAGCATTGTGGCCCTCCCTCCACCCCAGGTCATCTGGGGGAATCTTAAAGCTGTGAACTCTATCAGCAGGATTCCTGACCTCAGTGCTCCCCTCCAGGGCAAATGAAATTTGTCTCAGGCCTTAGTCTTACACAGGGGTGGGCTCCCAGAACAGGAGGCACAGCTAGGCATAGAGGGGCACCCTCCCCTATTTAACTCTCCTAATCTGAGCTCTGGGTTGAGGCAGTGCAGGGTGATGCTGAAGCCAAGGATTATGTGCTAACTGCAGAAGAGGGAACCTGAGGGGCCCAGTGACAGTCAGAGGCCTTCCTAGTCCAGAGCTGACCAGAGCTGACCACGGAAAGGAATGGGGATGGAAGACTGAGACTTTCAAGGCATATGTTCAGAAAGGCATGGGTTGGCCCTGAAATGTTGTAGATGGCAAGGAGGAAAGAGAGAATCTGACAGCTAGGAGGAGGAAAGCAGCAGGCTGATGTGATCTTTCCCAGCAGTGCAGGCTCAGGCTGGTGAGTGTGGAGGGTGGGTAGTGACAGTGTCCTGAGTGTGCCTGGGGCATAAAGGAGACAAGAGATGGGCAGCAGGCTGGTGGAGCAAAGGTGGGTGCATGAGTCAGGAAAGAGGGAATGGACGATGGGAGAACAACAGGGTGATGCATCTTTGGCCCTCATGTCACCTATTGCTACTGTCTGGATGCCCATGATTTTCTCCTTTCCTTAAAGAGAGGCTGGATTCAGTGGCACCAGTTGCCTGGAGTCTACTACATCTTGGGGGGCAGGTGATGGATGTGGGTGGGTGGGTCCTGTGGGTACAAGCTCTCCTTGCTGGGGAACCAGCAGAACCCTGGAGCCAGGCTGCAGCCACCTGGGGTCCACAGGAACCCCCGATTTCTGAGCGACCTGGTGGCTTTGATGGCCACCTCGACTCCAAGCTGCACAGCCAGCTAGGTGTGGCCCTCTACAGTGCCCAGTGGTTCCGGCCTCGCACTGCCCCCAAGGCACGATGCTGCCAGCTGGAGTTGAGGACCATAAGGATAGGGGAGCTTGGGAATAATATCACCAGAGGGATCCTAGGCCCTGTGCTGCCAGCGCAGGTAAATCTACTGGCAGCATCAGTATCCCATATTCCCTACTAATTCCATAACTGTGTTCTCTGTTAATGAGCCTGGGAAAGCAGTGGAAGATGGCCCAAGTGCTTGGGCCTCTGCACCCCCATTGAAGACCATCAAGATATTTTGGAGCTCCTGGCTTCAGCCTGGCCCAGCCAGTAGATGGAAGGTCTCTGTTTCTGCTTCTCCTTCTCTTTGTAACTATGCCTTTCAAATAAATACATACATCTTTTTTAAAAAAGTTAAAATTATCAATTTATTTTTCAAAGATGAGTGATCTTAAAACTCTTAAAACTCTATATCTGGTCTATAGTTCTTGATCAAAGCATCCTGGTTAAATGAGTGACAATGTTTTCAATGATGTGGAGTCTTATTTTGATGGAATGTTTTAAACTTCAGATGATTGTGTTTTTTTTTTTTCATATCCAAAATTCTAATTCTGGCCATTTCTCTCATTTCAGGGGTAAACCAGTGGATAGAAGTTATCTCCCTCTCTGTGTGTCTCTCCTCTCTGTGTAACGCTGCCTTTCAAATAAATAAATCTTTTAAAAAAATGGAAGGTTCTGCCATATAGGGAAGGACCCTGTGTGAGAGATTTAGAAATATTCAGGATGGGGTTATTCAGTAAGGACTAGTTGATTCTATCACTGGGATTATTTGATTCCATAACCCAGAAGTATTGCCAGGCCTGTTCTTCCTCAATTGGGAGATCAAACAGGAATGGCTTGTTATCTCCCCTTATTTGTTGGAAATGAGCAGAAATGCCTGCTTATTGCCATTATTTTTTCCCTTTATTCTGTGATAGGTGAAACCCATGGCTTTCTGATAATACTGTATGGTATAAAAACTGTTTATGTTTTGATCCCCAGACCTTAAAGAAGGAATGAGCCATCATTTTCTGTAGTATTCCTTGGCTGCAGTGAATTTGAGGGAAAAAAACACAGCTAGATAATTGGAACATAAATTGCAATACCATTTTATAGCTAGAACTATTGTGTCATATGTGTGGTAAATAGATATCCCTTATGTAGAGGCCTTTATGGCAGTGTAACCAACTACTACTGAGAACCCACTGTAAGGCAACACCTGCCAATCTATTGCTGGTCCCTTCTGGAGCATTGTTCCAGCAAAGGGGCCTTCCACTAGCTGTGGTAACCCCTTACTGCCCATAGTCTTCTTTTTAAGATTGATTTATTTATTTGGAAGGCAGAGTTAGAGAGAGAGAGAGAGAGGCCTTCCATTTGCTTGTTCAGTCCCCAGATGGCCACAACAGCCAAATTTGAGCTAATCTCAAGCCAGGAGACTAGAGCTTTTTCTGGGTCTCCCATGTGGGTGCAAGGGCCCAAGTACTTGGACCATCTTTATTGCTTTCCCAGGCAATTAGCAGACATCTAGTTTATAGGGGAGAAGCTGGGACTTGAACTGGTGCCCATATGGAATGCTGATGCTGCAGAGAAAGACAAACCTACTATGCCATGGTGCCAGCCCCTCATAGAATCTTTGGAAAGGGAGAATCCAACCTCCAGAGAGGACCATCAGTTGACAGAGGCCGGCATACCCTTGGGTGCCACTGGGCAAGGAAGGTGGGTATGCTCATGGAGATAAGATGAAGAGGATGGAGCAACTGGGGATGATATGGCACATTGCAGGAAGCTTGGATTGTGCATAAAGACATAGCCCAGACCTCATACATCTTGTCCAGATTGAGAGTCTGGTCTGTGATGTGATGCAGATCTTGGTGCTGAGACAGCCCAGGTGGTGCAGAGAACATCAATGAAAGTGGCTAGGAGCTCAATTTTTTGTTCTTTGCTGTTATTTGTGTAGCTGCTCATGGAGATGACTAGAGTTCAGGATTCCTAGTGTCCCCCTTCCTTGATGCATGCAGCTTCTGTCTGGACCCATGTGTAATCCCTGGTTCATTAGATAAGAAATGGAGGTAATTTGGCTGTTGTCAAAATTGTGTGCTGAATGGTGAGTAGGATAGTTTTTGTCTTGGATGCAGATCTCAAATATCCTCCAATATCTATGATATCCAGTGTCACTACTAGCAACTGCAGCATGGTCTACACCATGTACATTTCCTCACCCAGTAAGCCAAGCTAGTAGATGTGTAGACAAGATCAAGTGGGTAATGATAGCAAATGTGCCACTCCCATGAGCTCAATGCTGACAGCAAATTAGCACTAGGAACAGTATGCTGTTATAGCAGCATCTGGCATCAAGAGAAGGAGCAGACCTTGTAGTTTTCAATGGAATCCATTAGAGAACGTGGGAGTAGTGGCTGGGTTTATAGTTATAGGCATACTGATGGACAGAGGGTGTCAGTTCCCATTGCCATCAAACCAGCCCCAAGTTTCTCAACAATGAACAGTCCTTTTGCACTGAGTCTATTTCTTTATGATGCTATTTTTTGAGTTTAGCTTTCTCAGCTTTTTCTAGCTTTTTTTTTTAAAATGGGAAGTCTGTCTTATTGATTTTATGTATTTTTTCTTCATAAAATAGAGCTTTTTAGATCTAGTAATTTCCATCTACCACTCTTTCAATCATGAGTTCCTGTATAATGTGTGTTCATTTTCAATCATTTCCTAATATTTTATAATTTCCCTTGAGGTTTTTTTTTTCCACTCCATTATTTACTTTTTTCCCCACAATGTACTGCTTATTTTCCACTTATATTACAACTTCTCAAGTAGCCTTATGGTTTTGACTTTTAGAATTTATTAAAAAAAACATTGAAGGAGAGAGAGGGAGAGAGAGAGAGAGAGAGACAGAGAGAGGGAGAGATTGCACAGCTTCCTAGATGCTCACATCTGATGGAGTTCATCCAGGCAAAATGGAGCCAGTAAGTCTTCCACATGGGTGACAATGCTGCAATTACTTCAGCCATCACCTGCTTCCTACCAGGATGCATATTAGCAGGAAGCTGAAATGAAAGCAGAGCCAAGACTTGAACTTAGGTGCTCTGATTTTGATTTGGATATAACACACATCTTTTTTTAAAAAAAAATTATTTAATTTTATTTGATAGAGTTACAGAGAGAGGTAGAGACAGAGAGAGAGGTCTTCCATCCACCGGTTCACTCCCCAGATGGCCTCAATGGCTGGGGCTGCACTAATCTGAAGCCAGAAGCCACTAGCTTCTTACAGGTCTCCTACATGGGTGCAGGGTCCCAAGGACTTGGGCCATCTTCTACTGCTTTCCCAGGCCATAGCAGAGAGCTGCATCAGAAGAGAAGTAGCTGGGACTAGAACCAGTACCCATATGGGATGCTGGCGCTTCAGGCCAGGGCTTTAACCCTTGTGCCACAGCGCTAGCCCCAAAACACATTATCTTAACCACTAGACCGAATACTCCTAATTGTGGTCAGAGAACATATCTTAAATGATTTCAGTTCATCAAGGTTTATTCAGGTGATTTTATGATGTAGCAAACTGTTTTCTGTGGAAAATGTTGCCTGCACACTGAATGAAAGCCATATTCTCTTGATTAGTGTGGAATATACAAATTAATTTTGTTGTTTTATTATATTCAAATATTCCATATCCTTTTCAATCTGTTTCATAGTTTTGCCATCCATTTCTAAAAGAAGGATACTAGCAAATCCAAATGCTATTGTTGAAGACTCTGCTTATCCCTTTATCTCATTTTCCTAAAATGTTGAGCATTTCTGTAGGAGAAATATATATCTATATTTGTTATATTATTTAAATTGTTTGACATTTCTATTACTAAAAGATGCCCCACTTTATCTTTAGTAACACTGTTTGTTTTAAAATGTTTCTGTCTATTATTGAGGTGGCCAGCCACTATAAATCTCCCTCTGTTACATTTTGGTATATCTTTGTTTCATCATTTAAATTTTCAGCTCTTTTTATATGTTAAATTTTTCTTCTTCTGTATACAATATATTATTTGATAGCATTTATTTGAAGTCCACATGACAACTTTTGACTTTGGAATATTTATTTAAAAAACGTAGTGACAGAAAAATGAAGAAGAGAGAGAGAGATACTTCTCATTTACTGTTTTAGTTCTCAAATATCCAAAAATTTTAGGGCTAGGCCATGCTGAAGCAAGAATCCAGGAACCAGTTTCAGGTCTCCCGAAGGGAGATAGCCTTCAAACCATATTGGCCATCATACATTGCCTCCCAGGCACCTTAACATGAAGATGAATCAAAAGTGTAGAGCAACAGAAACTCAAACCATGCTCTATTTGAGATGCAGGCATCACAAACAGTGGCTTAACCCCAAAATTCCCACCCCAATCTTCACTTTTTAAAAACATTTTTTAACTGACAAATGACTACACATATTTGTAGGTAAGTACATTATTTTTTGATAAGCAAGATTATTTGTAAATCCAGTCAGCATACATAATTGATCTAATACTTCAAAAGAAAAATAAGTTTTAAAATCACTTAGAAAGCTACCTTTAGGAAAGTGATTTTCCTTAGACAATAACCAGACATAATCTAACCAGACACCAACATAATTGGAAAAAGTTCCATAAACTGGAGGTGTGTGCTGTTTGCTGCTGCTCCACAGCAGGCTTACACCAAGAGTTGCACTATAAACTCTGAAAGAAAAAAGAACACCTGTATTTTTTCCTCTTGGTAGAAGAGAAAATAAATCTGTTATGAGATCAACCACAACACAATAAAAACCTGCACGAACTAGATCAAAATATTAATAACAGAATTCTGGTATGAATAACTTGTATGTTATTCTAGGACACTTACAAATGGAATCCTCCTGTTACTGTTTTCATTACCAGCTGGAGGGTTAGTTGACTTATGGTAGAATGAAGACTTATGCAAGGTATATTGCACAAAGCATTTTACTACAATGAAGACAAGTGCAGTCTAGTTAGAAAACCAGATGTAAATAGTATATGTCTATGACAAGACTCTCTACCACTTGTGAATGTAGATTAATTTAAAATGTTGATACTACAATATATAAGTTCACATAGTGTATTCTATAGCTGCCAGGTTTACTTTTTTTAAAGAGAACTGTAAGATGCACTGTGGTTGAGACTTGGATCTTCACCCTTGTAAAAGTTCATGTTCTATCACCATGATACATGGTCAGACTTAATAGCCCCAGTCACTAAATATTTGGATCAAGGTATAACCAGTTTTCTTGCAAATATAATTTTTAATCAATGCTATAACATTAATAGCTACAGTACAAGTCATTAATACACAGCAACATGCATCAAGAAAGCAAGAAATATCACCCATCTCTTCTGCATTTTAGGAATGTAACTCCTGAGCATTAGGGCTCACATCATTGAGATCTGTGAACATTTTTCATATTCATACTGAAAGATGTAATGTCATTTTACAGTGCAATATATTGTAAGAAATATATGCAATACATTATAAAAAATTCTTACAAAAAGGTCACAAGTTAAACCAAAGTATTTTACAGAATCCACTATAGAATCCCACAAAAACTGCCTTCACTACACCTTTCTCTCCCCACATACAGTGAACGAACTGGGTGATTCTGAATGTGATGACAACTCTCAGTGTGAATGCATACAAATTAGTATCTTTCAAGAAATCCACTAAGTGTGACTCAATAGCCTCCTGAAGTGCACCGATGACTGCATTCTGAAACTTCAAATCGGTCTCGAGAACTGGGTGATCTCCCTCACCAACCTTTGATAGTCAGCTTCCAGATGAAAGGCTTGGTTGATTTCTGCTAATGATGAATCTGCAAAAGTGCCAGGATCTGGGCCTGTATGTAATGAGGCTTATTTGCTCTACCAGTAGAGGGAGCACTTTTCCTGGCATCTTTAGTGGCCATCTGTTTATACAAGGGAGAGGCTTTCCCTACATAAGACAGGTGCACCTACATAAGACATGTGCAGCTGGCTTACTTTGGGCTATTTTCTTTTACCTAACACTGTAGTCTGAGGTTGCTTCTCCAACTGTTGCACCAGTTTTGCTTCCCAGGGAACATCTGCAGTTCCCAAGCAAAGAAGTAATGCTCTCTCAAGGAACAAATTGCTCTGTGCTCAAAATGTGATATTTTTTTATTGTTTTGTTTTGTTTTGCCTTTTTATGAGTAATTTATTGGTACATTGGATTGTCGAATAATGACATTTACAAGGTAATTAATACCCTATTCATTGTCATTTATAGACACAATTCAAAGAATGCAATACTTCCCTGCCTTCCTCCTCCCATTCCTTTTCTTTTTTCCTTTATTTCTTTTGGAATTTTTGATATTCCATTTTACTTTTTCAAAGATTTATTTTATTTATTTGAAAGACAGAGTTACAGAGAGAGGTAGAGACAGAGAGAGAGAGGTCTTTCATCTTCTGGTTCACTCCCCAAATGGCCACAATGGCTGGAGATGCACCAATCCAAAGCCAGGAGCTTCTTCCAGGTCTCTCCCAAGGGTGCAGGGGCCCAAAGAGGCCATCCTCCATGGCTATCCCAGGCCACAGCAGAGTGGGATCAGAATTGGTGCCCACATAGGATGCCAGCACTTCAAGCCAGGGCTTTAACCCACTGCTCCACTTTACAAAATAAAGAGTTCAACAAATAAAAAATAAAAACAGCATAGCTCATCAGGAATATAGACAAAGGCTATAAATAAAAATCAAATAAAATGATGTCCATTTCAATTATATACAGTAAATATTAAAATAATCACAGATCATTGCAACTGTAGTACATCATTCTTAACCATTGGTTTGTCTAAGATATAAAGGTTGACAAAATTATATTTGCAGTGATATTGATACAGGAGTGTCTTTTTGTTTTTGTTTTTTATTTTTAAATTTTAGCCACCACCAGCCTAGAACTGCTTCCTTTTAAAGTTTGGGTCTCATCGGTGCTGTGGCTCACTAGGCTAATCCTCCACCTGTGACACCGGTACTCCAGGTTCCAGTCCCGGTTGGGGCGCCAGTTCTGTCCCGGTTGCTCCTCTTCTAGTCCAGCTCTCTGCTGTGGCCTGGGAAGGCAGTGGAGGATGGCCCAAGTCCTTGGACCCTGCACCTGCATGGGAGACCAGGAGGAAGCACCTGGCTCCTGGCTTCAGATCGGCACAGCGGATGTAGCAGCCATTTGGGGGATGAACCAATGGAAGGAAGACCATTCTCTCTGTCTCTCTCTCTCACTGTATAACTCTGCCTGCCAAAAAAAAAAAGTTTGGGTCTCTGCTGACAGATTTGGGATTCAAGAGGGTTCCATAACCTTGGCAGCTAATGTTAAGAACCTCGGGTGATCACTGATATCATACATGAGTGTTAACTGTTAAATTAGCAACCGGAGTCACTGTGTACTTATTTCCCATGCAGGGCTTCTGTCCTCAATGAATTGTATTAAGAGAATTAACTATACAACTTGTTCTCAGCTTTTTGTGTGTGTGCAAATTATTGGAATCTTTACTTAGTACAGAGCTAGTCTTCTGTGTATAAAGTTAATTGAAAATTAATCTTAATGGAGAATGGGACTGGCAATGGGAGAGGGAGGAGTAGTTGGAGTGGAGTAGGGGTGGGAAGGTGGGTATGGTGGGAAGAATCACTATATTCCTAAAGTTGTAGTTATGAAATTTGTACCCATTAAATAAAAGGTTTCTTTGGGAAAAACAAAAGTTTGGGTCCTTGGTTTGCAAACTGAGGCATGCATCCAGACCAATAATAAAACAATCGACAGACAGAAGAATGGTGTGAAGATGTATTTGGATAGCTTTTTCCTAGGATTTATTATATAATTTATTTGAAAAGCAGAGTTGCAGCAAAGGAAGGAGGGAGGGTTCTCTCCTCAAATGGATGCAATGGTCACCATTGGACCTGGCCAAAGCTGTGAGCCTGGGAATACTTCCAGGTCTCTCATTTGGTGGCACTGTCCCAAGCATTTGGGCCATTCCCTGCTACCCACTCAGGAACATCAGCAGAGAGCTGGACCTGAAATGGAGTGGCCAGGACTTGGACCTGGACTCATGGAATGCCAATGTTGCATTCATTGATTTAACCAGCTGGGCCAAAATGCCAGGCCTTGAATTGCTTTTGTCATTTCATGCTGGGAGGTGACCACTGCCAGAGAGGATGGCAGTGTTTTCTGTCTAAGGCTACATGTCAGGAACAGGATAAGGAAACTCTCCAACATCAAGTAACAAAAGCTAAACAAGGGGCCCGGTATTGTGGTTCAGTTGGTTAAGCCACCACTATGTGAGTGCTTTTTTTCTTTCTAGTTTTAAGAATAAGGCAAAATTGGACTGCATGGGAAAGCAGTGGGAATATTCATCCCTTTGTTAATTGTTTTTTTATCACAAATTGTGACATTTGAAGCCTTTGAATTTCCTTGTATTTCACCATCTTACTCATTTTAATTTGGCCTGTGGATTTCCACTTTATCTAGCCAATTTTAACTTGCAAAAACTTAGTTTACTTTTAATTTGTTACTTATTCTGTTAGAGTCACTCTGCCTCCTATGGAATAATTGAGTTCATTTGACCATGGAAAATTGAAGCATTGTTATAATTAAAATCAAGTATAATAAGTGAATACCTTATTTTTTCTTCTCTTTTCTTTTTGTAATTTCCCCAAGATCATATGTTGCATTTTGTTTAAATTTAGGGCTATCCATAGCTACAATTGTAATTTGGGCCACACTATGGATTTCACCCATGAAATTTTGAAAATAGGTGCATATTGGAAGTTGTGACAGTTAATTTTAATAAAGACTTATTTATTTTAAAGGCAGAGTTAGAGAGAGAGAGAGGGATGGACCAAGGGAATGAGGAAGAGAGAGAGACAGAGACAGAAAAAGATCTTCCATCTGCTACTTCATTGCTCAAATGGCTACAATGGCCCAGGTTGGGCAAGGCTGAAGCCAGGAACCACGAGCTTCATCTGGATCTCCCAAATGAATCCAGAGGCCCAAGATGTTGAGCCATCCTCTATTGCTTTCTCAGGCACATTACCAGGGAGCTGGATTGGAAGTGGAGCAGCCAAGAGTTGAATCAGCATCCATATGGGATGATTGCATCATGGGCTCTGGCTTAACCCATTAAACCACAATGCTGGTCTCAAAAGTTAATTTAGACCCTGTTCCATGGAAACACCATAGTCCATCAGTGTCCTTTTAAATCTGCTTATTATATCATTAAGCATTATAATTTCTCCTTGGATCAAAGTATGGGCTTTTTAAAAATACACACATATACACAAGAATAATTTATTCATTTTTGTATTTTCTTTCCCTTTCTCTGATATCTAGATTTTAATGGACATATTTCTAGGGTTCTATTTTTTATTCATCTTATTTCTCTCCTTTTCTCACTTAGGCATTTGGGCACCTAAAATCACAGTTTTGAATTTTCATATTTCTTTGAATTTTTTTTGTGGAGCTTGTGGGTGGGTGCAATTTAAGCTGGTAGGGATTGGGTATATTACTTTGCCAAAGTCACCATGACACATTACAACAAATGGGATGGTTTAAATCACCAGAGATTGTTTCTCGCAGTCCTGCACATTGGAAGTTCAAGATCAAGGTGTCTGCAGGCTTGGTGACTTCTGCGACCTCACTCCCTGGCTTCCAGTCAGCCAGCAACTTACTGTGTGTTCACATGGTATTTACTCTGTCCATGTGAATCCCTGGTGGCTATCCTTATAAGGTCAGGTGTGCATCTGGATTAGGGCCTCACACTTGATATCATTTTCCTTCTGTTACATCTTTAAAGGTCCTGTCTCTAAAAACAATCCCATTGGGGGTTAAGGCTGCAAGATATTCACTTTTGGGAGAATCAGTTCAGCCCATTACAGTGAGAGGTCCCAGTGCTCTGCCTCAAGGAAGCCAGGTCTCAGGAGGGCTTAGTGTTTGAAATGAGGGTTAGGATTCCTCATAATATTATTTTCTACGCTGCCTCTCAAATGCACACACACACTTACAAACTCCTGTGTATGCATACAAAAAATATAAATGTCTAAATGTTGTATTCAGGTAAAATCAACATAGTAACCAATAAAATTGAATATTAGAAAATATTAAAATGGATAAGGAATAGGAAAATGAGAACACAAGTAGTTATATAAGAGTATATATGATTCCGTCATTCATCGTTCCCAAAACACATGCATCATAGTATGAGAAACAAAACTAAAACTATTATTTACAGGAATACAGACCGGATTACAAGAGGGATGTTGTCCTAATTATTTTATAAACTTTGAATTAATGTTAATCTGTTGGAAATTATGATTATATGACAAATAGGGAATGTAAGTTCTGAGAGCGTATCAATCTATTATTATAGCAACAGGTTTAATACTTCCTTTGATCTTCGAGCAATATCTACTAAAGTAACTGCAGAGTGGTTCATTATGGATTTTTCAATTCCTTGCCAGTGTTATTTTAAAGATTTATTTTATTTATTTGAAAGAATTACAGAGAGGTAGAGGTAGAGAGAGAGGTCTTCCATCTGCTAGTTCACTCCCCAGATGGCCACAATGGCCAGAGCTGCGCTAATCTAAAGCCAGGAGCCAGGAGCATCTTCCCAGCCTCCCATGTGGGTGCAGGGGCCCAAGGACTTGGGCCATCTTCTACTGATTTCGCAGGCCACAGCAGAGAGCTGGATTGGAAGAGGAGCAGACAGGACTATAACTGACGTCCATATGGGATGCCCATGCTTCAGGCTAGGGCTTAAACCCATTGCACCACAGTGCCACCCCCCCTGCCAGTTTTGCATAATAACATTTTAAAAATCATGGATAGTTTTTTTAAAGATTTATTTATTTACTTTTAAGATAGAGTTCCAGAGAAGCAGAAGCAGAGAGAGAAAAAGAGAGAGAGATCATCCTTCCACTGGTTCACTCCCCAAATGGTCACCATTGCTAGGCTGAGCCAATCCAAAACCAGGAGCCTAGAGCTTCTTCTGGATCTCCCATGTGGGTACAAGGACCCATGCACTTTGACTGTCTTCTATTGCTTTTCCAGGTGCATTAGCAGAGAGCTGGATTGGAAGTGGAGCAGCCATTACTCGAACCGGTGCCCATATGGGAGGCTGGCACTACAGGCATGTGCTTTTAATTCTTGTACTTATTTTACAAATTTGGTGAAGTAGATATGATTATTACTAAACTTGTGAGAAAATGTTAAATTAATTCTTCTTTAAATATCTTGTAGAATTGAGTAGTGAAACCATCCAGTCCTGGGATTTTCTTTATTGGGAGAGTTTAATTACTGATTCAGTTTCTGTCTTGGTTATTGGTCTCTTAGATTTTCTGTCTTCATACTCAATTATGTTAGACTGCATGTGTACAGAAGTCTATGCATTTCTTCAGGGTTTCACAATTTATTGGCATGTAGCTCTTTGTAGTATTTCCCGATGATTCTTTTTATTTCTATGGTATCTATTGTTACATTTCCTTTTTCATTTCTGATTTTATTGATGTGGATATTTCCCTTCATTATTCTTAGTTGGGTCAATGGCGTATCAATTTTATGTTTTTTTTTTTTTTCAAAAAATCAGTTCCTCATTTCACTGATATTTTGTATTTTTGTTTCAATTTTGTGTATTTCTTCTCTAATACTAAGTATTTTTCCTTCTACTAATTTGGGGTTTGGTTCATTTTTTTCTAGGTCCTTGAGATGCATTGACAGCTCACTTATTTGGTGTCTTTCAATTTCTTATGTAGTTACCCATTGCTATAAATGTCCCTCTCAGCACTTCCTTTATTGTATCCCGTAAGTTTTGATATGATGTATTGTAGTGTTTCTTTCCAGAAATATTTAGATTTCTTCTATGACCTACTGTTCATTCAGGAGCATGTTGCTCAGTCTCAATTTGTCTGCATATGTCCTAGAAATTCTTGAATTGTTGATTTCCAGGTTCATTCCACTGTGGCCAGAGAAGATGCATGGTAGGATTTCAGTATGGTGTAGCATATGGTCTATGCTAGAGAAAGTTCCATGCACTGGTGAGAAGAATGTGTGTTCTGCTACTGTGAGATGAAAAGCTCTGTAGATATCTTTTAGGCCCATTTTGTCTGGTGATCTGTCCATTGCTAAAAGTGAAGTATTGATGTCCCCCATTACTATTGAATTGGAATCTATATCTCTATTTAGATCCCTTAACATTTCCTTTAAATATCCAGATGCCCTATAATTGGGTGAATATACACTTATGATAATGACATCTCCTTCTTGAATTGATGCTTTAATTATTACACATGCCCTTCTTTGTCTCTTTCTATATTTTTTGTTGTAAAGTTTATTTTGTCTGATACCTGGTGAGCTACACCAGCCCTTTTTTGGTTTCCATTAGCACGGAATACCTTTTTCCATCAATCCTTTCTATTTCAGTCTACATGTATCTTTGTGGTAAGATGTGTTTCTTATAGGCAGCAAATAGATAGGTCTTATTTTTCAATCCATCTGGCCAGTCTGTATCTTTTAACTGGAGAGTTGAGGCCATTTACATTCAAGGTGACTATTGATAAGCAACAAATTAGCCCTGCCATTTTCCATAAATATTCCTATTGTTTATTTTGGATTTCCTTTGTACTTTTACTAATTTTTATGTCTTCACTTTCTTGTCATATTGATGACCCTGTATCTGTGTGCAGCACATCCTTAAGCATCCTTTATAAAGCTGGACAAGTGGTGTCAAATTTTTTCAATTTCTGTTTAATGGGGAAGGTCTTTACTTCACCTTCATTCATAAAAATTATTTGCATTGAGGAAGAAAATAAAAATCAATGTGACCTCAAAAAAATATTGATGTGTTGTTGCATTTCTTTTGTGGGGAATGTCAAGCTGTGTTCCTTATTCTTGTTTCTTGAATTGAATTTCTGCATATATTTTTAGGCATTTGTGGCTATACTTGTTGGTTTTTTCCTCTGATGGGTTTTATCTTTGAAGTATGCTTTGTGGCTTAGTGCAATGCTTGCACTTTCAGTGAATGCCCAGGGGTGTGTGCTGGGGGTGACCAGGGAGCTGTGGTCAATGTCCTAGCATGGTGCAAGTACCCAGGGTAAGTCCCATCTTGGGTGAAGTAGATCTCCTCTTGTTAACAGAAGGGAGTGAATGATCACCTCTGTTGGTGTGATCACAGCCTCATCTACTCTCCTCCAAGTTGATCAATGCTCAGGTGTTAGCCCCCAGTGGGCACAACACTTGTCTGCACTCACATATGAACCACAGAAATGAACTGCACAGCCCTTACTCCAAGCACGGGTCCCTCTGCAGTGACCTGGCCCAGGTCACCATGTAGGTCTGAGTGTGTGGAGCCACACACAGTGATTTCTCAGAGGCCCAGATACATGCTATACCCTCTCATTTGCAGCCAGAGTGTCCTCACAGCCTCAGCACACAAGGAACCTGTAGTTGCTGGGTGCAGTGAGCCTGTTCCACCCCCCCAACCTGTCCAGTCCACAGAGAGGCAGACTTTTCCCTGAATCCACTGTCTGTTGGAGTTCAGGATAAGTGCCTTGAGCTCCAGAGCTTGTGGTATGTTAGGAGGCTTGGAGTTAATCACAGTCTCAAGTGGGTGTCCAGCTCCCTGTCAATTGTTACAGCCAGGCTCAAAGAAGGTGGGGACCTTGGAATTTTTCTTCTGCTAGAATCTCTGGATCACATGTGTACAGAAGAGCCACTCGCCAACTGTTCCCATCTCCTTGCCACTGCCGTGAGTTGGGGTACTAAATTTATTTTTGAGATAGTAAAAATGTTCTAAACCTGGCATTCATTATGATTGCACATTTCTTAAATCTCCTGAACTTTACACTTTCAATGATGAATAATATGGCAAGCTAATTATACTCATATATAATATACATTTTAGGACATTTATGACCTAATAATTTGTAAGCAAGTATATTTAATTATTTCATTTTTTGTGTGTGATACTAACACACTAATATTTCAGATCCCAGGCTACATAAATATGACTTCCTTTATGTATAATACATTATAGATAGATAGATATAGATAGATGGATATGGCTATGAATACATGAAAAATAGCTGCATCATGTAAACAATTAATAATGATGGTTAATGCAGGGGGCAGGTCTTCAATAGATTGTTGAGGAAGGTGATGTTAATCCCATCTGTGTTTCTAAAGAATGTATTTAAGTAATAGAGAGCTCAACAAGTTCAGACACCTGAGGTGCATAACTGTGTCTCTTCATTAGTAATTAGTAATCCCTTCATCCTAAGGGAATCCTTAGTTAGTGAATTCTATCTCTTGTCATTGTGCCCTTTATTTTTTGCTATAGGGACTATATCATTCATTCTTCTGCATTCAGTACAAATTAATTTTTAGTACTCCTCTTACTGACTAGGTACTCAAAATCAAGAACTCCAGTCATTACATGGAAGGTGTGACTATGATACAGAGAGAGGAAGTGAGTTGAAAAATGATCAGTCAATAGTTGAGTGTGACCTTTCCACTTTCTCTGTTCAATGCAGATTGGAATCCACATCTCAAGTTGTAGAATGTCCTGCTGACAATGACAAGTGATCACTATTACAGGAACAATAATTCTGTGAGCAGATATTAGGACATATTACTCCATGATGGCATTCTATTTTTTTTTATCTCTGCAATCCATTTTCTATTTAAATAAGTGTGACCCTAAGACCTAAGCATTTAGGGTATCCAAAATTTGATTCTTTGGTCTGAGGTGGAGGTACTTAAGGTGGAAATCTCAAAGCTTAAGTCTCTTAATTTGCAGAATGAAGTAACTGATAGGAAGTTGCAGCATCTAAAATGATACAAGAATCTGAATAGTACATTTCATACCCCTATCCATAGAGAAAATAAGTAATGGCTGTGAACCAAGGATTATCATCTCCATTACATTACCACTGAAGTTCTTTTCAACTGTATCACAGCATCCATGCCCATTCTCAATAGGACAGGAGCAGAAGTAGCAGCATGAGCTCCATGAAACTCATAAATTCACCTCTTTGCCTTGTTTGTGGCAAAATCCAGCAAATAGATAACAATATTTTGGCCAAGTTCTTTAAAAATATTAGTTTTGTTAGATATGTGGAGAGGAAAGCATGTGGACAGATGGTCAGCTGGATTTCAGATACTTCTGGATAAGCCAATATCAGAGTCAGCTTTTGAATTTGCACAATAATTGCTGAATGCATTTGCCTCATTTCCCAGGCATATTATGGAAATGAATGGACTAGACTAATGTCTCAACTGTAGGAAATTATCCATTGATAATTCACAAGTTATTTCAGAAGATGAGATCAATTATCATTTTAAAAATTGAGAAAAGAGCTCCCAAAATAATGACATTTCTTCTTTAAGTGTTTTAAATTACAATAGAATCCCTGGTGTGAGGTACAGTGGGTTAAGCTGTGGCTTGCAATGTTGGCATCCCATATGGGCATATTTGAGTCTTGGTTACTCTGCCAATCCAGTTCCTGGATAATGTGCCTGGGAAAGCAATGGATGGTGGCCCAAGCTGGACCACCCTGGCAATTGCAGCCATTTCCACTATGAACCACTGGATGGAAGATTTTGTTCTCTCTCTCTCTCTCTCTCTCTCTCTCTCTCTCTCTCTCCCCTTCCCCTAAGTCCCCCTTTTTCTCTCTCTGCCTTTAAAATAAATAAAATAAACCTATGAAAATAATTAAAATAGAATGTGATATTTTTCCTACTTAAATATCTGTAATGAGAAGACATGGGTTCTATAACCACCATACAATTATTGGAACCAAAGAAGATGACAAAATTAGTGACCATTACCAAACACTTCTCACATTTGAATTTCTCAATTAATAGAATGTGAATTTGTCAAATTAAGAATTTAATAAGAAATCAGAATTTCACAGGGGTGTCATATGTATAGAGATGAGTTCTCATGTATACCCTCTCTTCTCAAAGAATCTATCTATACAAAGAATATATGGATAACCCTTCTTGTTTCCTAATGGAGGGTTGAAAAATCCTGTGGAAAATGTAGCCATACCTTTCCATGATATTATCAATATAGAACCATGGGAAGGGGGAGGAGGCAAGATGGCAGAATAGGAAGGAGCACACTGATAGTCCGGGGACAGACAGTTTAATAAAAGTGGAGATACTGCAGGTTCAAAGAAGAGTAGGGGAAGAAACAGCAGAAGAAACTCTTCTGGAACGAGTGATTCACAGTGGACCTGCGTGGAGTGCGTGGGAGCCCACAGTTCAGGACACCAGCGGCAGACTCAACACACCAGCACTGGAATGCAAGGTGAGCCGAACCTCAATAGCCCGAGACACCGGCAGGCAAGTGGAGAGAGGAGACTAGAGGGAATGACCCCGGGGGGAAAAGTTCACCAGGCTAACTAGAAGAGAGAGAGAGAGAAAGTCACTGATACAGACACGGGTTTCTCTCTCTCCGCTCACCACTCAAAGGCGAGCAAGACAAAGAGCAGGTGCCATCTTGGACATATGTCATAAGCAGAGCGACCTCAGGTCTGCACCGGCCCTGAGCCTAGCAGAAAAACCTGACTGTGGCAGGGGCAAATTAACAGATTAGGACAAGTAAATTTGTGGTGCTACTGAACAGAGACTGTGAAAAAAGAGATGGTGGGGGAGAGAACTCACGGAATTCACGTGAGTATTCTCCAGAGATGCTACAATTCCGTAACTTTGGCAACCCAGTGGGAGACTGAAGGAGAATTTGAGCCCACTCTGAGGGCAGAACAGATTCCTGGTGTGGTCCTTGGGAAAGAGCTTCCGATCTCTGGCTCCTGTGGGTATATCATTTGCCTGCTAACGACCTCCAACTTTGTTCAGCTGTGCGGAATTACTTCCCTTTTGAATCAAAAAAAGAAAGAAACAGAGAGAGAGAGATCTACCATGCCTAACCTGGGAGTGTCACCTTTGGCACACCAAACAGAGCTCTCAGGCCACACCCATCTCAAGCCTCTAAGGCTCCATCAAAAACAGACAGTCCACTTAATCTAGAGTCATAGTATAACAAGAAAAAGCACCACAGTGAAGAAACCAAATATCTCCAATATGCCAAATAACAAATGCAAAAACCGAGGTAATAAAAACAAGGAAGTCACTATGATGACCCCAAATGAAAAAAACACCCCAATTCAAGATTATGAAGATGATGAGATAGAAGAAATGCAAGAAGCAGATCTCAAAAAATTGATAAGAACATTAAGAAGTTCTCAAAAACAAATTCTTGAACTACAGAAATCCTTAATGGACAAGATAGAAAATCTCTCTCATGAAAATGAAATATTAAGGAGGAATCAAAATGAAACGAAACAACTAGTACAACAGGAAACTGTGATAGTGACTGAAGTGAAGAATCCAATAGATCAAATGAAAAACACAATAGAGAGCCTTACAAACAGAATGGGTGAAGCAGAAGAGAGAATATCGGACTTAGAAGAAAGAGAACAGGAAAGGATACAGTCAGACCAAAGAAAAGAAGAGGAAATTAGAAATCTAAAACATATTGTCGGGAATCTTCAGGATACTATTAAAAAACCCAACATTCGGGTTCTAGGAGTTCCTGAAGGCATGGAGAGAGAGAAAGGATTAGAAGGCCTTTTAGTGAGATATTAGCAGAAAATTTCCCAGGTTTGGAGGACAGAGAAATCCTAGTATAGGAAGCTCACAGAACCCCTAATAAACACGACCAAAAGAGATCCTCACCACGACACATTGTAATTAAACTCTCCACAGTGAAACATAAAGAAAAGATCCTAAAATGTGCAAGAGAGAAACATCAGATTACTCTCAGAGGATCTCCAATCAGACTCACAGCTGACTTCTCATCAGAAACCCTACAAGCTAGGAGGGAATGGTGAGATATAGCCCAGGTACTAAGAAAGAAAAACTGCCAGCCCAGAATATTATATCCTGCAAAGCTATCATTTGTGAATGAAGGTGAAATAAAGACTTTTCATAGCAAACAGAAATTGAAAGAATTTGTTGCCACTCATCCAGCCCTGCAAAAGATGCTTAAAGATGTGTTGCATACAGACACACAGAAACACAGAAACACGGTCATCAATATGAAAGAAGGTAAAGGAAGGAAACCTCACATCAAAAGATCACAGGGAATTCAAAGCATATATTAGAACTAATCTTTGGCAAATGGCAGGGCAAAGTTACCACTTTTCATTAGTCACATTGAACGTGAATGGCCTGAACTGTCCAGTTAAAAGACACCGATTGGCTGATTGGGTTAAGGAACAAAACCCATCTATTTGCTGCTTACAAGAAACACATCTTTCCAACAAAGATCCATACAGACTGAAAGTGAAAGGCTGGAAAAAGATATACCATGCCCACAGAAAAGAAAAAAGAGCGGGTGTAGCCATCTTAATATCGGACAACATAAACTTTACCACAAAAACTGTTAAGAGAGACAAAGAGGGACACTCAATAATGATTAAGGGATCAATTCAACAGGAAGATATAACAATTATCAATGTATATACACCTAACTACAGGGCACCGGTTTATCTAAAAGATTTGTTAACGGACTTAAAGGGAGACTTAGACCCCAATACCATAGTACAGGGGACTTCAATACTCCACTCTCAGAAATAGATCAATAGGACAGAAGATCAACAAGGATACAGTAGATTTAAATGACACTATAGCCCCAATGTATCTAACAGATATATACAGAACTTTCAATCCTACAGCTAAAGATTTTACATTCTTCTCAGTAGTACATGGAATCTTCTCTAGGATTGACCACATACTAGGAACATAAAGCAAATCTCAGCAAATTCAAAAGAATTAGAATCATACCATGCAGCTTCTCAGACCAAAAGGAATGAAGTTGGAAATTAGCAACTCAGGAATCCCTAGAGCATACGCAAACACATGGAGATTGAACAACATGCTCCTGAATGAACAATGGGTCATAGAAGAAATTAAAAGAGAAATCAAAAATTATCTGGAAGTAAATGAGGATAACAGCACAACATACCAAAACTTACGGGATGCAGCAAAAGCTGTGTTAAGAGGAAAGCTTATATCAATAGGTGCCTACATCAAGAAATTGGAAAGGCACCAAATAGATGAGCTTTCAATTCACCTCAAGGATCTAGAAAACCTACAGCAAACCAGACCCAAATCTAGTAGGAGAAGAGAAATAATTAAAATCAGAGAAGAAATCAACAGGATTGAATCCAAAAAAACATTCCAAAAAATCAGCCAAACGAGGAGCTGCTGTTTTGAAAAAATAAACAAAATTGACACCCCATTGGCCCAACTAACTAAAAAAAGAAGAAAAAGACCCAAATCAATAAAATCAGAGATGAAAAAGGAAACGTAACAACAGACACCACAGAAAGAAAAAGAATCATCAGAAATTACTACAAGGACTTGTATGCCAGCAAACAGGGAAACCTATCAGAAATGGATAGATTCCTGGACACATGCAACCTACCTATATTGAACCAGGAAGACATCGAAAACCTAAACAGACCCATAACTGAGACAGAAATTGAAACAGTAATAAAGGCCCTCCCAACAAAGAAAAGCCCAGGACCAGATGGATTCACTGCTGAATTCTACCAGACATTTAAAGAAGAACTGACTCCAATTCTTCTCAAACTATTCAGAACAATCGAAAAAGAGGGAGCCCTCCCAAATTCTTTCTACGAAGCCAGCATCACCTTAATTCCTAAGCTGGAAAAAGATGCAGTACTGAAAGAGAATTATAGACCAATATCCCTGATGAACATAGGTGTAAAAATCCTCAATAAAATTCTGGCCAAGAGAATGCAACAACACATCAGAAAGATCATCCACCCAGACCAAGTGGGATTTATCCCTGATATGCAGGGATGGTTTAATGTGCGTAAGACAATCAATGTGATACACCACATTAAGAGACTGCAGAAGAAAAACCATATGATTATCTCAATAGATGCCGAGAAAGCATTTGATAAAATACAACACCCGTTCATGATGAAAACTCTAAGCAAACTGGGTTTGGAAGGAACATTCCTCAATACAATCAAAGCAATCTATGAAAAACCCACAGCCAACATCCTATTGAATGGGGGAAAGTTGGAAGCATTTCCACTGAGATCTGGTACCAGACAGGGATGCCCACTCTCACCACTGCTATTCAATATAGTTCTGGAAGTTCTAGCCAGAGCTATTAGGCAAGAAAAAGACATTAAAGGGATACAAATTGGGAAGGAAGAACTCAAGCTATCCCTCTTTGCAGATGATATGATTCTTTATTTAGGGGACCCAAAGAACTCTACTAAGAGACTATTGGAACTCATAGAAGAGTTTGGCAAAGTAGCAGGGTATGAAATCAATGCACAAAAATCAACAGCCTTTGTATACACAGGCAATGCCATGGCTGAGGAAGAACTTCTAAGATCAATCCCATTCACAATAGCTACAAAAACAATCAAATATTTTGAAATAAACTTAACCAAGGACACTAAAGATCTCTACAATGAAAATTACAAAACCTTAAAGAAAGAAATAGAAGAGGATACCAAGAAATGGAAAAATCTTCCATGCTCATGGATTTGAAGAATCAATATCATCAAAATGTCCATTCTCCCAAAAGCAATTTATAGATTCAATGCAATTCCAATCAAGATACTGAAGACCTTCTTCTCAGATCTGGAAAAAATGGTGCTGAAATTTATATGGACACACAGAAGACCTCGAATAGCTAAAGCAATCTTGTACAACAAAAACAAAGCTGGAGGCATCACAATACCAGATTTCAGGACATACTACAGGGCAGTTGTAATCAAAACAGCATGGTACTGGTACAGAAACAGATGGATAGACCAATGGAACAGAATTGAAACACCAGAAATCAATTCAAACATCAACAGACAACTCACATTTGATCAAGGATCCAAAACCAATCCCTTTGGTAAGGACAGTCTACTCAATAAATGGTGCTGGGAAAATTGGATTTCCACGTACAGATTCATGAAGCAAGACCCCTACCTTTCACCTTACACAAAAATTCACTCAAGATAGATTCAAGACTTAAATCTACAACCTGACACCATGAAATTATTAGAGAGCATTGGAAAAACCCTGCAAGATATAGGTACCGGCAATGACTTCTTGGAAAACACCCCAGAAGCACAGGCAGTCAAAGCCAAAATTAACATTTGGGATTGCATCAAATTGAGAAGTTTCTGTACTTCAAAAGAAACACTCAGGAAAGTAAAGAGACAACCGACAGAATGGGAAAATATATTTGCAAACTACGCAACTGATAAAGGGCTGATATCCAGAATCTACAAAGAGATCAAGAAACTCCACAACAACAAAACAAACAACCCACTTAAGAGATGGGCCAAGGACCTCAATAGACATTTTTCAAAAGAGGAAATCCAAATGGCCAACAGGCACATGAAAAAATGTTCAACATCACTAGCAATCAGGGAAATGCAAATCAAAACCACAATGAGGTTTCACCTCACCCCGGTTAGAATGGCTCACATGCAGAAATCTACCAACAACAGATGCTGGGGAGGATGTGGGGAAAAAGGGACACTAACCCACTGTTGGTGGGAATGCAAACTGGTCAAGCCACTATGGAAGTCAGTCTGGAGATTCCTCAGAAACCTGAATATAACCCTACCATTCAACCCAGCCATCCCACTCCTTGGAATTTACCCAAAGGAAATGAAATTGGTAAAGAAACAAGCTGTCTGCACATTAATGTTTATTGCAGCTCAATTCACAATAGCTAAGACCTGGAACCAACCCAAATGCCCATCAACAGTAGACTGGATAAAGAAATTATGGGACATGTACTCTGTAGAATACTATACAGCAGTCAAAAGCAATGAAACCCGGTCATTTGCAACAAGATGGAGGAATTTGGAAAACATTATGCTTAGTGAATTAAGCCAGTCCCAAAGGGACAAATGTCATATGTTCTCCCTGATCAGTGACAACTAACTGAGCACCAAAGGGGAAACTTGTTGAAGTGAAATGGACACTATGAGAAACAGTGACTTGATCAGCTCTTGTCCTGACGGTTGATGTACAATGTAATACTTTATCCATTTTAGTATTTTTTTTATTCTAGTAACATTGGTTGAACTCTGTAATTAACACACAATTATTCTTAGGTGTTTAAATTTTAACTGAAAAGTGATCCCTGTTAGGAATTTGGAAAACATTATGTTGAGTGAAATAAGCCAATCCCAAAGGGACAAATACCACTTGTTCTCCTTGATAGGTGACAACTAACTGAGCACCAAAAAGGAAACCTGTTAAAGTGAAATGAACACTATGAGAAACGGTGCCTTGATCAGCCCTCACCCTGACTGTTGATGAACAGCTTAATATGTTATTCCTCTTAGTATTTTTGTTTGTTTGTTCTACTTAATACTTTTGGTTGAATACTGTAATCAATACACAATTCTTCTTAAGTGCTGAAACTTAACTGAAAAGTGATTGCTGTTAAATATAAGAGTGGGAATAAGAGAGGGAAGAGATGTGCAATTCGGGACATGCTCAAGCTGACTTACCTCAAACGGTAGAGTTAGAAACATACCAGGGGATTCGAATTCAATCCCATCGAGGTGGCATGTACCAATGCCATCTCACTAGTCCCAGTGATCAATTTCTGTTCACAATTGAACATAATGATAGGACTAAGAACCAAAGGGATCACATAAACAAGACTAGTGTCTGCAAATACTAGCTGATAGAATCAAAAAGGGAGAGAATGATCCAACATGGGAAGTGAGATACACAGCAGACCCATAGAATGGCAAATGTTCTAAACAGCACTCTCACCTCAGAATCAGCCCTTAAGGCATGCGGATCTGGCTGAAATGCCCATGAGAGTATTTCAGGCATGGAAAGCCAAAACATTCTGGGCGAAGGGACCTAAATGAAAGATCTCCATGAGTGAGATCCCAGTGGAAAGAATGGGTCATCAAAGAAGGAGGTACCTTTCTCTGAAGGGAGGAGAGAACTTCCACTTTGACCATGGCCTTGTCTAAATATGATCAGAGTCAGTGAATTCAGCGGGCTTCCATAGCCTGGCAGCTCATGACAAGATCCTAGGGTGATTACTGATGCCATAAACAAGAGTGTCAATTTGTTAAGTCAACAACAGGAGTCACTGTGCACTTACTCCTCATGTAGGAACTTTGTCCTTAGTGTGCTGTATGTACATTGAGATTTAATGCTATAACTAGTACTCAAACAGTATTTTTCACTTTATGTTTCTGTGTGGGAGCAAACTGTTGAACTGTTGAAATCTTTACTTAATCTATGCTAAACTGATCTTCTGTATATAAAGAGAATCGAAAATGAATCTTGATGTGAATGGAAGGGGAGAAGGAGTGGGAAAGGGGAGGGTTTCAGGTAGGAGGGACGTTATGGGGGGGAAGCCATTGTAATCCATATTCTGTACCTTGGAAATTTATATTAATTAAATAAAAGTTAAAAAATAAAAAAAAGGTTGTGCCATTCCACACATAAACAGTAGCAGCTGCTCCAGCTCTTCTGTGCACACACAGAAGCTAGAAGGAACTGTCAGCAGGGGCAAATAGAGCAGTTTGAGAGCACTGCTGGGATCTGCCCCCATACAGACACTGGGAAAACAACCATCCACTGTGCTCATCCTGCAATGCGTGTGGAATGGGAGCCAGCACCACAGAAGGAAAGTGCCACCCATGGGAACTCTTGTACCTGCCCAGTACAATTGTGAAGAGTAGGGCTGTGGCTGGTGGGTAATGTGAACTCTTGTGATATATGGATTTTTACCATGGGGAAAATTAGCATTCAGCACTGACTCTGAGTTTCATAAAACCAACACAGAAAAATGAATAGTCTTTGTATACACAGACAAGGTAATGGTTGAGAAAGATCAGTTCCATTCACAATAGTTCCAAAATAATCAAATATCTTGGAGTAAATTTAACCAAGGATGTCAAAGATATCTAAGGTGAAAATTACAAAATGCCAAACAAATAGAAAAAGACATAATAAATTGAAAAATTATCCATGTTCATGGATTGAAAGAATCAATATAATCAAAATGCCCATATTAGTAAAAGTAATTTGAAGATTCAATGTATTTCTAATGAAAATATAAAGACATTCTTCACCTATCCAGAACAAAATGATGCTAAAATTCATATGGAAACAAAAGAGACCCCGAATACCTAAAACAATCTTATGTAATAAGAACAAAGGGAGATGCATCACAATACCTGATTTCAAGACATACTACAAGGAAGTTATAATCAAAACAGCCTGGTACTGGACAAAAAATAGACTGGTAGACCAATGAAACAGAATAGAAATTCCAGGAGTGAATCCATGCATACAACTGATTTATCTTTGTTCAAGAAGCTAAAATCTACCACTGGAGAAATGAGTCTCTTTAACAAATGGCTTTGGTGAAACTAGATCTCCATGTGCAGAAGTATGAGATTAGACTCCTACTCACACTTCACACAAAAATCCACTCAAAAATGTATCAAAGACAAAAATCTATGGCCTGATACCATGAAATCTTTAAAGAACAATGGGGAAACTAGGCAAGATTTTGCCATAGGAAAAGAGTTCTTCGAGAAAACTCCAGAAGCACAGGCAATCAAATCCAAATAAGACAAATGGGATTACATAGAGCTGAGAATCTTCTTCACTGTAAATGAACCAGTCAGCATAAGTAAGAGGTAATGGACAGAATGGAAGAAATTATTTGCAAACTACAAAACTGATACAGGGTTAACATCCAGAATCTATAAAGAGTTCAAGAAACTCAACAACAACAGCAACAATAACAGCAAACCAAGTTAAGAAATGGGAAAAGTAGTTGAACAGGCATTTTTCAAGAAAGGAAATTCAAGTGGCCAACAGACACTTAGAAAATGTTCAGGGTCACTAACTATTAAGGAAATGCAAATAAAAACAACAATGAGGTTTCATCTCACCCCAGTTAGAACAGCCCACATACAGAAATCAACAAATGCTGAAGAGCATGTAGGTAAAATAGTACCCTGGTACACTGTTTGTGGAAATGTAAACTGGTGCAACCACCGTGGAAGACAGAGATCTCAGAGATCTGAATATAGACCTACCATACAGTGTAGCCATCACACCATCACGCTCCTGGGAATTTACACAAAACAAAAGAAAACAGTAGATGAGTTACCTGAGTCTCCATGTTTATTACAACACAATTGACAATAGCTAAGACAGAATCAATGCTGATGCCCATCAACTGATGACTGGCTAAAGAAATTTTGTTATAGTTACACTATGCAATACTACTCAGCTGAGAAAAAGATGAAATCCTGTCTTTTGTAATGAGATGGTCACAACTGAAAGCCATTATACTGAGTGAGATAAGACAATACTGAGATGATAGATACCGTATGTGTTCCTGGATCTGGGATAACTAACATAGTATCTGAAATATAATGTAATGGAGTGAAATAGATATCTTGAGATTTTAAAAAGTTATAAAAATTTTAAATCGAATTATAATTAATGAGAAAATTAATAAGAGATAGACATGAATTAATAATGAAACCCCAGAATGGTGATAAAGCTGAGTACGAATGCATTCATGGATGAATTTTAAAAAAAATACAAAATAATTAATAACAATTCTTTCCAAACAGAAAATTAAGGAAGGAAAGATTTCTATTTTATTTTAAGAGGAAAACAATACCCTAATAAGAACGGCAGGCAAAGCTGCTACAAAAAGAGGGAGCCCAAGCTGGTGCTGTGGCTCAATAGGCTAATCCTCTGCCTGCGGCACTGGCACCCCAGGTTGTAGTCCTGATTGGGGTGCCAAATTCTGCCCCAGTTGTTCCTCTTCCAGTTCAGCACTCCTCTGTGGCCTGGGAGTGCAGTGGAGGATGGCCCAAGTCCTTGGGCCCTGCACCCGCATGGGATACCAGGAGAAGCACCTGGCTCCTGGCTTTGCATCAGCATGGTGTACCAGCCGCAGTGTGCTGGCCACAGCGGCCATTGGGGGGTGAACTAACAGAAAAAGAAGACCTTTCTCTGTGTCTCTCTCTCAGTGTACATTCTGCCTGTCAAAAAAAAAAAAGAAAAAGAAAAAGAGGGATCCCAAAAATTCATACCTATTATGCATTTTGATACAATAAATCTGTACAAAACAATTCCAAAATAAATGCAACTGCTTGTTTAAAAGATTTTACACAATAGATTTATTCTTAGAAAGCAAGGTTAGTTGAACTTATGAAAATGAATCATTGTCATAATGCCACATTATCATAATGAAGGGGAAAATATGACCATTTAAACTGATACAGAAAAAAAAAGTCACAACTCCTTTTCATGATAAAGAGACTCAAAAAATTAGTACTAGATAACTATCTCAACATAATAAACAATGAAAGAAAACTTTCACCATTTGTAATCTACATAGCCCTAGGAGACTTAATGAGACTAATTAGGCAAGAATGAAAACACATTCAAACTGAGAAGGAAGATATCTTTATGTATATATGCATGAGCACATATATTTGTATAGAGAAGCATTCCTGTTTATTAATCTGAATTATAACACAGATAACTTGAAATTCTTCAATAATCATCCAATTACTATACAAGCTGAAAGTTAGAAGTGATTAACATGTGCATTGGAGTGTGCAGAGTGCTTTGGAGCCTATGTAGATGGTATAGGCAGACCTGGGCATAGGTAGTGGTGATATCCTCATGGGCTGTGAAGAGACACATAACCTGGGAGTGTGGATGTTGTTCTGGGTGGAGGAGTGTGGTGGCATGGAAGAAATCTGAATCTTCATGGGCAGTCTTCAAAGTTAGATGTGTGAGACCAATCCCCTGGACTTGCTCTCCAAGTAGGGCCATATCTGGGAGATGGTGCTCAAGGATCTGCATGCCTTGAGACCCTCTTAATGGGCTGCAGGGACCCATCAGATACTGAGGGTACAATTTATGGAAGGAATGATTAAGATTATGGTCCATGTCACCATCAGGTGGAGTTACTCTGCTTACCAACATTGGGCTGGTTGGCCCCATAGTGGGAGGAATGGTCAGTCTCTAACATCTGATATCTGAATTGTTGATTTAGGAATTCTTCCACCATGAAGTTAATTGGACCTAAAGGATCAAACTCAAGAAAAGGAGGTGCATGGGCTGGAATTGTGGTTTAGTATGCTAAGTCTCTACCTGCGGTGTGGGCATCACATATGGGTTCCAGTTTGAGGCCTGCCTGCCCCATTTCCAATCCAGCTCTCTGCTAATGGCCTGGGAAACCAGTGTAAGATGGCCCAAGTACCACCTGCACCCATGTCAGAGACCTAGAAGAAAGTCCATGCTCCTGGATTATGATTGGCCCAGCTCTGGCTGTTGCAGGCATTTCAGGAGTGAACAAGTAGATAGAAAACAATTCTCTCTGCCTCCCTCACTCTCTGTAATTCTGACTCCCAAATAAATAAATAAATCTTAAAAAAGAAGAAGAGGTATCCATATAAAGATGTGCACATGGATGGAATGGGGATGATTAAGTGTCTTAGAAAATATGGAATATATCCTTGGTAAACCAGATGACACCAAATTCTGTTCTGATGTGGGTCTAACTTCCTGCATCAGATTTTATACTGACAGAAGCATCAGCAGGGGCTACTCACTGTCTGGGTTTGGATTCCATACCAATATAGACATAATCTACAGTAGTTCTCTTCCTTAAAGGCCTACCGAGATAAGATGCTTTCCTTTTTTTTTCTTTTGATTTTGGCTAAATCACCAGATTTGTGCTTATAATGTACATTCTAGATTGATGATTTAGTGGCATAGGTATTCTTAAGGAAATAAAAATGAACTACATAATTTCTACAAGGGCTATATTAGTAGCTTAAACTTGCAGAAATTGTACTTTTTGTTCAGAAAATAAGTTGTATGTTTTTCAATCAAAATTATGGAGAGAAAAACTGAGCTATATCTTTTGTAGTTTGCTCTGCTATAGAGATAAATATTATTGTGACATAGTGGGTTCTGTCTTTGCCCCAATTTTTTTTTCTTACTTTCATAAATTTTCCAAGGCGTTCCTTACAACTACTCACGGTATTTATTTTGGTTATTTCCATATACTTCACAATTGTATTTCTCACTATTGTATTATACATTCCTTAATATATATTTTAAAAATCTCTGATCATTCTGTCATATAAAGTTTCTTCAACACATGTAAGAATGCAAGTTGTGAATGGACAAGGCCACCTAAAATTCCTTTATGCAGAATTTTTCTTGACAAAAATTATTTATAAAAGTACAAGTTGGAGGGGATTCAAAGATGGTTGAATAGGGAAGAGAGGTGCTGATTCTGACAAGAGGAAGTACTAGAAAAAAATAGAAAGTAAATTCTCAGGGGAGAGTTGGAGAGAAGCTTGCAGGGAAATTCTACAGAAAGAATAGGAATGCTGTGGAGCAGCATGGAGAGTGCAGATACACAGCAGCAAGTGTCACACTACACCTGAATCTCACAATCCTCAAGGAGACAAAGGATTCTAATATCAACGTGAGGGCATACAGTGGCAGCCTGTACCACTGATGATATGGCATGAGGGAGAACCTCTCAGACTACACTGAGTTTGAATCCATCTGGAGCCCAAGGGAGAGGGAGGATAAGCACCTCATCCAGTGAAGGAAAAGCACATTTCTTTCTCCTCATCCACAAACAAGGGTGCTCACAACAGGGAGAAGGTATCATCTTGACACCAGCAGAAGCTGCGGTGGCTCTCCTGTGCATGACTGGGGGAGATTCCTAGAAGAAAAATGCTGTGTTCTCCACTGACTTTGAGTTTGGTTGGAAGGGTTGAGAGGGAGCTGTGCTCCTATTTAGGATTTAGAGGCACCCCCAACCTCTCAACATATCACAGGTTCTGGGGCTCAAACTGCCAAGGCAGATCACCCCTAAGCAGCTGGCTCTGAAAACAACTATGCTTTCTACATGGATGAGGCAGGCTCATGGGGCAGAGGGTATCCTCTTCACCCCATGACTGTTGGAAATCTGTGACTTCAAGATATGGCATGGGGCCTAACTGGGTTTCTGGGCAATCACTGTGTCTGGCATCAGAATCTCAGATCACCCTAACTGCCTGAGATAGGTCATTACAGAGGGTCCCATGCTCACTCTGAGGACTGCACAGATTCTGTTTTGCAGTTCATGCTTCAGCATGGGTGAGGTTTATACCCATCATGGGCTGATCCTGAGCATTGATCAACATGGAAGAGAGGAGTGAGGTTGTGATTATAGCAACAGGTATGATCCTACCCTCAACCATCTGACTATACATATTCACCAGGCCCAATGTGGGTGTCACCCCAGATTCTTGTCCCACACTTGAGCCCTGACCAGAGCTGACTTGCCTTATGAAGCAACTCTGTATTCAGTGAGGGAGCAATCACTCCACTCAGCCACAGAGGCACAGGTTGAAGATAAAACATTCCACTGAAAAGAGTTAAGAAGAATACTAATCACATTTTTAAAATATGAATGTAAATCCTCCTCCAAATAGTTGCTGTTCATGCTTGTATCTAAAGTATCACAAGTTGATTCCTTTGATTGAGGTCAGGTGCCATGCTGAAAAATGCAGAGAGTACCTCACAAAATGGTACTGGGAATGAAGGGAATGAAAGCACAATACAAACAGAAATTAGAGACATATATACTCACCTAAAATGACATGTAGTCTTCAGAACCAAAAACAAATGTATTGAAATGACCTTACTATAAGGCACATTATATTTCCTAAAGCATAAGAACATTTCCATAATAAAAAATTGATGCAACTTTTAATATGCAAAGAAGAGAATGATGTTTTCAAAAATATTGCATTTACTTCCTTAAGTAAAACTTAACCATTTGGTGGCTGTGATAAAAAGATTCCTTAAAAATCTGAAAGAGAACAAGAAAAACACTGCCATAATTAAATTACCAGACTGGCATCATTGGATCTTTGCCACTAACAACAAGAATGCTATCAAAAAAAAAAAAAAAAAAACTAAACTTAATTCTGAGGAATTCCGTATTGTAAAATTAAATCTCTGAGCATTTGATACTTTACTATCAGTGTAAGGATTTTTATTGAAGATCAAATTTTCAATTCAATCATCTGTAAAAAATGAATGTTTTAAAATTGAAAATATGGTGCTGGCTCTGTGGCACAGCAGTTAAAGCCATGGTCTGTGGTGCTGGCATCCCATGTGGGTACCAATTTGAATCTCCGCTGTGCTACTTCCTGGCTCACTGATGGTGTGCCTGGGAAACCAGCAGCAGATAGCCCAAGTATTTGGGCCACTGCAGCCATGTGGGAAACCTGGAAGAAGCTCCAGGCTCTTGTTTCAGATTGGCCCAGCTCCAACCACTGTGGCCATTTTGAATGTGAACCTAAAAGTGGAAAACACCTCTCCCTCTCTCTGTCTCTCTCTTTCTATCTATTTCTCTCTCTCTCTCTCTCTTCTTCCTTCACTCTCTCTCTGCCTTTGCATTTCTGTAACTCTGCCTTTCAAAGAAATAAATGTTTTTAAAAATGGAATTGTGTCCTTCAATCTTAAACTATACAGAGTAAAACAAGTGAAGCACAATGTAAATAGAAGGAAAAATACGATTCACATAAACCAATGAAACAGAAAACAGAAGCATGGCATAGAAAAATGAATGATATGAAAATATGCTTTAAAGATGATCAATACAGTACAGCACACTTATGAGGAGAATAGACAATTGACAATTTAACAATAACAGGAAGTGAAAGAGATAGCATCCATAAAATGGTTAGATGAATAATATAAAGTAATATGATAACACATTTCTGCAAAAATGAGAATTTACATGAGATAGGTAAACTGAAGGCTGCCCAGGGACAAACTGTTCTCAGGGTTAGTTGATTCTTTGAGATGGTAAAGGACTGGCTTGTGAATGCAGCTTTCTAGGCAAACTCCACAATTCCTCACACAGCACCAACTGCCTTTTGTATAAGGTTTTCACATTTTAATCTGGCATTCTTCTGCTAAATCACTCCAAAGCCAAGTGACAGAAAATCAGAGATACCCAGCTACTACACTCTAGACTTCCAAAGAAGCTAATCCCAAGCCTCTTTACCCTATTTAACCTGGGCATTCTCATTGATTCTCATTAAAAGCACAATAAAAACTATTCATTTTAAAATTTTATTGAATTGTACACTTTTTTTTTTGACGGGCAGAGCTGATAGTGAGAGAGAGAGAATCAGAGAGAAAGGTCTTCCTTCTGCCATTGCTTCACCCTCCAATGGCTTCCACAACCAGCGCATCATGCTGATCTGAAGGCAGGAGCCAGGTGCTTCTCCTGGTCTCCCATGCGGGTGCAGGGCCCAAGCACTTGGGCCATCCTCCACTGCACTCCTGGGCCGTAGCAGAGAGCTGCCCTGGAAGAGGGGCAACTGGGACAGAATCCAGAGCCCCGACTGGGACTAGAACCCGGTGTGCCAGCACTGCAGGTGGAGGATTAGCCTGTTGAGCCACAGCACCAGCCAAATTATACACTTTTATAGGTCACAATTAAATATTTCAATGCATAAACACAGTGAGAACTGATTGAAGAAAGCAATCAACCTCTCTACCTCTCCACCACTTTTATTTAGTAACTTAGTCCTCTCCTTCATTTCCTTATGAAACATACACCAAAATTTATGCATGAAGACATAGAAAATTTGGATAGACCAATAAGCAAGGTTGAGATTGAAATGTAAAGCCTTCCTACAAAACTAAGCTCAGAAATTGGTGGCTTCATTGATGCATTCTACCAAACTTTCAAGGATAAACTAACATTAATTCTTCTTAAACTATTCAAAACAATGGATAGGGAGGGAACCACTCAAAACTTACTCTATGAGGCTGAAATTAACTTAAAGATACAACCAAACAAGGATACAATACAAAAGAGAACTAGGAACCATTATCCTTGATGAATGTAGCTGCAAAAACATTTGAGAAAATAAAAGCAAACTGAATTCAATGACACATCCACACTGACCAAATTAATTTATACCAGGGATTCAGGGCTGTTATAGCATACCCAGATCAATAAATGTGATACATAACATCAATAAAATAAGGATTAAATCCATACAAGTTCTTCAGTAGATGCAGAAAACGCATTTGATAAAATACAATATCCTTTTTATGATAAAAGTCATAAAAATTGGGTATAGAAGGAATGTACCTCAACAAAATAAAGGAAATATATGTCAAGCCCACAGCAAATATCATATAGAATGGGGAAAAACTGGAAGAATTTGGACTAAGATCTGCAACTAGACAAGGATCTCCACTATCACCACTTTTATTCAATATGGTTCTGAAAGTTTTATTTAGAGCTATAATGCAAGAAAAAAGAAACAAAAAGGATAAAGTTGGAAAGGTGGAAATTAAAGTAACACTATAGTTGATATGATTCTTTATATTGGGAAACAAAAAGACACCACCAACAGACTATTAGGACTTATATGAGAATTCAGCAGTTTCAGGATGCAATGTGAACACACAAAGATCCATATAACTCATACTTATCAACAATTATCTTGCTGAAGAAGGACTTATAAGAACTCTTCCATTCACAAAAGCTACCAAAAATTAAATAATGGAATATTTTAACAACGTATGTAAAAGATTTCTACCATGAAAATTAAAAAACATTAATGAAAGAAACAGAAGGTACAAACAATGAAAAAAAAATCAATGCTTCAAATATTGTAAGAATTACAATAATTATTCCAAATGTCATTATCTCCTAAATTTACAGATTCAGTACAATCCCCATCAAAATTTCAAGGACATTTGTTACAGAAAAAAATCTTAAAATTTATACAGAAATGTAAATGTCATTAAATGGCCAAATCTGTCTTAAACAATAAAAATAATGCTATAGGCATCAAATAGATTACAATACACACTGCAGGATGATTAATATTTAAAAAGCATGGCACTGCATAAAAATAGACATGTAACCCAAAGGAACAGAATATAAAAAGCAGAAATAGCTGTACATCTACAATCAATTAATATGTGATAAATGTGCTAAAAAGATTCAAATATTGTGAAAATTGGATTTATACAAGCAGAAGTTTGAAATGTGACCACTACATTATACTCTATGCAAAAATGCCTTTAAATGAATCAAGAATCTAATATTAGGATATAAAACTATCAAATTATTAGAACAAAGCATAGGGGAAATGTTGCAGTACATTGGCCTAAATAAAGATTTTTTTATATATAACATTCCAGAAGCACAGGCAATAAAGAAAAAAATAGAAAAATGGGATTATATCAAGCTTAAGATGCTTCTGCGCTGCAAAGAAAAAAACATGAAAAGAAAAATGAGAGTGAAAGAATCAGCAAACTATGTATCTGATAAATGATTAATATCCAGAACATATAAAGTAGCTCAAGAAATCAACAAGACAATATGGTTAAAAAGTGGACAAAGGATATCAATGTATATTTTTCAAAAGAAACACAAATGACCAACAGACACATGCAAAAATATTTAATATCACTAACCTTCAGGAAAATGCAAATAAAAACCTCAGTTGTATATCAATCTACCCCAGTTAGAATGGCTACAATGCCAAGATCAAAATGTTAAAAATACTGAAAACATTGTAGAGGAAAGAATGCACTAATATACTATTGGTGGGAAAAAGAATTACTGTAACTGTTATAGAAAACAGTATAGATTTTGTATCTGTGTGGGTGCAAACTGTTGAAATCTTTACTTAGTATATGCTAAGGTGATCTTCTGTATATAAAGATAATCAAAAATGAATCATTTTTTTTGACAGGCAGAGTGGACAGTGAGAGATAGAGAGAAAGATCTTCCTTTTTGACACTGGTTCACCCCACAATGGCTGCTGCGGCAGGCGCACCATGCTGATCTGAAGCCAGAAGCCAGGTGCTTCTCCTGGTCTCCCATGCAGGTGCAGGGCCAAAGCACTTGGGCCATCCTCCACTGCACTCCCGGGTCATAGTAGAGAGCTGGACTGGAAGAGGGGCAACCAGGACTAAAACCCAGGGTGCCAGTGCCAGAGGTGGAGGATTAGCCTATTGAGCCACAGTGCTGGTGAAAATTAATCTTGATGAAGAATGGGATGGGCGAGGGAGTGGGAGATGCGATGGTTGTGGGTGGAGGGAGGTTAAGGGGGGGAACGTTGCTATAATCCAAAAGTTGTACTTTGGAAATATATATTTATTAAATAAAAGTTAAAAAATAAGAGAAAGAAGAAAAAAAACAGTATAGAGGGACATAAAAACTCAAGGTGGATTTACTTTATGATCCAACTATTTGACACAGTGGGATATATCCAAAGAAATAAAATCAACGTATAAAACCTGTTTATGGCAGCCAAATGCACAATAGAAATGATATGGAATGAGATTAGTTGTCCATAAACTGAAGGTTGGATATAGAATATATATATATATATGTACACACACACACACATATGTGACGGAATATGACAGCCACAAAACAATGAAATCCTGGCATTTACATCAAAATAGATGCAACTGGAGATTATTATGCTTCTGTTATTTGTGGACATTAATATAGAAAAATATAAAAATTGCATGGATATATTATTTTTATATAGATATAATTCTTTATTGAATTATGCCATGTATATGAGAATATACCATTATTCCCATGCTATGATTATTGCAATAAATCCATTTTGTGATATTAATGGATTTGTTTTCAAAAAAGTAAACATCAACTTTATTATTATAAGCTATAGTTATCCTACTGTACTATGGAATATTAAAATTTATTAATTCTGTGTTTTGACACTCTTTATCCAACCTTTCTTTACCCTGACCCCATAATGCCTAGTCTTCAGTAGTTATTATTACAATTTCAGATCTTTTTTTTATTAAACTTTCATATAAGTGTGATAACACATTGTTTTCAACATTCTTTTGGGAAATATTGGCTGATTTCACTTAATATAATAATTTCCAGTTGGATCCATATTTGGGTAATGTTAGAATTTCATTCTATCCATGGCTCAAAAATATTCTGTTGTCTCTATGTATTGAATTTTCTTCTCCTATTCATGAATCAATTGACATCTACATTGATTCCATACCTCATTACTGTGTATAAAGCCAGGCATGAGAGCACAGGTTCTCTTTTATGTGTTAATTTCATTTCATTCAAACATATGACTAGATGTGGGATAGCTGCATCATAAATCAGATCTTTTTTTAAAATTTTGTGGGGAACATCTACACTGGTCTCCACAGTGGCTGTAGTGAAGTTCATTCTCATTAACAAATTGTAAGTGCTCCTGTTTCTATGCATCCTCACAAGCATTTACTTATTGCCTGAGAATAGTCACTCTGTTGTTTTAATTGGCATAATTGGTTCCTGAAGGTATAGAACTCTTAAACAGACCAATAACCTAACCAACAGGGAGTTTAACTCAGAAATAAACAACCTCCAGATAAAGGAAAGCCCAGCACCAGGTGGCTTCACTGCTGAATTCTAGCAAATTTGTAAAGAGGAACTAATTCCAATTCTCAAACTATTCAAAATATTTGAAAAGGAAGTAATCCTCCCTAACTACATCTATGAGGCCAGCATCACCTAAATTCCTAAAGCAGAAAAAGATATAAGAAAGATACTCATAGATGAATATTCCTGATGAACAGATATAAAGACCCCAACAAAATAACAGTTAACTGAATCCAATGACACTCCAGAAAGATCCTTCACTGGACAAGTTGAATTTATCTCTGGTATGCAAGAATGGTTCAACATACGGAAATAAATAAATATTACACATAACATTAACAAATGGAACAATAAAATTCATAAGATTATCTTAATAGATGCTGAGAAATCATTTGATAAAATATATCATCTAATGATAAAAGTCTTTATTCTTCAACACAATCAAGACAATGTATTACAAACTCATAGCAAGCCTTATACTGAATGTGGAGAAGTTTGCAGCTTTTCCACTAAGATACAGAACCAGCCACGGATGTCCACTCTCATCATTAGTATTCAATATAGTTTTCAAATATTTATTCAGATCCATTAGGTAAGAAAAAGAAATTAAAGGAAAGGAGAAAGTAGAATAATTATCCTTGTTTGCAGATGGCATGTCCCTATATATAGTGAAACCAAAAGACTCCACCAAGAGACTATTGGAACTCATAACAGTGTTTGGTAAAGTTGCAGAAAATAAAATCAACACACAAAAATTAATAACATTTTTATACAAAGAAAATTCCATGGCTGAAAATGAACTTGTAAGATCAGTATCATTCCCAATATTTACTAAAAATTTTAATACCTTGAATAAATTTAACCCAGGATGTGAAAAATCTCTATAATAAAAATTAAAAACATTAAAAAAAGAAAAAGAAGACGACACACAAAAAAATGGAAGACTCTTGCATGTCTGTGGATTGGATTGGAAGAATTAATATATTGAAATACCCATCTACAACTAATCTTTCAAAAATGAGCTAAAATTAATCTCTTGTAAAACAAGAGTCTTTTGAACAAATTATGTCAGAAAATTATATCTACGCATATAGAAGCATGAAACAAGACCCCTACATTACATCTCATACAACAATCAACTCAAAATCTATGTCCTAATCTAAATCTATGTCTATCTAAATCTATGTCCTGATACAATCAAATTACTAGAAGAAGACATTAAGGAAATAGCAAGGCATTGGCATTGGAAATGTGTTTTTGGAAAAGACCACAGAATTACAGGTAATAGAAGCAAATACACAAATGGAATTAACTTAAGCTAAAAGGACGCTAGACTGCATAGGAAACACTCAGCAAAGTGAAGAGGTAATTAATGGAATTGGTTAAATTATTTCCAAATTATGAAATAAAGGATTAATATCCAGAATGTATTAAGAGTTCAAGAAGCTGAACATAAACAAAACAAACAATCCAGTTAATAAATGGGCAAAGGACATGAACAAACATTTTTCAAAGGATGAAATTCAAATGGACAACAATAAAAAAGTTCTCAGAATCACTAGCCACCAGGGAAATGCAAATATATAGCACAATGAGAGGCCAGACTGTCCTTGTACCATGTGAACATATCTCCTGCAGCATCGTTGTGAGCAGCAATTTGAGTCCCAGTTGTTCCACTTCTGATCCAGCTTCTTGCTAATTCACCTTAGAAAGTTGTGGAAGATGGCCCATGTCCTTGGGCCCCTATACCATGTGGGAGATCCAAATGAAGCCCCTAGCTCATGCTTTTGATCTGGCCCAGAACTGATCATTACAGCTGCTTGGGAAGTGAATGAGTAGATGGAACATTCTCTCTCTGCCTGTGCCTCTCTTTCTCTGCAATTCTTTCAAATAAATAAATAAAGCTTAAAAAATTACAGTGAGGTTTCACCACATTCCAGTTAGAATACCTATCATCCAAAAATAAATAAGTAAATAGATAGATAAATAAATAGATAGATATTGGTGAGGATGAGGGATAAAAGGCACCCTAGTACACTTTTGCTATGACATAAAGTAGTACAATCATTTTTGGTGACAGTACCATAATTTCTCTGTAATCTGACAATATATTCACCATATGACCCAGACAACCCACTCCTGGGATGTACCCACAAGATATAAAATTGGCATATGAAAGAGTGATCTGTACCCCCATGTTTATTGCAGCACAATTCACAATAGCTAAGATGTGAAATCATCCCAGATGGCAATCAACTGATGACTTGATAAAGAAAATGTGATACACACACACACTATGGAATAGTACTCAGCCTGAAAATAATGAATTCCTGCCTTTTGTAATAAAACAAATGGACCTGGAAGCCATTATGATTAATAAAATAAGTCAGTCCCCCAAAATGACAAATATCCTATATTTCCCTGATTTGTAGTAACTATGATACAGAGTACAAAACTGTACATTATATGAATGAAATCGACATTTTGAGATTTAACTATTGTTTATAACCCTTGTCTATACTATTGAGGAATAGTGTGTTTTTTTTTTTTTTTTGTACTTACTACTTGTTGAATTGTTTGCTCAGTGGAAGGCTAAGTAACATAAACTGAAAGTATGTCAATGTAACTATGAAAAGAAAAAATAAGAAAAGAAGGCTGTAGAGAGGTTGGTAGCATGGGTAGGAGAGATGCTAGGGCAGGATGTATCACAATTCTCCTAAATCTGTATATAAGAAACATCAAATTTGTTCACCTTATGTAAATAATTGAAAATAAAAATAATAAAAATGATCTCATTGATTTATAGATTCAAATGATTCCTTATAATACTCTAATGGTTATATTTAAAAATAAAATTAAAAAAAAAAAAACAGAAAACCCATATGGAATGACAAAGGATCCAAATGCCCAACATATTCTCAAAAAAATATTAATGATGGAAGTCTCACAATCCCTTAATTCAAAAGGAAAAGTAATCAAAAATTGTGGAAGTAGCATGAACACATATGAAAAGATCAAAGTAATGGAATAGAGAAACTAAGGGTGGGCATTTGGTCTCTCAGTAAAAATGCTGTTTAAGATGCCTGCATCCCTGCCAGTGCTGTGGCTCAATAGGCTAATCCTCTGCCTGCGACACCAGCATACAGGGTTCTAGTCCCGGTTAGGACGCCAGATTCTGTCCTGATTGCTCCTCTTCCAGTCCAGCTCTCTGCTATGACCCGAGAATGCAGTGGAGGATGGCCCAAATCCTTGGGCCCTGCACCCTCATGGGAGACCAGGAGGAAGCACCTGGCTCCTGGCTTTGGATCAGTGTGGTGCGCTGGCTGCAGCAGTGTGCCAGTCACAGCAGCCATTGCGGGGTGAACCAACGGAAAAAGGAAGACCTTTCTCTCTGTCTCTCTCTCACTGTCCACTCTGCCTGTCAAAAAACTTTAAAAAAAATAATAAAAAAAGATGTCCACATCTCATACTAAAGTATTTGGATTCAATTCTGGCTCCTGACTCAAGTTTCCTGTCAATGTTAAATATGACAAGTCATGATGTGACAAATAATTGGGTCTCTGCTACTTAGGAGGCTAGGATTATAAGTATGGCTTCTGGTTCTGGTTCCAGTTACAGTGTGCAGATCTGGACATTACAGACATCTGGCAAGTGAACCAGCAGTTAGGAGCTGTGTCCATCTCTGCCACTCAAATTAACATACTACTACTAATAATGATAAGCATTAATATATAATAAGCTATGTTAATAAATGAAAGTAAAGGTTAATTAATCTCATTAATCAAGAAAAAATTGACTGAATTCACCTTATCATTAAAACCATAAACAAACTATGAATTGAAGAGCATTTCCACAAGAAAGGCACATATAGGAAATCTATAGCAGACTTCAATAAATGGGAATAAGGCACAGATACTGTTAACACTTCTATTCATCAGTTGAGTAGAGGATTCTGCCAAAGAAATCACATAAAGAAAGAAGAAAAACTACAAGGGACAATTTATTGCATCAGCAGTTTCTCTCCCAGCTATGCCACTAAAATATTCAAAATCCACATGCACACAAAGGCTCACAGCAGCAATATTCATGAAAGCAAAATGCAAAAGCAACACAAATACCAAAGTATAAGAAAATATGTTATGAAGTACATCTTTCATAATGGTATGCTATTTGGCAATCAAAATTAATTATGAAATGACAGACTACAGATCTAGTGAAATACACAAGAAAAAAGAAATCAAAAGTAAAACCCCAAATACTGTAAGACTCTATGATTCCAATTTTAGGACACATCCAAAAAAGTTCATTCTCTGAAAAGAGATTTTAAATTAGTGCCTCTCTGTTGCTGATGGTGAATGAGGATTTATTGTGAATAATACTGATTATTTGGAATTAACAAAATGTGCTTATATTAGACTGTGGTAATCATTATGTAATTCCCAAAATTTTAGAAAGCGTGGAATACTCACTTAAAACATGGGGCAGTTAGGTCTAGGCAGATAGCATCCTGAGTTTGGTCTTCACAGAATAAAGTGAAAATGAACAAATATGAGGAAGTTGGAGCTGGCACTGTGGCACAGCAGGTTAAAGCCCTGGCCTGAAGTGGCAGCATCCCCTATGGGTGCTGGTTCTAGTCCCAGCTGCTCTACTTCCTATCCAGCTCTCTGCTGTGGCCTGGGATAGCAGTAGAAGATGGCTCAAATCCTGTGCCTCTGCACCTGAGTGGGAGACCTGGAAGAAGCTCCTTGCTCCTGGTTTGAATTGGCACAGCCCCGGCTGTTGCAGCCATCTGGGGAATGAACCAGCAGATGGAAGGCCTGTCTCTCTCTCTCGCTCTCTCTCTCTCTCTCTGCCTCTCTATGTAGCTCTCTTTCAAATAAATAAAATAAATCTTAAAAAAACAAATATGAAAGAGTTTCACATGCTCTGTAGAACGTGAAATTAAAACACCCTCAATTTGGTTAAAAATATATAAAACTATAATATGAGGGAACTTACAATTCATGGACAATGTTTTTGTGTGAAAGAACTACGCATATGATTCTAGAAATTCTTACACCTTTTAATTCCTCATTTATTGCTTGAGATTGTTCAATTGCTCTAATTCAAATTAATTCCACTTATGCTTGAGAAATATCTCATTTTTCTTATGTGAAACAATGTAAAAGATGCATTAATCACCAATTTTAGGAAATTTTTGATTCCTAACCAAACCATGTACCATGACAAAATACCAATTCAGTTATTTCCAGATTGTCTCTCTTAATAAACTGCTTGCAAACATCATAATTTTAGCTGTGATACTAATTTAAATATTTTAACACTCCTTAATTTTAAACACTGAGTGAGATGCTTTTTGAGTTTTTTTTTTGTCTATAGTTATACATATATATAGGCTACAATGTGAAATTTTAATCACTGAAAACAGTGGCTACTGATCAAATCAGAGTAAGCAACATTCTCCCTTCTCTGGAATCGCACTTCATGATCAAGCCTTGGAACACTGTTGTTCTGTTTGCTTATAAAGTATAGAATACTTTACAGTGTACTACAGTCACCCCAGCATTCTATGTAAGACTAGGAATTAACAGCCATAATCTAACTCAGATTTGGTGTCAATTATCTAAATAGCTTTTACATACCACATTTCAAGACACACTACACGGTGGTTATAATCAAAATATTCTGGTACTTATACAAAAACAGATGTATAGACTAAGGGAACACAATAGGCATGCCAGAAGTCAATCCAAACATCTATAACCAACTTAAATTTGACAAAGGAACTAAAATCAATCCCTGGATCAAATACGGTCTCTTCAACAAATGCTGCTTAGAAAACTGGATTTCCACATGCAAAAGTATGAAGCAGGACTCTCATCTTGCATCTTATACAAAAATCCACTTAAAATGGATTAAAACCTAAATCTATGACCTGATAACATCAACTTATTAGAGAATATTGGGGAAACTCTGCAAGACATTGGGATAAACAAAGACTTCTTGGAAAAAAAAAAAACCAGAGGCACAAGCAATCAAAGCAAAAATACATAAGTGGGATTTCATCAAGTTGAAAAGTTCCTGTACTGCAAAAGAAACACTCAGGAAACTGATGAGACAACTAACAGAATTGGAGAGATTATTTGCAAGCTATGCAATGGAAAAAGGATTAATAACTAGACTATATAAAGAGATCAAGAAACTTAACAACAACAAAACAAACAATCCAGTGAAGAAATGAGCAAAAGACTTACCCAGACATTTTCTAAAGAGGAAATGCAAATGGCCAACAGACACAGGAAAAAAATGCTCAATCACTAGTCATTAGAGAAATGCAAATCAAAACCACCAGGAGGTTTCACCTCACCCCTATTAGAACGCCTTTCATACAGAAATCAACAAACAACAAATGCTGGCAAGGATGTGGGAAAAAAGGTACCCTAATCTGCTGTTGCTGGGAATGTAAACTGGCACAGCCACTATGAAAAACAGAATGAAGATACCTCAGAAATCTAAATATAGGTCTACCATATGACCCAGTTATTCTATTTCTTGGAAGGTACCCAAGGAAAATAAAACCATCATATGAAAGAATTATCTGCACACCCATGTTCATTGCAGCTCAATTCACAATAACTGATACATTGAATCATCCCAAATGCCCATCAACTGAAGACTGGGAAAATAAATTATGGGATATGTACACTATGGAATATTACATAGTGCTAAAAATGAAATCTAGTCATTTCCAACAAAATTGAAGAATCTGGAAAACATTATACTTAGTGTAATGAGCCAGTCCCCAAAAGACAAATATCACATATTCTCCCCAACCTGTGATAACTAGTTGAGCACCTAAAAGCTGATCTGTAGAAGTGAAATTGACACTTTGAGAAGCAGTGACTTGAACAGCCCTTGTCTTGATAGTGGAAGAGCATTTTTTATACTATTTTTTGAACTCTTGTATATAAAGTCAATTGAAAATAGATCTCAGTAAAAAGAGTGGAAATAAGAGAGGGAGAAGGAAGAGTAGTTTGGAAGTATGGGTGAGATGATGGGTATGATGGGAAGGATCACCATATACTTAAAGTTGTAATTATGAAGTGTATGAAGTTTCTGGCTGTAAAGCTTTATAGCTCCGCATACATTCCTACAGTCTTACTTCTAAGGGTACAGGTTAAAAACTTTCCATGAGGTCCCATATCCCTTAAGCTGGGGGTAAAAATACCATTTTAAGTGCTAAAGTTATCATATGAATAGGATTGAGGTTCTGGTAATAATAATAGAAATTAAAAGAAGTGAATGCTCCAACATGGGAAGCATTCCACACAGCAGACTCACAAAATAACAATCACTTTGAATAGCACTATGACCTCAGAATCAGCCCTTAAGGTATTCTAGTCTGGCTGAAATACTCATGAGAGCATTTCAGGAATGGACAGCCAAGATATTGTGGCAATAAATGTCTTACATGAAGGAACTCGGTGGGTGAAACCTCAGAGGAAAGAAGTGGTCATCAAAGAATGAGGGAGGAGAGAACTTCCACTTTGTTTATGGCTTTGTCTAAATACTGATGGAGTTTGTGGGTTCAAAATGCTTCCATAGCCTAGGCAGCTCACGCCAAGAACTTTGGGTGATCACTGATGTCATACATAAGAGTGTTAATTGTTAAATTAACCAAAAGATTCATTGTGCATTAACTTACCATGCAGGAACTCTGTCCTCAAAGAGTTCTATTTTTTTTTTTTTAGTATTCTCAAGATCATTTATTTTTCAAAATTGCTCTGTTGGTTTAAGTCCAATCAAAACCACAATCCACTTTCTTTTGTAGAAATGTTTTAGTTGGTTCTAAGAACCAGATACAGACAAAGAAACTTCAGGGGGAAAAGATGGCATATTTATACCTCTTCACTTATATCTTTATGCCTGGAAATAAAGTTTCAATATTCAAGACAGGATGACTTATAAAATATATATAAATATCAGCACATTGATCAATGGATGCAATGCACATGCACTAAGTTGATTGTTTCATAATCATAGATAATGTACTGAAGAATTTTCAACAATTTTCTGTTGGAAAAAGTCATTGTCCATGTTAAACAAAAAGAAACATGGAATCTATGCCTGTACATACATAAAATAATTGATTATTCATAATACTAGAAATGAAACATGAAATTCTAGAACTTCAAAGAATATATTAGAAAACATATTTTTATCCTTTGGTTATTCACAGAATCCTTTTTTTAATAATAAAAATATAATTCTTTTTTCTTTGTTGTGTTAACTTTTCACATTTCTTCTTTCTCATTTTTATATAATGTCAATATATGTTAAATATGTATTATATATATAATATATAATTTTGTATAATTATAATGAGAACAGATTTCATGTATTTCAAGATACAATTCTAAGAACACTTTTCCTCTCTCCCTCAATCCCCTTCCTTCCTTTGCTTATTTTTTCCCTTTACTTTTTGCAATAACATAATTTTCTTCATAATCACAAACTTGAAGTATCACTAACCATAATGTTCAACAGTTAAAAAGTAGAAAGACCACTGTTCCACAGGAATACAGACAAAGACTATAAACAATAATCAAATCATTAGATATCGGTTTCATTCTTATACATTTTTGTATTTTATATTAACTATCAAATATCAGAAAAAACGTGATACTTGTGTTTTTGGAACTGGTTTATTTCACTAAGCATATTGGTCTCCAGTTGCATCTATTTTGTTGAGAAAGGCAGGATTTCTTTCTTTTTTATGGCTGAGCACATTTTCTTCATCAATTGATGGACATCTGGGGTGTTTTCATAGGTTTGCTATTCTGAATTAAACTACTATAACATAGGAAAGATTACTATTTCATATGATAATTTCATTTCCATTGGGTAAATTACCAGGAGTAGAATAGCTGTTTCATATGGTAGGTCTATTTGCAGATTTCTGAAGAATCTCCAGACCTTTCTCTGAAGGGAGGAGAGAACCTCCACTTTGACTATGACCTTGTCTAAACAAGATAAGAGTTGGAGAACTCAGAGGGCTTCCATAGCCTTGGAAACTCATGACTGGAGCATAGGGAGATTACTGATGCCATAGACAGGAGTGTCAATTGGTAAAGTCAACAACAGGAGTCACTGTGCACTTACTCCTCATGTAGGATCTCTGTCCTTAATGTGCTGTGCATTGAGATTTAATGCTATAACGAGTACTCAAACAATATATTTCACTTTGTGTTGCTATGTGGGTGCAAACTGTTGAAATCTTTACTTAATGCATACTAAACTGATCCTCTGTAAAAAAAAAAAAAAAGAAGAAGAAATTATCAACTCCCAACTTGACTCTCACTGGGATTAAACATGACAATAGGTCTGATCTGATTTCATCATCATTTAAAAAAAATCATCTATTATTTTTCACTTTATGTATCTGTGTGGGAGCAAACTGTTGAAATCCTTACTTAAGGTATACTAAGCTGATCTTCTGTATATTAAGATAATCGAAAATGAATCTTGATGTGAATGGAAGGGGAGAGGGAGTGGGAAAGGGGAGGGTTGTGGGTGGGAGGGATGGTATTGGGGGGAAGCCATTGTAATCCATAAATCGTACTTTGGAAATTTATATTCATTAAATAAAAGTTAAAAAAAAAAGAAAAAAAAGAAAAGAAAAAAATTTTTAAAAATGAATAGTAAAAGCTGACTAGGCTGTAGAGGAAAAGAGTTCTATTATAAACATGTCAAAGTGCTCCCAAAAGGCATATCATTATTGGGTGCTTCTTAAAAATTAAGGTTCTAACAAAAAAGTGAAATTAACTTGTAGATGCAATGATTTTGAACAGCCTTTGTCTTGACTGTTGAGGAACAGTTTTTTTATTGATGTCCAAATTGTTGAACTCTTTGATTACTATAGAGTTGGTTTTCTGTGTATAACGTTAGTCAATAATAGGTCTTCATGGTGAATGGAACTGGGGATGGGAAAGGGAGGAGGAGGAGTGAGAGAGTGGGTGTTAGGGCAGGTATGGTGGGAAGAATAGCTATGTTACTTAACTTGTACTTATGAAATGCATAAAGTTTGCATTCCTCAAATAAAAGGTTTCATTGAGGGGGGTGAAATTAATTAGTCTTAAAAAAGAGACACTCAAAAACAGACAGAAAAAATACTCTCTTCAACTTGTCACTTCACAAATGCTTAAAAATTCAACAATGATTTAGATATAACACCAAACACAGGTGACAAAAATGAAAACAAGGAAATAGGACTGTAAAGAACAACAACAAAAAACTACATGCTAAAGGAAAAGATAAAAACAGAAAGCAAAGAAGGGGAGAAAATATTAGCAAACAGTATGATTAAAGAAAGAATACATAAGACATACAGAAATCAATAGAAAATATAATAAAAACTGATAAATGACCTAATCAGTTTGCACAAATGATCTGATCTGTTTTTCCAGTGAAGACACACAAACAGCTAATAGGGCTCAGTATGGATCATCAAGACTAAAATGGTTATCATCTCATATACATAAAAATGGATATTATCAAAAAGTACAAAAAAAGGTAACAAGTATTGAACCAGGTGTGGAGAAATGGGAACATATAAATTGGTTGTAGGAATGTAAATTGGTACATCCACCATGAAAAACACTATGGAGATGCCTCTAAAAAATGGAACAAATGACAAAACAATCTCATTAATTTATGTGCATCCATAAGAAATAAAATCACTATCTCAAAGGTACACCTGCACATCCATGTTCATGGAAGCATTATTTACAAGAATAAGATATTGAAATAACCACATTGTCAGCAGATCAAAAGATAGAGCATGATACTCACAAAAAAAATAAATGCTACTCATTTGTGGAATCTAAGAGAGTCAATCATAAGCACAGAATATAACGAGGGTTATGAGGGGCTAAGGGTGAAAGAAACTGGAAGATGCTAGTTGAATGACACATTTGCAGTTAGGAGATAAATTAACATTGAGTTGTATAATAGAGCACAGTAATGATATGAATACAGTATTAGATACAACAGGTTAACATCTGAAATATCTTTTAAAAACTATGTAAGGTGATAGATATGCTAGTTAATTATCCTAATCACTTCACAATATATATGTATAAGGGGACACTAAAAGGTTTCTGATAAAGGGCTTAAAATATAATGTGATTATTCCATAAGTTTGTAAAAGTCCCCCACATTGCAAAACATGTTGCAGGCCTTGAATGTATACTAATTTTGTCTGTCAATTATACTTAAATAATCTTTAAAAAATTACCTCTATCAAACTAAAAATTAAAAAAATTAACTTAGGAATCCGGGTTTATATCTTCGAGGTGGAAAGATAATCAAGGAACATAAACAGTTTTTAAAACAGTCAGAAACATGACCAGCTAAAATTTGTATTTTGAAAGTTCAGAGACAGATGACAGCCTGCCCATATAAGATGGCTAAGATAACATCCATATATCAATATACAGTGTCCTCCTGCCCTCCTATAACCTGTACAAAAAGCTGAGTCAAATAAAACTTTGTTTTTAATTTACCTAGTCTAGGACACTGTTATTGTCAACAGAAAGCAGGGGCAAGACTCCGAAAGAGCTGTGCTGAGACCCTGCTTCTGACATAATCAGAAAACAAGGGGAACGAGGTCAGCCCTGAAAAAAGTAAGCGAGGACTCCATGAAGAACAACTCCTCCCCTGCATGAACCCCACACACAGGGTCTGGGTTCTCCCTGGTGTCCATCGCGTGCTCACCGCACAATCTGGGAGGCCGGGGGACGCCACCAACACTGGTTCTCAGAAACTGGTCCAGCCGACAACTGGCTGTGGGAAGACAGGACTCCAGGAGTCCCAGCTGCCAGCCCAACCCCAACACCGCAGACCAGAGTGGGCCAAGGGAAGGGCCATGCCAGCAGGGAGATGCGGCCCACAGATTCCCAGAGAGGACCCTGGGGAGGCCCGCCTCAGAACAGCCTTCTCCACAACTTTCCCCAACTCCTCCTTCCCCACATCTGCATGCCAGGACTCTCACACTCACCATGACAGCTTCCGAGGGGAGCGCTGTCCTGACACTGAGTTACACCAGAATTCAGTAAACACCAGAGGCCCCGCCCTGGACCTCTCTCTGCTGTGACGCTGGAAGACTATTATGGAGTCAAGATCTCGCGTGATTACGTAGCATTCACGCCCCACGCCTGATTGGACAGCGTGGATATCCTTGAGCGTGCACAACGTTACCAAAGTCGCATCAATCAGCATCCTCCACAGTGCTGACAAACAACTTCAGATGTTGCGGGAAGGAATAATAAGAGGTGAGTCCTGTGTTCCGTTCTGAAATTGTGTCCTGCCGCCAGGGGGGTTTTCACCTCCCTGGTCCACCACCTGCTGGGCCCACTCCTGCCTCCAGGGTCTTTCCTGCAAGGATCCTACCTGGGCTCACAGCAACCTGCTTCAGATTAGTAACAATTTAAAGGCTGTTAGACCAGCGCCTTGGCTCACTAGGCTAATCCTCCACCTTGCGGCGCTGGCACACACCGGGTTCTGTCCCGGTGGCCCCTCTTCCAGGCCTGCTCTCTGCTGAGGCCCGAGAGTGCAGTGGAGGGTGGCCCAACACATTCCTTTGTGATCTTCTGATACAACATCCTTGGATAGAAGGGAGAACAATGTGAGTTGGGCTTAGAAGAGTAGTATTTGAATTATAACTCTTTAAGTGCTAGCAGTGAGCTGCTGAAACCTATTTATTCATATGTGAAATGGCTGTAGCATCCCTAACTCATGTAGTATGGGATTAACAGTGATTGTGTTTGTCCAAGGGAAACTGGATAATAAAATGATTTTTTTCATTAGTTGACATGAAGATTTGCATTAATGGGGCCATCATTGTGGCTTAGTGGTTTTGTCACCAGCTATCATTTGGGTGCCATTTTGAGTCCTGATTGTTCCACTTCTGATCCAGCTCCCTACTAGTAGCTTGGAACTGAATTCTGATATTTCACTAAAGCCCATCAGTCTGGGTTTGATTTTCTAGGAAGGTATTTCATTGATCTGATCAGATTTGTTTGCTTCTTGGAGAAATGGATTTTTAACACTCTAACACATATTCCTATGGTTTTTCTGCTCATCTAATGTTTTTATGTTTGTTTATAAGAGGAAAAATCTGTTGGGCTTGGATAGGAATGGGTTCAATAACCTTCTTCCTGAGCTACCTCCAGGGGATAGATAAGTTTATAAGGTCTACTAAGACCAGTGTCCTGACTTCTGAATACTGTCCTTGTGTCCCTGAGACCTTTCTTCCACTTAATCTACCCAGACTCAGAGGGCTTTGGCTTACTCCTGGCCAGATGTTTTCCCTTTGGTCGAACTGTGAAGATAGAAAGTTCACCATTTTTACAGATTTTTGACTTCCCATGGGGCTTTTTCAGGCTAGCAACACATGTTTTCCACCCTAAACACCTGCTTCCTTCATGTTTCCCACCACCACAGTAATGTGTGCATCTATCCTCTGGCACAGTTTCACCAGGGACAACTTAAAATTGCTATGGCCATTTTGAGAGACCTTTGGACATCTCCAAAAGAGGTACTTTCAATAAATAAAGCACTGTGGCCTGGCAGGTAAGGTTGCCACCTGCAGAGCCAGCATCCTATATGGGCACCAGTTCAAGTCCCGGCTGCTCCACTTCTGATCCAGCTCTCTGCTATGGCCTGGGAAAGCAGTAGAAGATGACCCAAGTCTTTGAGACCCTGCACCCATGTGGGAGAGCTGAAAGAATCCCTTGGCTCCTTGCTTAGGATCGGCACATCTCCAGCCATTGTGGCCATCTGGGCAGTGAACCAGCAGATGGAAGACCTCTCTCTCTCTGCCTCTGCCTCTCTGTAACTCTTTCAAATAAATAAAGAAATATTTTTTAAAAATTCAGAGGAAACTTCTTCAGCAGACTATCTTGTTTGTCTAAGAGAGATCATTTTGTTTAATGTAGAAGATATAACCTCTTCAGTTTGCTAATTTGGGGTTTAATAAATACTAGCTAGCTATTTAATTATAAGTTGATAGAGTTGACAAGGATCCATGTAATGTCAAAAGCAGCTATTTGCCACTCCCTTGTGGGTGCATATGTTTCAAAATCTGTATTTCTACATGTTAACATTCTTTTTTGCAAAAGAAACTTAAGTAGCCTTTTACAGTGATAACTGTAAATTTGATTGTAGCTGACTCCCTCTTAATTTTTTCTTCTGTCCACTTCTTTTCTTTTTCTTTCTCATGAACTTTTAAAGATCAATATGTGAAAAATTCATTTGTTGTCATGAATACACTTTGGGAATACAGTCCAGATAAATTTATCTAAAAGCAAAATTTAAAGTAAGTAACATTGAGGGTATGCTGTTTCCTAGGCATCAATGTAGCCATGAAAGAAACAGAAGTTAAAAAAAGAAAAGAAGGTAGAGGCCCTCAGTACAGTGGTTAAGATGACACCTGAGATGTCTAAATCCCTGATCAGAATACCTGTGTTGGAGTATAACTCCTCTCCCTACTCCATCTTCCACACCTAGGGTTCCCTGTGATGTCTCCAGCCCCTGAGTCCCTGCCACCTGGATTGAGTGTCAACCTCCTGACTTCAGCCTGGGTCTTGTGGGAATTTGAAAAGTGAACCAGTAGGTGGACGATCGCTCTGTCTTTGTATCTCAAATACATTAATTAAATAAAAATTATTAAATGAAATTTAAAGGATATCTGTACAATTGTATTCAACTAATGGAATGATAATAATGGAGATCTTTCAAAGGCTGTAATTTCATGAAATGCAATGCTATGAATCATGACAACTCAGTGATAACCAAGTTGGAATTTCCAAATTCTCAGCTAATTTTAAGAACTTAGTGCTAAGTTAATTAAAAATAATCCTTGGGTGTTTTTACTGTTCCAAAAGAAAAAGAAAGTAAATACACTGATTTACACTGACTTTTTAAATGACAGTATGATAAGAAAGCATGCAAATTTTTTTTGGAAAATATTATATAGGTGTGTATATATATTATATAGATATATATACTTATATACATATTTATTTTATCATATATACATAATTAAGTTTTCAGAGGAGATATATATCTCTCCTTGCTTGTGAGATGAAGGGAGCTTTGCTTAACAACCCTGTAGCTCTGTTTCCTCAATTGTAAATGGAGATACATAGCATCTGACTCCTAAAGCTGTTTTAAAGAATAAATAAATAATTACCTTCAGGGCACCCAGAATGCTGACACCAAGAAGGAGCTCAAAGAATATTTGCTGTTATAATAAGGAGTAGCACTGTGTTTCTGCATTTTCTTGCTGTTTTTCCAGTTATAATAGGAGATTGAATTTCAATTCATCTGGTGTGGTTCATTTAAGCAGGTTAGAAAGCCTCTGGGAATACATAGGAAGAGATCAGTTCCCATCGGGAAGTTGGAAAAGAATCCTGGAACTTGTTAATTAAAATCTTGCTAATTAACGTGCTTATCCATGGTCTATTAAATAATCAATGAAGTTTGCCACACAAGTAAAGGCCTTGCCAAATGCCTCCTTTTCCAATTCTCCTGGCCCAGCTCTAACTGCTAATGGTCTCACCTAAGGGACACAACCTTCCAAATTCTTCCAAATCTGATACAGTCCCTTCATCTCATCATAGTGGTTGAGCACAGAGTACAGCTATGCTTTCATCCTAGAAAAGATCTCTAGGGCAGAAGATGGTCACATGTTCCTGTGATCAGCCTCTCACCTCCTTTCCTCCAAGCTGAGTAATGCCCAGGTGTTTGTCCCCAGTGTCTTCAATACTCATCTGCACTTCTGTATGAACCACACAAATGATCTGCATAGTCCTCTCTATGAGCATGATTCCTGCTACAGAGATCTGCCCTGGCAACCAAAGAGTTCTGAGAGTGTGACTCTGCATCCAGAGCTTGCACAGACCCAGACTACACCTTGCCTCCTCCCAGGCAGTCACAGTGCTTTCACAGTCTCAGCACCCAGGGTTCCCATGTTCAAGGACTGCCAGAGGGTACACTCTGCCCCACTAGCCTGTTCTGCCCACACAGTGACTGAGGAGTTCCTGGAGCCACAGCCCATGTATTCTACCCTGGCAGATGGAGTCTCTCAGCCAGACTGAAAGTGGAGAATGTGAATGTTTCCCTCTGGCAAAATCCTTGGGTGACATGCATGTGCAATACCTGCCAGCCACAGCCCCACTCCTTTCACAGTTGTGCTGGGTGTGTACAAGTGTCCCAACTGGCAACATTTCCCTTTGGTTGCAATAGATTCTCCTCCAAGCCTATTGCAGGTTGAGCATGGAGGAGCTGGTGTTTACCTGATGACAAGGTGGAGACAGTAACCACCAATTTACTTAAAGTGCTGTGGTTGCCCTTGCCAACAGTTCTTACTAGTTGCTGTGAAACACAGAGTAATAGAATTCACTAAACTGTACATTAAATTTCTATGAAGCTGCAAATGTTTGAGAAGTCATAATATTGTAAGTTGAAAATTCTATTTAAATCTGAAAATCCTAATATTATTCTGTACACTTTTGAAAAGGTTTCAAGATTTAGAAATACTTTGAGCAAAAACTGAAAACTTGAAAGTAGTTTACGTAAGCGCTTTTTGTGATATTATTTTTGAGACTTATTTCATGTTTTGGTGAATTAAAAAGCAAATATATATTGGCCAGCACCGCAGCATGGGAGACCAGGAGGAAGCACCTGGCTCCTGGTTTCAGATTTGGGGGGTGAACAAACAGAAGAGAAACATGAGAAATCCATAGAGGAATTTTTGTTGGTAATTTTCATGAGACACATATGATGAAAGACATTTAGTTTAAATTCTCATTTCTAATATTTCTAAGGAAGATCATAATAGAATATTACAAAAAATTGTAGCTTTATAAAGCCCTATTTAAAGCATATCAGACATAGACAGTTGTGATAGAGAAGTAGATGTATTTATAGCAAGCCAGGGTATTTTATGTTATTTGACTTTATATATATGTATATCAGAATATACATGAGAAGGGTGGCATTATCATGACATTTTAAAAACACATTTCCAGGAGAAGTCTTATATATATATATATATATATATATATATATATATATATATATATATATATATATATATATATATATATATATATATATATATATATTTAACTTTTATTTAGTAAATATAAATTTCCAAAGTACAGTTTATGGATTACAATGACTTTTCCCCCCATAACTTCCCTCCCACCCACACCCCTCCCATCTCCCGCTCCCTCTCTCATTCCATTCACATCAAGATTCATTTTCAATTATCTTTATATACAGAAGATTGATTTATTAGATTTATAATTATTTAAAATACAAAGTGGTGAAGAGAAGGGCTGGCATTATGATGTCATGGGTAAGGCTGCTGCCTGAGATGCCAGCATTCCTGATGGGCACCAGTTCTTGAACCAGCTTACTCAACATCCAATCTAACTCCCCACTAATGGCCTGGGAACATCAGCAGAAGATGGCCCAAGTGCTTTGTCCTTGCTCTCCATGTGGCAGAGCTGGAAGAAGGTCCTGGCTCCTAGCTTTGTCCTGGACCATAGCTGGCAATAGCCATCTGGGGAGTGAATCAATGCATAGAAGATATCTTTCAATGTCTTGATCTGTCTTTCTGTCTCTCTCTGTCTCTCTCCCTCTTCTTTTTTCCCTCTCTCCCTGTAACTCCTTCAAATAAATAATTATTTTTTAAAAAATAAACACTAAAATGAAATATTCACCAGAATAATAAGTTCAAGAAATATAAGAATGGCTTGGTTTCTTGTCTCAGAATTCATTAATTCTATGCAATTTCCAACTAAGCACAAAAAATAAAAACAGAATAGAAATACAGAAAAATATAATCCATCTATATGACCCTTTAAATCATGCTTGAAGCTCTACATGCACTCTTTAAATACGCAAAAACAGTGACAATTATTTTTTTTTATTTCCTATATTTGGTTCTGCATTCAATTATGACTGCCACCAAAAACTTGGTGTAGACTGAAGGTATTAATAATTATCAATTATTTACCATTATTATTCATCACCATATGCTTTTCACTTACCCTTATATCTGGATAGTGAGCAATCAATAAATAATGATGAAAAATTGAATGGAAAACTGGTTAATATTTCTAACTCTTTCAGAAGCTAACTAAAACCTTTCTTAAGGAATTTCTCTTGTGCTAGCAGATTTATATCAAAGATGTCAAAAGCCTGCTTTGAATATTATAGGCTTTATTCACTATTTGCTAAGTTAAGACACAGGAAATCATAATTTAAAATTATATAATAAATTCAAAGGAATAATTCCTTTACCACTTTTTTGCAGAGAAATAATTTCTTCAGTCTGTTGGGGGTTGAGAGTGTAGAAGAATCACTGAGCCATATATTTCAAATAATTATTTAATGTTAGTTTTATTATATTATCATATTTAAGACAAATTCCTATGCCATCATGTGTTCTGAACACAATATAAAATGAACCACATATGTTCTTCAACACATGCTGGTTGTCATAACAGGAATATCATCACATCATTACAGTGCAAGTATATGCTGCTTCCCTGAGCTTGCAGAGTGCATCTGTGAGTTACTGGCAGGGTGCCTTTCTCCCCATGGAGGCCCTATGCTGTGAGTATGTCAGAGGCCAACAGGACACTGGAAGTTCAAGCTTGGACTGGTTGAAAAGTTTATCTGTGCTAATGATTGAAGTGCATCTTTTGCAGTAAACAAGAGAGCAGGGAGAGGGAAGGATTCATATTATATTTGAAACTAATCCTTGGAGCTTGACACATTATCTTACAATATCAACATCCATTTGGTTAAAAAATACTGGAAGTAAACCTCATCAATTTTCAGAATGTAAATAGAGTAATATAGTATGGTTGGTTGTATTTCAATGGTAGAAGCACTAGGAAATGCAGTAAGGAGGAGGTTTGATGTATTTGAAGGTTGTTGGGAGGAGTAACCATCAAAGTAGGATGATATAGGGAAATTTTGTTTATCACTTTCTATTTTCCCATTGTTTTTATCACCTAGACAAAGTTCTAGCAAAAAAAGCATAAGTAATAACAGAGAGGTGGGAACAGAGAATGTTCTAGTGGTCTGATTCCTTAATTCTGATGGAGTTAGCTGCCAGAGACTTGTTCGGTTTTCAGCCACGCAGCAAAGCAGCTGTGTTGGGAAACCTGGCACTAAATGCATCATGTCATCAGATTTTAGGGCCTGCAGCATTAATCAGGCATTTCAGCCAATGGTAAAGTTTAGGGAGCAGCCAATTAGGACCTTATCCACAAGTTATGGTCCCAACTGATAAAAATAAGACAACAAATTTTATTTCAACTGTTGTTTCAAGCATTCAAGAAAATATACAATAAAATTATTAAAAAGTATAAAATAGGCATGATTGAAATGTGAATTACAAACAATAAAGATGGTTGCTTATTTTTTGAATTTTTTTCAGTTTATGAGTTTAGTCAATTGGGAGTGCATCACTTCTAGGTTATTATACAATTCTTGGTGATAGGTTTACTCATGTGGTGCCACTGCAAAGAAGGTAATAGTGAATGATTTCAGTCTGGAAAATGTCCTCTGACACTCTGTATTTTGACAGAGGGAACTTGAGTTGGTTGCTTGCATTTACTGTCTAATACACATACATACAATGAAATGCATGTTCTTTGGAAGTTTTCTGTAAGTCTTATGTGGGTAAGTACCAATGTATCTGAGATCATGAAAAATTCCACTTCACCTCCATTTCTATTTCTCCAGACTTATCCTCTAGGGGAAAATAACCAAGGAGTAGGAGTGAAGAGAGATGAAAAATTCAATGTCTGTGACTTGAAAAATAAACTACAGATGAATATTTTCTTTAGAAATTCATATGTAATACTTAAACACTATTTTAAAAATCAGGTTATTTTTCTGATAACAATTCCTTCAACAATTCACTTTGCAGACCTTTCATTAATTTATCTAGGAGAAAAAATACATATAAAGCATCCTATTATTATATAAGGCACCATATTTTGAACATCAAAGTTCACACACAGAAACATATGCATATAAAACACATATATACTATGAAATTCTGTATAAGCACATGACACCAAATTGAGTAGCTATCTAAATTGCTGTGTCATTGTTGCCTTGTAATTTAAAAAACTGTAAGATATTTTTATACAGTTTAATGTAATTTGTCTAAATACCATGACTCACAAAGGAACAATATTGGGCCGGCGCTGCGGCTCACTAGGCTAATCCTCCACCTAGTGGCGCCAGCACACCGGGTTCTAGTCCCAGTCGGGGTGCCGGATTCTGTCCCGGTTGCCCCTCTTCCAGGCCAGCCCTCTGCTGTGACCAGGGAGTGCAGTGGAGGATGGCCCAGGTGCTTGGGCCCTGCACCCCATGGGAGACCAGGAAAAGCACCTGGCTCCTGGCTCCAGCCATAGGATCAGCATGGTGTGCCGGCCGCAGCGCGCCAGCCGCAGCGGCCATTGGAGGGTGAACCAAAGGCAAAAGGAAGACCTTTCTCTCTGTCTCTCTCTCTCTCACTGTTCACTTTGCCTGTCAAAAAAAAAAAAAAAAACAACAAAGGAACAATATTGTATTTATATGGCTTAGTGTGACATAGACATTAATGTCCTATTCACAATTTTATCATAAGCTTTAGTAAAATTATGCAAAGAATGTAGAAAAGCAAATCCATTGTATACACTACTCCATGACAACAATTTCATCACTTTAAAATATTTATTTATTTATTTTAAAGATTTCTTTATTTGAAAGGCAAAGTTATAGAGAGGTAAAGGCAGAGAGAGAGAGAGAGAAGGAGGGAGGGAGGTCTTTCATCCAATGGTTCACTCCCTAGATGGCCACGATGGCCAGGTCTGTGCCAATCCAAATCCAGGAATCAGGATTCTCTTCCAGATCTCTCAAATGGGTACAGGGGTCAAAGGACTGGGGCCATCTCCCACTGCTTTCCCAGGCCATAGCAGAGAGCTGGTTCAGAAAGAGAACAATCAGGAGTTGAGCTGGTGCCCATATGGGATACCAGCACTGCAGGAGGAGGCTTTACACTCCATGCCCCAGCGCTCTCCCCACAGCACTAAAATCTTATAGTGGAGTCTATCACTGAATATATAACAAATCACTTTGTTAATATTGTTAAGATATATTGGCCATGTTAGCATATTTTAGAAATTATGTTTAATTAAGATGTCACAGTGATATGTTGCCAATAGAACAATGTATTTTTTGCTTTCAGATCATTTAGTTGTTCCATTAGCAAGGGCAATAGCAATGATGATACTTCTGGAATCTCAAGGAGAAATTTAAATGGGATTACGGAGGAGAGACATTGCTTGTTATTGTAATATTATCAATATAAAGAGCCTTTCAAATGAAAGGAAAAAAAGTCCATTGCTGGCAGGCTTTGTGGCTCATCAGATTTATCCCCACTAAACATTATTTGGAAAATAGATGTTGAAAGGGTAAGAACCGATTCCCACTGTGGTAAGGCTGCCTGGCATGGCCACAATGGCTGTTGCTCAGGAGAATGGCAGGAGTCAGGGCCAGCACCATGGTGTTAGCATCCCCTATGAATAATGGTTTGAGTTTCAGCTGCTCTACTTCTGATCCAGCTCTCTGAGAATGTACTTAGGAAAACAGCCAAATATGGCCCAATATTAGGGGCCCTTCATCAATGTTGGAGATATGGATGGATTTCCAGGCTTCTGGCTTCATTCTGGTGCAACCCAAGCCATTGCAGCAACTTGGCCAGTAAACCAGTAGATGGAAATGTGTGCTCACTTGTGCTCTCTCTTTCTCCTCTCTCCTGTCCTCTACATCTCCCTCTTCTTTCCACTTACTCTATTTCTCTGATTTTCAAACAAATGAGATATTTTTAAAAAACTTAAAAAATATGTTTCTGACTTCTCCAGTTTTGACTAAATGTAGTAAAAAAAAGAGTGGAGACAGGTTGTTCATATCCATGTTTGACAGAGAAGAGCACTGTCATGGAATTGTAGGGAGTTCACCAGTGTGTGGCAGTACATCATAAATACCTCTGGATGATCAACAACAAGCACCACAAAGAAGCACTTGAGGCTTGGGCTATAGGCTCTCTGACATGTCCCATGACATTCTCAGTTGAATGATTAACCAGACATTGGCAGGGTCAGATAGCATTGTGACTTCATCCAATGCTGCATTGTCCTGAGATGGTTGATGGATATATTCAGACACTGCTATATGGATCAGGATGGTAGGATTCAGGTGTATAATCAGCAGAACCTTCACATGGTCCTGATAATTGTATAACACCAGCCTTCTGTGATTAACCACATAAATATGCAAGAAACACTGAAATGCCAAATATCTTACCTTTAATGAAACAGAACACAATACTAGATTTTATATAGTTAATATCTGAGGACCTGTTAAATATGTGTATAGTTGATTCATGTTTCTGTAGTTCAGCAGTATTATTATAATGCAAATATTGCAGTTGTGATGGTATCATGATGAACACATTGGGTTCGGTAACTCTTTAATTGTGCCATTGTACATATTGCATTGTCAAACTGAAAGATGTGTCAGGAATTATGCTTGGGCAAAATGAACATGTGATTTTCTAAATCTCTCCAGTCCTACAGTAAAAAAATTTTTCAACCAATAGGGGCTTTAAAATTATACAGATGTTCCTGTGTCTTATTTTAAAAGAGGCATATTCATTGGAAAATACAGCAAAAGCAATAAAGCAATATTTACTTACTGAAAAAAATTACTTGAATTCTTCCTAAGACTTACATGGTCATCTAGATTCAAGCAGCTAAAAGACCCAATGTAGTCCACCCCACTGCAAAAAAAAAAAAAAAAATCCAGAACACACTTTAATCAAACTATGAAACATAAAGGAAAATGAGAGAATTCCAAATACAGTAACAGACAGTGTCGTGTTTGTCATGTTTAATATAAAGGAAAAGAAGCAAGTTTTTCAATAGAAACCATAGAGGCCAGAAGAGATTGGGGTGATATATTCAATATTTGAAAAGAAACCAAAAACACTGAACCATGAATATTATATCCAGCAAAACTATCCTTTAGAAATGGAGGCAAAACAAACTATTTCATAGACATACAATAACAGAGAATTCTACACCACTAGATGAGACTTATAAAAAATTCTGAAGGGAGGCCTATATGAGAAGTAAACGATAAAGACACATAACATTACCAAAATCACCAACAGTGCTGATACCATCAGCAACCAATCAGCTTAATGGCAGGTGGTAGTTCTTATCAGAACATACTAAACTTGAATGTAAATGGATTCAATTCTCCAGTCAAATACATACTGGTTGGATGAATGGATTAAAATTAAAAAGACCCAACTCTACACTGACTACATGAAACTAACTTCACAAGTAAAGAAACAGATAAACTAAAAGTGAAAGCCTGGAATTTGATAGACCAAGCAAATGGAAACCAAAAGCGAGTGAGAATAGCAATACCCATGTTAAATCAAAATAGCATATTAAATAAAAATAACATATCAAACCAAAAACTTACATTGTCACAAACTATAGAAAGAGACTGAGAAGCACATTTTATACTGATAAAAAGGTTTAAGTCCCAAGAGGGTAACAGTGGGCAACTTCAATGCCACACTGTTATCAATGGATAGATAAACCAGACAGAAATTCAATAAAGATATATCAGAATTTAACCATACTGAGCAAATGGATCAGTTACAGATGTAGTTACAGAAGTAACTGGGTGTAGTTTCAGCCACCAGCTGCAGCATGCACATTTTTTACATCAGTACAGGGAGGATATTTTTGTTTTACTATCAGTTCATATTTTAAGACTCAAATCAAGTCTCACTAAAATTCAAAAGAGTGAAATAATTCCATGTAGCTTCTCATACCACAAAGGAATAAAACTAGAAATCAATAAGAACAGTAGAATATTTACAAATTAAACAGCATGCTACTGAATGGCCAGAGTCCTTGAATGAATTTAAAAAGAGATAAAATGCTCTTGAAATAAATAGCAATGAAAACACATCATATCAAATCCTGTGGGATGCCGCCAAGACAAAACTAAGAGGAAAGTTTGTAACAATAAGTGCTTACATTAAAGAGTTAGAAATGACTGCAAATAAATGACTGCAGCATGCATCCCTGGAACTTAGTAAAACAAGAAAGAGCCAATAGAGAGGTGAGGTGAGATGTAATAAAAGTCAGAATAGAGATAAATAAGATTGAAACTAGAAAAACACTGTATAAAACATAAAATCAAAATCTGGTTTTTAAAGAAGATAAACTTAATACACAAGTTTTAGATAGATTAACATAATAGAGAAAAATCATAAAATTACAAGTATGGAAAGAGATATTATAGCTGATACCACAGAAGTAAAAGGAAGACATAGAAAACCTAAACGGATCCATAACTGAGACAGAAATTGAAACAGTAATAAAGGCTCTCCCAACAAAGAAAAGCCCAGGACCAGATGGATTCACTCCTGAATTCTACCAGACATTTAAAGAAGAACTGACTCCAATTCTTCTCAAACTATTCAGAACAATCAAAAAAGAGGGAATCCTCCCAAATTCTTTCTATGCAGCCAGCATCACCTTAATTCCTAAGCCGGAAAAAGATGCAGCATTGAAAGAGAATTACAGACCAATATCCCTGATGAACATAGGTGTAAAAATCCTCAATAAAATTCTGGCCAATAGAATGCAACAACACATCTGAAAGATCATCCACCAAACCAAGTGGGATTTATCCCTGATATGCAGGGATGGTTCAATGTTCACAAAATAATCAATGTGATACACCACATTAACAGACTGCAGAAGAAAAACCATATGCTTATCTCAATAGATGCCGAGAAAGCATTTGATAAAATACAACACCCTTTCATGATGAAAACTCTAAGCAAACTGGGTTTGGAAGGAACATTCCTCAATACAAGCAAAGCAATTTAAGAAAAACCCACGGCCAACATCCTATTGAATGGGGAAAAGTTGGAAGAATTTCCACTGAGATCTGGTACCAGAAAAGGATGCCCACTCTCACCACTGCTATTCAATATAGTTCTGGAAGTTCTAGCCAGAGCTATTAGGCAAGAAAAAGAAATTAAAGGGATACAAATTGGGAAGGAAGAGCTCAAACAATCCTTCTTTGCAGATGATATGATTATTTAGGGGATCCCAAGAACTCTACTAAGAGGCTATTGGAACTCATAGAAGAGTTTGGCAAAGTAGCAGGATATAAAATCAATGAACAAAAATCAATAGCCATTGTATACACAAGAAATGCCATGGCTGAGGAAGAACTTCTAAGATCAATCCCATTCACAATAGCTACAAAAATAATCAAATACCTTGGAATAAACTTAACCGAGGACATAAAGATCTCTACGATGATAATTACAAAACCTTAAAGAAAGAAATAGAAGAGGATACCAAAAAATGGAAAAATCTCCCATGCTCATGGATTGGAAGAATCAATATCAACAAAAGGTCCATTCTCCCAAAAGCAATTTATACATTCAATGCAATAACAATCAAAATACCAAAGACATTCTTCTCAGATCTGGAAAAAATGATGCTGAAATTCACATGGAGACACAGGAGACCTCGAATAGCTAAATCAATTTTGTACAACAAAAACAAAGCCGGAGGCATCACAATACCAAATTTCAGGACATACTGCAGGACAGTTGTTATCAAAACAACATGGTACTGGTACAGAAACAGATGGATAGACCAATGGAACAGAATTGAAACACCAGAAATCAATCCAAACATCTACAGCCAACTCATATTTGATCAAGGATCCAAAACCTATCCCTGGAATAAGGACAGTCTATTCAATAAATGGTGCTGGGAAAATTGGATTTCCATGTACAGAAGCATGAAGCAAGACCCCTACTTTTCACCTTACACAAAAATTCACTCAACATAGATTAAAGACTTAAATCTATGACCTGACACCATCAAATTATTAGAGAACATCAGAGAAACCCTGCAAGATATCGGCACAGGCAAAGACTTCTTGGAAAAGAACCCAGAAGCACAGGCAGTCAAAGCCAAAATTAACATTTGGATTGCATCAAATTGAGAAGTTTCTGTACTGCAAAAGAAACAGTCAGGAAAGTGAAAAGGCAACCGACAGAATGGGAAAAATATTTGCAAACTACCCAACAGATAAAGGGTTAATAAGCAGAATCTACAAAGAAATCAAGAAACTCCACAACAACAAAACCAACAACCCACTAAAGAGATGGTCCAATGACCTCAATAGGCATTTTTCAAAAGAGGAAATCCAAATGGCCAACAGGCACATGAAAAAATGTTCAAGATCACTAGCCATCAAGGAAATGCAAATCAAAACCACAATGAGGTTTCACCTCACCCCAGTCAGAATGGCTCACATTCAGAAATCTACCAACAATAGATGCTGGCGAGAATGTGGGGAAAAAGGGACACTAACCCACTGTTGGTGGGAATGCAAACTGGTTAAGCCACTATGGAAGTCAAACTGGAGATTCCTCAGAAACCTGAATATAACCCTACCATACAACCCAGCCATCCCACTCCTTAGAATTTACCCAAAGGAAATTAAATTAGCAAACAAACAAGCAGTCTGCATATTAATGTTTATTGCAGCACAATTCACAATAGCCAAGACCTGGAACCAACCCAAATGCCCCTCAACAGTAGACTGGATAAAGAAATTATGGGACAGGTACTCTATAGAATACTATATACAGCAGTCAAAAACAATGAAATCTGGTCATTTGAAACAAAATGGATGAATCTGGAAAACATTATGCTGAGTGAATTAAGCCAATCCCAAAGGGACAAATATCATATGTTCTTCCTGATCGGCGACAACTAACTGAGCACCAAAGGGGAAACTTGTTGAAGTGAAATGGACACTATGAGAAACAGTGACTTGATCAGCCCTTGTCCAGACTGTTGATGTACAATTTAATACTTTATACCTTTTGGTATTTTGTTGTTGTTTCAGTACTATATGTTGAACTCTGTAATTAACACACAATTATTCTTAGGTGTTTAAATTTTAACTGAAAAGTGATCCCTGTTAAATATAAGAGTGAGAATAACAGACGGGGGAGATGTACAATTTGGGACATGCTCAATAAGACTTGCCCCAAATGGTGGAGTTAGAAATGTGCCAGGGGATTCCAATACAATCCCATCAAGGTGGCATGTACCAATGCCATCTCACTAGTCCAACTGATCAATTTCAGGTCACAATTGATCACATTGATAGGTCTAAGACTCAAAGCGATCACACAAACAAGACTACTGTCTGCTAATACTAGCTGATAGAATAAAAAAGGGAGAGAATGATCCATCATGGGAAGTGGGATACACAGCAGACTCATAGAATGTCAGATGTCCTAAACAGCACTCTGGCCTCAGAATCAGCACTTAAGGCATTCGGATCTGGCTGAAGAGCCCATGAGAGTATTTTAGGCATGGAAAGCCAAGACACCCTGGCAAAAAAAAAAAAAAGAAGAAGAAGGAGAAGGAGGAGGAGGGGGAAGAGGAGGAGGAGGAGGAGGAGAAGGAGGAGGAGGAGAAGGAGAAGAAGAAGAAGAAGAAGAAGAAGAAGAAGAAGAAGAAGAAGAAGAAGAAGAAGAAGAAGAAGACCACCTAAGTTAAAGATCTCTGTGAGTGAGATCCCAGTGGAAAGAATGGGGCCATCAAAGAAGGAGGTACCTTTCTCTTAAGGGAGGAGAGAACTTCCACTTTGACTATGACCCTGTCTAAATAAGATCAAAGTCGGTGAACTGGAAAGGCTTCCATAGCTTTGGCATCATGACTAGAGCCTAGGGAGATTACTGACACCTTTAACAAGAGTGTCAAATTGTTAAGTCAACAACAGCAGTCACTGTGTACTTACTCCTCATGTGGGATCTGTCCTTAATGTGTTGTCCAATGTGAAGTAATGCTATAACTAGTATTGAAACAGTATTTTACACTTTGTGTTTCTGTGTGAGTGCAAACTGATGAAATCTTTACTTAATACATACTAAATTGATCTTAAGTATATAAAGATAATTGAAAAGGAATCTTGATGTGAATGGAATGGAAGAGGGAGCAGGAGATGGGAGGGGTGTGAGTAGGAGGGAAACTATGGGGGGGAAGCAATTGTAATCCATAAACTGTGTTTTGGAAATTTATTTTCATTAAATAAAAGTTAAAAAATAGAGAAAAATCATAAAATTACAAGTATAGAAGCATATATTTTAGCTGATAACACAGAAATAAAAGAATCATAAAATTACTATGAATAAGTGCATGGTAACAAATTTTAAAATATGAAATAAAGTGATATATTCCTAGTTACATATATTATAGCAATGACAGGTTTTTTAAAGCTTTTTAATTTTATTTTTTGGAAGGTAGAATGACAAAGCGAGGTAGAGACAACAAAATGATCATCAGTCTGCTTGTTCATTCCCCAAAGAACCTCAATTGTCAGGGCTGAGATCGTCAAAAGCCATTAGCTTGGGGATCCATCTGAGTGTCCTGCATGGATGGCAGGGGCCCAACTACTTGGTCCATCATTCTCTGCCTTTTCAGGTACATAAGCAGGGAGCTGTGTTGGAAGCAGAATAATGGTGACCTAAACAGGCACTCTAGTATGAAGTGTCAACATCACAAGCAGTAGCTTAGTCTACTGAGCCACATGCTGGCCCTCATAGTTGGTTTTTAACCCAGGGGGTAACATCATTAGGTCTAAATTTTTGAAAATATAAAAGAATATCTGAAAGTCTGAACAAGGTTTTAGGAGGCAGGGTTGAAAGGAACACAGTTCAAAGATTACTGCAGTAATCCTCGGGTACATAGTAGTAACCCGAACTTAGGTAAAGACAAGGGAGAAGCAGAATCAACAAAGACTAGGAATGACACTCTCACTGAGGAAAGTACCCTGGGAATTATATTAACTCCTTGGCTGAGAGTTACCTTATACAACATTTTTATTCAATTTAAATATAAAGGATATTTCTGAGCTAGACAGCACTATGACATATCAGTGCTTGATGTGCAGTGCTAAGCAGTGTATGTGGATATTCTTAGAATTACAGCATATATAAAAATTTATTTTTTAAGTATTTTTTAAAAAATTCCTTTATTTATTTGACAGGTAGATTTACAGTGAGAGAGAGAGAGAGAGAGAGAGAGAGAGAGAGAGAGAGAGAGAGAAAGGTCTTCCTTCCATTGATTCACTCCCAAAATGGCTGCAATGGCCAGATTTGCACTGATCCTAAGCTAGGAGCCAGGTGCTTCCTCCCATTCCCCCATGCAGGTGCAGGGACCCAAGCATTTGGGCCATCCTCCACTGCTATCCCAGGACACAGCAGGGAGCTGGACTGGAATTGGAGCAACTGGGACTAGAGCCCAGTGCCCATATGGTATGCCAGCACCACAGGCAGAGGATTAAACTAGTGTGCCACAGTGCTGGCCCCATAAAAATTTCTTATATACTTGCACTGGTCTTATGTTTACAATGAATTCCACATTGTTCAATTAGCAATATTGAAGTTTTAGAATAAGGCCACTCAAAATCCTCTCATGTTGTTTCAGGTGACTGAGTGATAGCCTGGCCATCTGTAAAGATTATATTAGTTGTAATTTTAAAAATACTTGTACCATATTCTTAAATGTACAGAAGTACTAATTATTTTTATGGGGAAAGTCGTAAGTACTTGTTAATAGAACCTATTGATTGTCAAGTGATGTTTTAATCACACTTTCACACTAAATCCATTTGCAAGACAATTTTTTCATCTTTCCTTTTATATTTTAAATATGTATTTTTGTTGTTTTGAAAACAAAATACTTGTTTTTTTTTTCCATCTACTTGAAAAGCAGAGCAAGAAAGAGAAAAGAAATAGAAAATCTTGCTGCTGTTATACTCTCTAAATTACCAGAACTCTCAGGGCTGGACAAACTACAGCCAGGAACAAGGACCCATGAGCTAGAAGCTCCATCTGTGACTCATGTGGGTAGGCAGAAACCCAAATGATCCATCACCTACTGCTTTTCAGGGTGTGCTGGCTGAAAGTTGGATTGGAAGAAAGGTTGCCAGGACACACGTCAGCACTCAATTACTATTGTGGGAATCACAAGTAGTGGCTTACTTCACTGTGCCACACTCACCCCTACCTTACTCTCTTGCAATATATCACTTTGACTTTATAATGTGTTTGTCTAGGGTAGTCAGTTGGCCATCCTTTATAAGATACAAAATATGTTATGCAAGTCATAGAATTTTGTTATTGTAATTAACGTGAATTTAACAAATTCATACTGCTTAATAATAATCATTTCATGGGATGTCCTGCAATGAAATTAAATATTTTAAATAGTTTTCAGTACCCATAAAAGCTTGTTTGAATTGAAAATATCTTTAAGGGTAGGCATTTGGCTTAGTGGCTAAGACACCATTTGGTATTCTTGTATCCCATATTGGAGCACCTGGGTTCAAGTCCTGGGCCCACTTGTGTTTTCTGTTTCCTGAATGACAGATTGTGGTCCAAGTACTTGAATCCCTGCCACTGCTGTGGGGGACTCAGATTGAGCTCTTGGGTTCTGACATTGGCCTAGTTCATAACCGGATGTTGCAGGCATTTGGGTAGTGCACAAGTGGGTGGATGATATATTTTGGTCTCTCTTTCTCTGCCTTATGAACAGAAAATGAATTTTAAAATATTAAACTTGGTTTATTTCTATCAAACACAATGAGTAACTTTCTTTTTCCTTTTGCTTTGACAGAAAGCTTAATGTAAATTTGATTATATGTTGAGTTAGTATGAGTGGCGTGATTTTCTTTGTCCCTTAATATTATTCATTCTGTTTCCAGTTTAATCCCCATTGTATAATATTATTACCCTTTAAGTTACACAGAAACTATCACTAGGAAAAAATCAAATTACAATTTGCATTACAAACACAGATATTCTATATAAGAGAATATTTTACCCATTTTAATTTTTAACTTTAACCTACCCATTTTAAATTTTATTTTCACGTTTTTAATTTTTAATTTTATTTAAACATTTTAATTTTTGTCTGTTCGTCCCTGAATCTTTACTCAGAAACAAGTCCTGGAGCCTAAGTTGTGGACACTTTAGTCTGAAGCATAAGTTATTTCTCTCCACATGAATTCCCCATAATGCATCAGTGTATAAAATGAAAAGTGTACATTAATAATAAACTATGGAAACAATCAATTTTGTTCAATCACTTATCACCTGCCAGTGAAGTGTACTATAGAGGGGATTATGATTAACTTGGACACAGACTGAGGTTTAGGCTTTGCTTCTGCTGCTCTAAAAGGTGGCCTGGGTGCTTCTCCCTCTCAGGGGAGGAAGGCCTGTGGGAGCTGGGCGCCCAGTGTTCCTGGTCACAGGAGGGCGGCCTCAGCCACTGTTCCTGAGCAGCGGAGCTGCTGCCCTCAGACTTACTCACTCACGCTGGCAGCCTTATCCTTGTCGGGAAGAGGTACCTGGGCTGTAATTTTATCCCATTCGCCATCTCTCACCCAGTGGAGGAGCTCAAGAGACACGCACCCTCTTCAATGGGGAGGTAAGACCTCCTTCACGGCTGATCCTTCTAGCAGCTTTTCCCAGCATGGGAAACCTGAGGCAAGCCCAGGAAAGGAGCAAGCCCTGGCCTCCACGTCACAGCACACAGGCTTCCTCTTCCCACAGTCTTAACTCACAGCGACTGTAGCCAAGCAACGAAGTTAAATGGAAGTGCATGCGCACCTGCAGAGGTCAGTCACTGCACATGCGCACGGAAGACCAGTGGCCACCAATAATCAGTGCCTATGTTGGGTCCTTGCTTCTGAGCGATGGCCCTCCTTGCTTTCAAAATGGGTGGGCCCTGGGTGCCAGCTGGCAACATATCAAGAAAGATTCAGATCAGGAACTTCAGGAGGTTGAAAGCCTTGTACCTAGTAAATTTCCCTAAATTCTCTGCCTCTTTTTTTTGTAGTTTTTTTAAATTTTTATTTAATGAATATAAATTTCCAAAGTACAGCTTATGGATTACAATAGCTTTTTCCACCCCCATAACTTCCCTCCCACCCGCAATCCTCCCCTCTCCAACTCCCTCTCCCCTTCCATTCACATTGGTTCATTTTCAATTATCTTTATATACAGAAGATCAATTCACTATCTATTAAGTAAAGCTCTCAACAGTTTGCACCCACACAGAACATAAAGTGCAAAATACTGTTTGAGTACTAGTCATAGCATTAAAGCACAATGAACAACACATTAAAGACAGAGATCCTACATGAGGAGTAAGTGCACAGTGACTCCTGTTGTTGACCCAACAAATTGACACTCTTGTTTATGGTGTCAGCAATCACCCTAGGCTCTTGTCATGAGTTGCCAAGGCTATGGAAGCCCCCTGAGTTCACCGACTCTAATCATATTTAGACAAGGTCATAGTCAAAGTGGAAGTTCTCTCCTCCCCTCAGAGAAAGGCATCCCCTTCTTTGATGGCCCGTTCTTTCCACTGGGATCTCACAAGCAGAGATCCTTCATCTAGTTTTTGTTTGTATGTTTTGTTTTTGCCAGAGTGTCTTGGCTTCCCATGCCCAAAATACTCCCATGGGCTCCTCAGCCAGATCCGAATGCCTTAAAGGCTGATCACTGAAGTAGACATCCTAGACAGTTTCTTTGTGAACTTAATAGCTGCAGCAAAATTGTGTTTTCATGACTTTAGAAACCGGCCATATGCATTACCAGTTGCAAACTTAGCAACAGAAGTCAGTGCATATTTGTACTATTTCAATTTATATAATTTTTGTTTATAGGAACAACCAAATAAAAACTACAGTTTTATGTTATAGATCATGTAAAACATAATAAACATAGATATTTAGGAATATAGAATAAATTTAAAAACTCTTCAAGGAAGCTTCAAAAACAGTATTTTAAAAATGACTTATTTGTATTCAGTCAATTTTTCCAAATATGTTGGTCTCTTTTTTGTATTTTGATGCTACTCTGATTAATAAATATTTGTTGATATTTCTGATTAGTTTTTGTGCTCTGAAATTGTACAGACTGTACTGAGAGAAGATCTGTCTTGTACAGTACCCTATGTAATAATGGGAATGGATTTTATTTAATTATCATTTTATTGAACACAACTATTGTGATTGCAGTATTGATAATATATTATGTAGGAAAATAAAAGAAAAACCTCCTAGCATATATATGTATTTTATATATGGAAAGGAAAATTTTATAGTACTTTCTAATTTTAAATCTATTTTTTTCTGATCTAGGAAACAAAGTGGATAATCTAATTACTGAATGAAAAAGAAAAGGAATTTTTACCAAAGTCTCAATGCAGAAATGAATAAGCTTAGGATGGTAATAGAGGGTATAAATTATAGTAAGAGTATGTTGGCTTCTCAAATGTTGTAATTTCAGTCTGAAAAAAAGTTTAATTCAAAGCCTGAAGTACATTATAAAGCTCGAAATAGCATGTTTTGGCAGCTCCTCCTTACAACTCTTTCACAAGTCAGAAAAATAAGTTTAGTTTTCATCTGGAATCATTAAATTTAGAGAAAATTTCTAATATGGGACATCAAGATAAGAAAAATCATTTAGGGAAACTGTTTAAAAAACTGTCCAGTAAGAAAGGTAGGAGGTAGGAAAGAGACATTTCATTACAAAACTTGATATTGAAGACCTACAAATTAGATAAATGTTTCCTGCCACCATTTAGAAAACAGCAAGCCTATTGAGAATAACACAATGACAGGAACGTTCTTTGAAAAACAGTAAAGATGAAATGAAGCAGATGAATTAAGATTTGTTTAAAATATTCTCTCAAGTGCTTTATAGGTCTCCGTGAAGAAATGGAGTTGAAATGTTTTTAGTGCAATTTTGAATGTTGGCATTCTGGGTAAAAAGATACTACAACATTTTCTTGCCAAATATACATCTTTTTGAAAGACCAACCTGCTTTGATAATTAATTAGAAAATTCATCAGAGTTCTCTCAAAGAATAGAAAATACACTAAAATTTCATAATGCAATATTTAATCATAATGGTAGAAATAATGTTATAACTAACTTCTATTCAGATAAATGACTATCAAAATGTATGCTAGAATATCATTTTATATACTTAAAATATAGACATATAAAGAGGTATTTACAAAAAATGCAATTCAAATATGAATTAAATAAATTAGTAATTTTATAAATTGTAATATAAATGCTTGTGTTTTGAGTTAAAGATTGATGTTTTATGACTATAAAGGCACACAGTATTTCTGCTTTATTTGTATTGAGACACTGTATAAGACACTGGGATTTCTTAAGTTTTTTTTTGGTGTGAACATTAAATCCAGCTGGGATTTTCATTAAAATTTTAATAATTTTTTAAAAAATGAAGTCACATTTAGTAATGACATCAGATCTGTATATAAGTTTAACAAATGAATAATTACAAAGTAACAAAAGATGAGCTTATTTTGTTTCTCATTATAGTTCTCTGTATTTTCACCTTATCTGAACTGTAAATTCACTTCTTCAGCCCTTCTGCTCACTCCGCTGTGGCATGACATGACTCTGTCTTCATGAGACTGAGCTGCCTCATTCTCATTTCTAGCATAGCTCCTCCTGTCAGCTATGTCATCCCATTACAAGATGGAAACTAGCATGAGAGGGATGGTGGCCTAAACTAATATCTAAAGATAGCTCTGAACCCATGGCCTCCTGAGCCCATAACCTCTGTAAGTATGGACTCTGAAGGGAGGAGAGAACTTCCATTTTGACTATGACCCTGTCTAAATAAGATCGAAGTCGGCAAACTTGAAAGGCTTCCATAGCCTTGGCAACTCATGACTAAAGCCTAGGGTGATTACTGATGCCATAAACAAGAGTGTCAAATTGTTAAGTCAACAACAGCAGTCACTGTGTACTTACTTCTCATGTGGGATCTGTCCTTACTGTGTTGTCCAATGTGAAGTAATGCTATAACTAGTACTGAAACAGTATTTTACACTTTGTGTTTCTGTGTGAGTGCAAACTGATGAAATCTTTACTTAATACATACTAAATCGATCTTCTGTATATAAAGATAATTGAAAATGAATCTTGATGTGAATGGAATGGGAGAGGGAGTGGGAGATGGGAGGGGTGTGAGTGGGAGGGAAAATAAAAAAATACACAATTACTCTTAAGTGTTTAATTAATGCTATAACTAGTACTCAAATAGTATTTTACACTTTGTGTTTCTGTGTGGGTGCAAACTGGAAATCTTAATATATGCTAAATTGATCTTCTGTATATAAAGATAATTGAAAATTAATCTTGATGTCAATGGAAGGGGAGAGGGAGTGGGAGAGGGGAATGTTGTGGGTGGGAGGGAAGTTATGGGGGGGGGAAGCTACTGTAATCCATAATCTGTACTTTGGAAATTTATGTTCGTTAAATAAAAAAATTGTCTGTGACCAAGTTAGCTGAATGGTGACTTTTCACTCTATCACTAAGGTAGTGATGTCACATTTACTTCCTTACCTGATCCCTCTCCTCCAATAGGAAAATTCCAAAATCATCCACTTATTTCCCAGAAAAATTAGCAGGGAGTTGGATTGGAAGTGGAGCAGCTAGGACTTGAATTGGTGCCCATAAGGGATGCCAGAACTGCAGGCTGGGACTGTAACCCACTGTGAAACAGCTCTGGCCCCTAATGATTACTTTTGACTTTTCTATTTTTCATGCTTGCATTAAAATGGTTTGTCGCTCCCCCTCTTCACGGAGGAACGACACAAGACCCTGCGTGTTCTTTTGTCTGCTCGGCCCTTCCCGGGTTTGCTGCTGGTTCTTCCCGGGTTGGCTACCGTCCCTTCCTCCTCTGTGGAAGGGCGGTTCCCCCTGCCACTTTCCCCACTTCCGCGGGGGAGCAGCACACCACCGGCAGGCTCTCTTGGGGGCTGCTCAGGTGTTCCTTCAGATAGATGTTCCTGGTGCATGTTGTCTCTCTCCTCCTTTATAGTCCTCTTCCACCAATCCCAACTCTGCTACCCACATGCCGAGTACGCTGCTCTCCTCCAATCAGGAGCAGCTCCTGCAGCTTGTCAAGTTGGTGAGAGGCAGCTGTGTAGAAGCTGTTTCCTCCTCTCCCAGCGCCATATTGTGGGAGAGCAGATGCATAGAATAAGTCTTAATTCCAGTAACTTAGTCTAGTCCGAATTGCTCCCCACAATGGTTATATTAGTCTACACAAAAGCAGAATATTAAAACAATAACATTCTACCACTACCTGTATTATAGATAAACATGTAGCTAAAATTTCTTTTAAAATTATGTATAAAATGCAAAACCTAAACCACATCCCCATGAATCATTCATTCATTAATTAATTTAAAATTTTAAACTATAGTTTGAATACCTCTTTTCTTTCTCATGCTAATAGTTGCTAATTAATAATTGACTCATATAGACTCATTTCATTTACTCTACAGTTGGATTTATTTTAATTGCAGTATTGTGAGAATGTAGTAAGTTAATATGTAGGTAGCAAGTAGGTAATCACTTTGGAAATCTTCAAAATGAACCCCAATAAGATGAAAACCCATTAACCATATGAACAAAATATAATTGGCTAAGCATCTGGACTTCAATATCAGATATACCTATATTCAAATTTTAGTTTTCTTCATAACATCTTGAGTGCTTCCAGGCAATATAATGACACTTTCTAATCTTTATCATCTTCATCAGAAATTCGGATAATGGAAACATATAGAGTGATAGTGAAAATTCAATGAGATAAGTACCATTTGCCAGCCACAGTGCCTGACACAAATTCATGCCTTATTCATTGAAGATTTTCAGGTGTAATACATTTGAGATTACTTCTGAACTTAATACGGCAGAACAGGAGGTCCAAGATGGCTGAATAGGGATAAGATGTCCTGATTTTGACCACAGGAAGAAAAGATAAAGAAGGTGAAGTAACTGCATTTCCAGGACAGAGTTTAAAAGAAGTTTACAGTAGAAATCCTATAGAAAGTAGGAAGACTCTGGAGCAGCATGGACAGTACAAGTACATAGCAGTGAGTGGGGACACCACAGGGGACTCCCACAGCTGGATCTGGAAGAGACATCATCTTCTTGGAGTTGGGTGAGCTCCATCTGTGACATCCTGTGTCACCTGTGATATTACCTGAGGGAGAACCATGTGGACAGCTTTGATGTTGAGTCAAGCCTGGTGGGACAGTAAGGGACAGTTTTCCCACCTTACTCTGTGACTGAAGAGCACACTGATTTCTCTCTATTCCCCCACAAAGGTGACTGGTGACTAGCAGAAGAAAGTGCCATCTTAATAAGGCAAGTAAAGGCATCTACAGCTCACATGTGCATGACTAGGTTATTTAATTATTTATTTTTGTTTAAGGAATACAACTTTATGAATTTAATATATACGGATTTGGGAACATGATGCTTCTTCTCCCCCTACCTCCCTCCCATCCAAACTCCTGCCTTTCTTCCTCCTCCCTCTACTTTTCCCATAATTATTTTAATGATTTATTTATTTATTTGAAAGTCAGAGTTATATGGAGCGAGAAGGAAAGGTAGAGAGAAAGAGAGAGGTCTTCCATCCACAGGCTCAATCCTCAATTGGCCACAACAACCCGAGCTGAACCAATCACTTCATCCTTAGCCCCTGGAAATCCACAATATATTCTGTGCTTATTATTGACTTTCTTAGATTCCACAAATAAGTGACATTTATTTTCTCTGTGTTATGTTAAACAGCATAAGGTCCACATTCATACTTTGGGATTCATGTTGTGACAAAACATCAGAATTTCTTCTTTAAGGTTGAATTTGATTCCATCTTGTGTATGTGTCTTCTTCTCTCTTTTCATCTGCTGATAGATCATGTGGTTATTTCCATATCTTATACTTGTGAATAAAGTTTACATGAACATGGATGTGCAGGTGTATCCTAGATATAGTGATTTTATTTCTTTTGTATACACATCCATTAGAGGGATTGTTTTGTCATTCATTCCATTTTTAGAGGCACCTCCATAGTGTTTTCCATAGTGGATGTACTAACTTACATTCCTCCAATTTATGTGTTCCCTTTTCTCTTGTCCAAAACTTATTTTTTTTCTTTTTTTTTGATAATATCCATTTTTACATATGTGAGGTGATAACCAGTGTAGTCTTGATGAGCAATGCTGAGCCCCCTCCTTTTTAAAGATTTATCTATTTATTTGAAATACAGTGTTATACAGTGTGAGAAGGAGAGGCAGAGCAAGAGAGAGAGGCAGAGAGAGAGAGAGAGAGAGATTGAGAGATACTTTCCATCTACTGTTCACTCTCCAGATGGCTACAACAGCCAGAGCTGAGCATTTTTATGTCTACATTCATCAGGAATATTAGTCTATACTTCTCTTTCTCTGTCATATCTTTTTCTGGCTTAGGAATTAAGTTGATGCAGGCTTCATAGAAGGATTTTGGGAGGATTACCACCCTTTCAATTGTTTTGAATAGCTTGCTAAGAATGGGAGTTCATTCTTTAAATGTCTGGTAGAATTTTGCCATGAAGCCTTCAGGACCTGGGCTTCTCTTTGTTGGAATGGTCTTTATTACTGATTCGATCTCTGTTTTGATAATTAGTCTGTTTAGATGATTTATGTCTTCATGGCTCAATTTAGGTAGGTTGTATATGCCATTTCTCCTAGGTGTCCTATTCTATTAGCATACAGCTCTTTGTAGTATTTCCTGGTGCTTCTTTTTATTTATGTGTTGTTATATATACTTTTTCATCTCTGATTTTGTTGATTTGCATCTTCTTCTTTTTTATTTTTTGTTAGTTGCACCATTGATGTGTCAATTTTATTTTTTAAAAAAAAAACAGCTCTTCATTTCATTGATATTTTATATTGTATTTTGGTTTCAATTGTATTTCTTCCTTAATTTTAGTTGTTTCCTTTCTCCTACTAATTTGGGGTTTGGCTTGTTGTTTTTCTTTTTTCTAGGTCATTGAGATGCATTGACAGCTCATCTATTTTGTTACTTTCCAATTGCTTGATGTAGCCACATATCACTATAAATTTCCCTCTTAACACTATTTCTGTTGTATTTCATATATTTTGATATGAGGCATTGTCATCTTGAATCATTTCCAGAAATTTTTTAATTTCTCTTTTTATTTCTTTTATAATCCACTGTTCATTTAGGAGCATTTTAATCATTCTTCATGTGTTTGCATATGTTCTTGACATTCTTGAGTTTTTTTTTCGAGATTCAATCCATTGTGACCAGTGAAGGTGCATGGTATGATTTTGATTTATTTAAACTTGTTGAGACTTGTTTTATGGCCTAGTATATGGTCTATCCTAAAGAAAGTTCTGTGCACTGCAGAGAAGACTATATATTCTGCAACTCTAGGGTGAAAAGCTCTATAGTTATCAGTTAGGTCCATTTTGTCTATGATGTCAATTAGCTCTGTTGTTTCTTTGTTAATTTTTGTTCTAGTTGATCTGCCTATTGATGAAAGTGGGATACTGAAGTGCCTGTTACTATTGTATTGCGGTCTATATCTTCCTTTAAATCCATTAATAGATTTTTTTAAATAGCCAGGCATCCTGTAATTGGGTACATATACATTAATTATAATCACATCTTGCTGTTGTATTGATGCCTTAATCATTGCATAGTATACTTCTTTGTCTCTTTTAATAGTTTTTTTTGTTAAAGTCTATTTTGTCTGATATTAGAATAGCTACACCTGCCTTTTTTCTGTTCACATGAAATATCTTTTTTTTTCATCTTTTCAATTGCAGTCTATGTGTATCTTTCTGAGTTGTGTTTCTTTTAATTAGCAAATAGATGGGTCTGTTTTTAATCCATTTAGACAGTCAGTATCTTTTAACTGAAGAGTTGAGGTCATTTACATTCAAGGTAATTATTTTTAAAGGTTTATTTTATTTATTTGGAAGACAGAGTTAGAGAGAGAGGTAGATATATAGAGAAAGACAGAGAGGTTTTCCATCTGCTGGTTCTCAACCTAATGACTGCAATTCCCAGAGGTGAGGTTATCCAAAGCCAGGGGCCAGGAGTTTCTTCCAGGTTTCCCATGCAAGTGCAAGGGCCCAAGGACTCAGGCCATTTTCTACTGCTTTCCCAGGCTATTGCAGAGATCTGGATCACAAGTGGAGCAGCTGGGACATGGACTGGCTCCCATATGGGATGCTGGTGTTGCAGGCTGGGGCTTTAACCTGCTGTGCCACACCACAAGCCTCTCAAGGTAACTAAGTAACCACTTGACCATGCCATTTTTCACCAATATTTCTATCAATCACTTTGGGTTTCTTTTGTACTTTAGTGGGGGATTATCTGTCTTCACATTCTGTCATGATGATGGATTTCATTCTGTATTTCCATATGTGGCAAGTCCCTCAGCATCTTTTGAAAAGCTGGATGTGTGGTGACAAATTCTTTTAATTTCCATTTATTATGGAAGGTCTTTATTTCACTCCTGTGAGTGACCTTGCTGATTGGGTGAGGGTGACTTCAATAATTGCTGGGTGTGCACACACAATCTGGGGCAGACACCATGTCCTGAAGTCCAAAAGTGGTGCTAGCCCTTCCACAACTGACTGCAGGTCACTGTTGCAGGAGGGAAGAGGTAGATACAGAGACACTCTGCTTTTTTCCTTTCCTCTTGCATTCTGCGTGAGAAGTTGCCCTGCTGTTCTGAGGGATCCTTGCTAAACTCAAAAAGGCACAGATCACGAAGCTTTCCCTCTCACAGTATCAACAATGGTACAGGCCCTGCAGTCTTGTCTCACCTGGTTTGCCAGGGTGGGTAGGTGGGGTGACTAGGGATTTTATCACAGCGATAAATCTACAGTCTCCAATGATTTTAAGTCTGGCCTGCAGGGTTGGCATGGGGTGGAGCTTCAACTTAGTCCCATAAGGCACTCCTCTCCCTTCATTACATCATGGACACTGAGACACAAACTGCAATAGTGAAGCGCTGACAGACAGCTGATTCTGGGAACACCTTAGCTTTCTGCATGGATGACCACACTCATGGAGGCTGAGTAGAATTCTTGTTCCCTGTGAGAGTGGGAGGGCTGTGTTCTATGACTGTGGAAATTCTGTGACTTCATGATAGGGCATGATGTGTAGCTACATCTATGAGCAATCATTGAATCTGGATTAAGAGACTCAGAGCTCCCTGTGTGCTTGGGGTGTGTCATTGAAGAGGGATCTGTGCTCACACCGAGGACTGCACAGATCCTTTGTGTGGTTCATATATATGCATGGGAAAGGTATGTACCAACTGTGGGTTCATCTTGGTCATCAGTCACATAAGCAGAGTGAAGGTGAGGCTATCATACCAGCTGAGGGGATCACACCACCCCCTGCTGACAGCAGAGGAATTCTATCAAACCCAACTTGCATTCTCGCCCCATGTTCAAGCACTGATCACTGATCGCCCAGCTCCCATGCAGCCCATGTATCTGTATATCCACTGCAGAAGCTGATACTCTACTAAGACACAGATGCATATTTCAATGACAGATGCCACCAGATGGAAAAAAGTGCTCCCACAATGCTTAAATATAAACATAGAAATACAAGATATGTCAGCAAATAAAGAAATATGACTTCACAAAAGGAATAAAACACTTCAATATTAGAATGTAAAGATGAAGGGAATGTTAAAATGCATGAAAGGAAATTAAAAAAAATGATTGTAAGATTACTCAAAATCATAGAAAAGCAAATATATGACTTAAAGACATCCATGCATGACATAGTGAACATTGACATAGTGAACATGACATAGTGAATTTCAGAAATGAATGATTCAATAGATGAAATAAAAATACATAGATATCATTAACAGCAGACTTGTTGAGGCAGAACAAAGAATACAGAATATCTGAGCTAGAAGACAAATATTTGGAAGTATCTCAGACCAAGGAAAAAAAGAAGAAAAATAGAAAAACTGAAAATAGTGTTCACAATTTAGGTGATACTATCAATTGACCAAATATATGTGCATTAGGAGTTTCTGAAGATGTGGAAATAGAATAGATTTCTAAGGTGTATTTAATTAATTAATAACAGAAATTTTCCATAATTTGCACAAAGCTAGGGACACACAAGTACAGAAAGCACATAAAACTCTGAATAGACAAGATCAGAAAAGATTTTAACCATGATACATCATAGTGAAATGTTTAAAAGTTAAACCTAGGGGCCAGCACCATGGTTCACTTGGTTAATCCTCTAACTGTGGCACTGGCATCTTATATGGGTGCCAGGTTCTAGTCCTGGTTGCTCCTCTTCCAGTCCAGCTCTCTGCTGTGGCTTGGGAAGCCAGTGGAGCATGGCCCAAGTGCTTGGGCCCCTGCACCCACATGGGAGACCTGGAAGAAGCACCTGGCTCCTGGCTTTGGTTTGGCGCAGCACCAGCCATGACAGCCATTTTGGGGGTGAACCCAAAGAAGGAAGACCTTTCTCTCTGTCTCTCTATCTCTCACTGTCTTACTCTGTCAAATGAATTAAAAAAAAAAGAAAAAAGTAAAATCTAAAGATTCTAAAATATGCATGAGAGAAATGTCAGATTACCTTCAAAGATATCCAATTCCACTGAGGCTAATTTCTCATTAAAAACTCTACAAACTATGAGTGAATGGAAAGAAAAAAAAACTGTCAGCCTAGCATAGTAGACTCAGAAAACCTTTAATTTATATATAAAGATGAAATAAATGTTCCAAAGGAAACCAAAATTGAAAGAATTTGTCACCATCATCCAGTATTACAAATGATACTTACAGGTGTACTACACACAGAAACAGAGAAAGATAATCATCATTATGAAAGAACGTGAACTCAGAATTTTCTTAGAAAAAGTAAAAAAAGTAATTCCAAAGCAAACAATAAGAAAACTTATGGAAAATGCCAGGTCAGGTCATTATGTATAAATGAAAGCCTAAATTTAAATGGCCTAAATACTCCAATTAAAAGGTGCAGACTGGATGAATGGAAAAAAAAAAAAAAAACAAGACTCATCTATTTTCTGCATAAAAATCAAACTTCATCAACAAAGAAAGAAACAGAATGAAAGAATAAGGATGGAAATGATATTCCATTCAATGGGAAGCAAATACAAGCAGGAATAATGATCCTAATATCAGAGAAAATAGACATTCTATTATTATGTAATGATTAAGGAATTGACTCAGCAGAAAGATGTGATTTGAGTGAACGTATCAGCACCCAGTGGCAGGTGCCTGGTAATTTAAAATTAATATTAATGGATCTACAGGGAAACATAGACTCCAGTAATAATGGAGGACATTTTAAACAACATAAAAAAACAAAGCTAGGTATATCACAGATTTCTGGACATGCTGTAGGGCAGGCATAATCACAACTTTCTACTATTGGCACAAAAATAGAAAGGTAGGTCAAGGGAATTGAATTGGAGACCCAGAAATTATTTCATGCCATTACAACCAGACAATCTTTGACAATTAACTAAGATCAATATCTGGATAAATGAGATTCTCTTCAATAAATAATATTGGAGAAATTGATTCTACATGTGCAAAATACGAAAAAAAAACTTACACTTTCTACAAAAATCAACTTACAGTGGATAAAGATCTAAATCTACAACCTGATGCCATCAAATTACCTGAGGAAAACAGACAAAGTCTGCAATACATTGGTTTAGGCAGACTTCTTGCACAGGCAAGTAAACCAGAAATAGATATGAAGGCAAGAAGTGTCTCCACTATAAGGCAAACACTCATCAAAGTAAAGATGTAACTGACTGAATGGATGAAAACATTTGCAAACCATAAATCTTATAAAAAGATTAATATTCTAGATCCACAAAGAGCTCATGGAACTCAACAACAAAACAAACACTCCAATTAAGAAATGGGCAAGTGACACAAACAGGCATTTTTCAAATGATGGAATACAAATGACCATCAGACATGAAAACATGTTCAGGATCTATAGCCATCAGGGAAATGCAAATAAAAACCAAAATCAGGTTTCACCTTGCCCCAGTTAGATTGGCTGTCATACCAAATTCAAAGAAATAATAAATACAGGTGAGGATGTGGAGTAAAAGTTACCCTAATCCATATTTGGTGATAATGTATACCAGTACAACCATTATGGAGACAGTGTGGAGAATCCTCAGAAATATGAAAACACATTTACCACATAACTAAGCCATGCCACTCCTAGGAATTTACCAAATGGAAATGAAACTGACTTATGAAATAATTTTCTGTATTCCCCCATGTTTATTGCAGCTCAACTCAAAATAGTTAGGCTATAAACCCAGATGTCCATCAAATGATGAATAGAACACACACACACACACACACACACACACACACACACACAGATTTTGGAAAACTACTCAGCCTTGAAAAATGACGAACCAGATGAACCCTTGTCTTTGTAACAAAATGGATGCAACTGGAAACCATTGTTATTACTGAAATAAGCTAGTCCCCCCAAAAAATAAGCTAGTCCCCCCCCAAAATGCCATGGTTTCTCTGATTTGTAATAGTTAATACAGAACACGAATATATATATATATATATATATATATATATATATATATATATATACATAATTATGAATGAAGCTATTTTAGCCCCTGTTTATAATACTGTGGAACTATGGAATTTATATTCTCACATATTGAATATTATTGTTAGTGGCACATTAAACCTGTGATTATAGAGTAGAGTGAAATTATGTATTTGCAAAACTTAAAGAAAGCAAGAAAGGAAGGATAGAAGGGGACTGACGGAGGCAGATAGTGAGCAAGAGCTTTATGGTTATCTTCTTGGATTTGTACCTATGAAATACATGAGATATGTTCTATTATATTCATAAAAATTTGAAAAATAAATGTTTAAATTAAAGTATGTCATGTTTAGTGATGGAATTTAAAGATGTTTCATTCTGATCCATACAACTGTTATAAGAGGGAGGAATAGTTTAATAGAAGGTCACAAATTAGATAAAATGACAATACATTTGTTGGGAAAAGGACAAGATCACTAACCTAAAACTCCATTTACTGGGGGAGAGGCAAGATGGCGGAATAGGAAGGGAGCACACTGATAGTCCAGGGAGAGATAGTTTAATAAAAGTGGAGATACTGCAGGTTCAAGGAAGAGTAGGGGAGGAAACAGCAGAAGAAACTGTTCCAGAACGCCTGATTCACAGCGGACCTGTGTGGAGAGCGTGGGAGCCCACAGTTCGGGACACCAGCGGCAGACTCAACACACCAGCACTGGAACGCAAGGTGAGCCGAACCTCAATAGCCCGAGACACCGGCAGGCAAGCAGAGAGAGGAGACTAGAGGGAACGACCCCCGGGGGGGAAAAGTTCACCAGGCTAACTGGAAGAGAGAGAGAGAGAAAAAAAAAAGGTGACTGGTACGGACACGGGTTTCTCTCTCTCTGCTCACCTCTCAAGGGCGAGCAAGGCAAAGAGCAGGCGCCATCTTGGACATACGTCATAAGCAGAGCGACCTCAGGTCTGCACCGGCCCTGAGCCTAGCAGAAAACCCTGACTCTGGGTGGGGTGAATTAACAGGAGATTAGGACCTAGTAAATTTGTGGTGCTACTGAACAGAGACTGTGAAAAAAGAGACGGTGGGGGAGAGAACTCACGGAATTCACCTGAGTACTCTCCAGAGACACTACAATTCCGTAACTTTGGCAACCCAGTGGGAGACTGAAGGAGAATTTGAACCCACTCTGAGGGCCAAACAGATTCCCTGTGTGGTCCTTGGGAAAGAGCTTCCGATCTCTGGCTCCTGTGGGTATATCATTTGCCTGCTAACTACCTCCAACTTCATTCAGCTGTGCGGAATTACTTCCCTTTTGAATCAAAAAAAGAAAGAGAGAAAGAGAGATTTACCACTCCTAACCTGGGAGTGTCACCTTTGGGACACCAAACAGAGCTCTCAGGCCACACCCATCTCAAGCCCTAAGGCTCCATCAAAAACAGATAGTCCACTTAATCTAGAGTCATAGTATAACAAGAAAAAGCACCACAGTGAAGAAACCAAATATCTCCAATATGCCAAATAACAAATGCAAAAACCGAGGTAATAAAAACAAGGAAGTCACCATGACGCCCTCAAATGAAAAAGACACCCCAATTCAAGATTATGAAGATGATGAGATAGAAGAAATGCAAGAAGCAGATCTCAAAAAATTGATAAGAACATTAAGAAGTTCTCAAAAACAAATGCTGGAACTACATAAAGCCTTAATGGACAAGATAGAAAATCTCTCTCGTGAAAATGAAATATTAAGGAGGAATCAAAATGAAACGAAACAATTAGAACAACAGGAAACTGTGATAGTGACTGAAGTGAAGAATTCAATAGATCAAATGAAAAACACAATAGAGAGCCTTACAAACAGAATGGGTGAAGCAGAAGAGAGAATATCGGACTTAGAAGAGAGAGAACAGGAAAGGATACAGTCAGATCAAAGAAAAGAATAGGAAATTAGAAATCTAAAACATATTGTCAGGAATCTTCAGGATACTATTAAAAAAACCAACATTCGGGTTCTAGGAGTTCCTGAAGGCATGGAGAGGGAGAAAGGATTAGAAGGCCTTTTTAGTGAGATATTAGCAGAAAATTTCCCAGGTTTGGAGAAGTACAGAGAAATCCTAGTACAGGAAGCTCACAGAACCCCTAATAAACACGACCAAAAGAGATCCTCACCACAACACGTTGTAATTAAACTCTCCACAGTGAAACATAAAGAAAAGATCCTAAAATGTGCAAGAGAGAAACGTCAGATTACTTTCAGAGGATCGCCAATCAGACTCACTGCTGACTTCTCATCAGAAACTCTACAAGCTAGAAGGGAATGGCGAGATATAGCCCAGGTACTAAGAGAGAAAAACTGCCAGCCCAGAATATTATATCCTGCAAAGCTATCATTTGTGAATGAAGGTGAAATAAAGACGTTTCATAACAAACAGAAATTGAAAGAATTTGTCGCCACTCGTCCAGCCCTGCAACAGATGCTTAAAGATGTGTTACACACAGAAACAAAGAAACACGGTCATCAGTATGAAAGAAGATAAAGGAAGGAAACCTCACAGCAAAAGATCACAGGGAATTCAAAGCATATATTAGAACTTATCTTTGGCAAATGGCAGGGCAAAGTTACCACTTTTCATTAGTCACATTGAACGTTAATGGCCTGAACTGTCCAGTTAAAAGACACCGATTGGGATTTGCTTTTTAACCTGATGCAATTTTAAATGATGCTTAATTTTGTTTTTAAATTTCAAATCCTAGCTCTTACCCATACATGGAACAACAATTAAATTGCACATGTAATTCGCCACTTTGCTACACTAACATTGTTCCAGGGGTACTTATGATGTACTTTTGAATTTTCTATACATGCAATAATGACATTTGCTAGCAGTTTTATGTCTTCCTTCCCAATATGTATGCATTTTGTATCCTTTCTTTGTGTTACTGCACTGTCTAGTAATTCCACCATAATATTGAAAAGTAGTGGTGAGAAAAAGACACTTCCGCCTTTCCCCAACTTAAGGGAAAACTGTCCAATTTCACTATTAAAGTTGGTTTTGGTAGATATTCTTTATCTAGATGAGGAATTTCTCTTCTGTTTCTTGTTTGCTCAGTTTTTTTATGCCAAATATCTTTTACAAAAGTTGATGTAACCATTTAACATTTTTGCAGTTTGTGTAGTATGTCCAATTTATTGATTTTTTAAAATGCTGACAGCCTTGCTTACGTGGGATAAATACCACTTGCTTGTACTACATAAAATTGTTGGATTTTACCTATTATTTAAAAAAAAGAGAGATTTCTAAAGGCAACCCAGAGGAATCCTTAATCCAGTTCTTCATTAGAAGAGATGTGCAATTCGGGACATGCTCAAGCTGACTTACCTCAAACGGTAGAGTTAGAAACATACCAGGGGATTCCAATTCAATCCCATCAAGGTGGCATGTACCAATGCCATCTCACTAGTCCCAGTGATCAATTTCTGTGCACAATTGATCATAATGATAGGACTAAGAACCAAAGGGATCACATAAACAAGAATAGTGTCTGCAAATACTAGCTGATAGAATCAAAAAGGGAGAGAATGATCCAACATGGGAAGTGAGATACACAGCAGACCCATAGAATGGCAGATGTCCTAAACAGCACTCTGGCCTCAGAATCAGCCCTTAAGGCATGCGGATCCAGCTGAAAAGCCCATGAGAGTATTTCAGGCATGGAAAGCCAAGACACTCTGGGGAAAAAAAAATGAAAGATCTCCACCAGTGAGATCCCAGTGGAAAGAACGGGTCATCAAAGAAGGAGCTACCTTTCTCTGAAGGGAGGAGAGAACTTCCACTTTGACCATGGCCTTGTCTAAATATTATCAGAGTCAATGAACTCAGGGGGCTTCCATAGCCTTGGAAACTCATGACAAGAGCCTAGGGTGATTACTGATGCCATAAACAAGAGTGTCAATTTGTTAAGTCAACAACAGGAGTCACTGTGTACTTACTCCCCATGTAGGATCTTTGTCCTTAGTGGGCTGTACATTGAGATTTAATGCTATAACTAGTACTCAAATAGTATTTTTCACTTTATGTTTCTGTGTGGGAGCAAACTGTTGTAATCTTTACTTAATGTATGCTAAACTGATCTTCTGTATATAAAGAGAATCGAAAATGAATCTCGATGTGAATGGAAGGGGAAAGGGAGTGGGAAAGGGGAGGGTTGCGGGTGGGAGGGACGTTATGGGGGGCAAGCCATTGTAATCCATAAGCTGTACTTTGGAAATTTATATTCATTAAATAAAAGTTTAAAAAAAAAAAAAACCTCCATTTACTGAATTTCTATAGATTAAAATCATGGTTATCATTGCAAAAATTGAAGATGGCACTGTTTAACACTTATACAGTTACATATAATTCATAATAAATATTTTTGTGCACTTTTTTATTATTGGTATTGAGATCAA